>NC_069505.1:109942948-110297948 GCF_027579735.1 Bombina bombina | reverse complement strand
AATAACTATACGGGTGTGAGCACAATGTTATCTATATGGCACACATCAACTAATGCCCTCTAGCTGTGAAAAACTCAAATGCATTCAGGTAACAGGCGGCCTTCAAGGGCTTAGAAATTAACATATGAGCCTACCTAGCTTCAGCTTTCAACTAAAAATACCAAGAGAACAAAGCAAATTTGATGCTAAAAGTAAATAGGAAAGTTGTTTAAAATTACATGCCCTATCTGAATCATGAACATTTAATTTGGACTTTACTGTCCCTTTAATGGACGAAGTGGACGAAATTGATTTGTTCATGCCATTTGGCAACAAGACACGGTGCAGGAATGGAGGAAGGAGTTATATTGTTTGGTTAATAATCTCCTTTGTTTGTAATGATGTACAGGGGGTCTTGACCATTCATTTGTCCATCGGCCCCTGCTATAGTATTACTAGTGACTGGTATTAGGGACATCCGGTTTGGCACTAAATGCTGGATTTTAGTCTTGCAGGAGTTGTATGTACTTTTAACATTGAAAGAGAGGTTATTTTTAATTGTTTGAATCATATAATTTAAGATTGTTGCTAATATGAATTGTCTATATTAGCTGTTTCTATAAGAAATAACTAACAAATCCGAAAGCAATATTCACCCGAACCGAATGCCTTCATGGACTTTTTAAAAATCCAAAACAAATCTTTCGGATCAATTTTTTTGCCTATGCACATATCTAATGATATATTTATGCTCAATAAAGAAGTCAATTTACCAATTAAAAGATGCAAAAGTCAAAATTAAACTTTCAAGATTCTTTGTTGAACATTTGTGATTCTTGATCTTTGATCTAATATCAAGTTGACTCAGTTTTCTTGGTATCATTTGTTATATAGCATACCTAGGTAGCAGCAATGCTGTATTGGAGGCTAGCTGCTCATTGGTGGCTGCACACACACACACACATATATATCTTGTTATTGTCTCACCAAATGCGTTCAACTTGCTCCCAGTAATGCATTACTTCTCCTGCACCTTCTCTTTTTGTTTGAATTGGATGCACTGTTTGAATCATGATAGTTTAATTTTGACTTTAATGTCCCTTTAAGATACCAAATAATTTATTTTATACTATACATATTTTCTCCATTGCCTTTAACGCTGAAGCTTGCTAATGAAAACATTAAAGAACGATTCAGAGACTGTGGTTTCATTTACGTCAAGAGGACCCTGGTTCTGCTCCATTAAGAGGTGCTACAAGGAATCTCACCCCAGGAAGCAGTGTTCCAGCTGTAGAATGCCTAGCATTGAAGATGCATTTATCAGATACATTGCTAAACAGACTGTTGAGGGCCCGGAATCAGTATAGCGTATCAGCATATTGCAAGATGTCAGGTTTCTTAATATGAAAAAAACATCATTAGGGATGTTTGTGAAAATATTTTTGTATTCATACACGGCAGCTCTTTGCAAGGTCGTCATAGCAGTTGTTTGAAGGTTTAAAGTCAAATTCCAGCGCTGAAATAAAATTCTCTATTTAATTAGAGAATTGTATTTTTATGCAGACACATTTGTTTTGAACCACAGCAAATTGGTTAAATGCATTGTCAAAGGCTGTGCCAATCCAGATGTGGATACGACTGATGAGCCAATAAGAAGTAGGCATATAGGCATGTGTCCAATTACTGGTTGAATTGCAATCTGGAGCAGTGGGTGTACTTGAGTGCAACTTTAACTACGTTTAATTTAATTAAACTTCGCTTAACCCTTTGAGTGCTAAGCACTTTCCCACCTGGGTGCTAAGATTTTTTAATGTTTTTTTTTTATTTTTTACAATTTGAACAATTTTTTTTGTAAAACTTTTTTTTATTTTTTTTCAGACCCCCAAGACTTACTCTGTTGGAAAGGTTAGGTCTTGGGGGTCTGTAGCTGCTTAGATGCCTGAGATACAGGCTTCTAAGCAGCATGCCCCCTGCTCCTATACTTAACATTGTTAAGTATAAATAAAGTTGCGCGGTGACGTCATCACGTTATTGCGCGTGATGCCACCACGCAAAACGGGAAGCCCCGGCGATACCTGTCACTCTACAGGCACGATCGCCGGGGTAGGAGCCCCCAGATCTCCCTCAAGGTGGGAGAGTGCTAGCGACGGCTCTGAGCCGTCATTAGCACCAGAGTGGGAAACTCAGTGACGGCTCAGAGCCGTCGTTAGCACTCAAGGGGTTAATATGCACCACCGCCAGAATACTGGTGCACAGGCCCTCACAGCATATAATGTGCGTATGCTACTGGAAAAAGCATTTTTGGTAATGGAAATTTAATGCAAAAATTCTTCTATTTAAATTTAAAATGCACCCTTACACATTTCAATTTTGACCTTTCTGTCCCTTTAAGTGCCTGTTGTATCTGCACTGTCCTGGTCTAGTGGAGAGAAGAATTTGGAGCACCCAGTTCTTTAGAACCAGGGAACATTACAGCACAGTCTTATGATTTCTCTACTTTCTGGGCTGTAACTCAGTTTTTTCTTAGAGAAGTTTATTTTTGGAAGAATATCTTCCTTACATGCACTTGACCTAGTAATTGCCATTATAAATGCAGTATTATTTTTTTTTTACATCCTAGTAATCTTCAGTGGTTAAAAAGGATATGGTCTCATTACACATTTGGTGGGGGTGCGAGAGGTTGAGAAAATAGTGGGGGAGATATTTTCAAAATCATTCAAACAAAAATAGGAACATCTATTCCAAATCATCCACATACCATCCTTTTTCACTGCCTGCTTAAACTAAAAGACAAAGTAAAAAAGAACCTGCCCTTTATAATGCTAAACAGTGCCAAAATACTGATTCTTAGACATTGGAAAACCATTCTCACAGTAGAGGAGTGGAAATCCCAAGTAGAACGGCTTCTACAACTTGAAAGATTTCGATTTCTGAGAGATGTTAGAGTCGAGACCCACGAGTACATGATGGAGAGGTGGCAATCTGATACCCCATGAGCTGACGAGTTTTGTGTCTATCTTTGAGGTTGCACTATGACCGAGGTGGTGTGCCACCCCCTCTAGATCGGGCATCGCCTACACGGCTTCGAGAAGCAATAACTGTTGTTATGGTTCTATTTTCTTTCCAATGCTCTTGTTATTTGAGCTGAAGGACTAATCTACCAATCCACGCTTTTATAGTCTGAAGATATTAGAACTCAACGCAATAGGACAACTCGACTTCATTCATCAAAATCTCAGAAAAGAACTTTAATGTTTATTAACAAAGAGCATCCTCTTTTGTATCGATCTTATATTCATGTTTGTATCTATGTCAAGTATGGCAAGAAAAGATTGATTTATTCTGTACAGGCCTTACTGCCATTTATATTGATAATTGTTTGTTTTCTTTTCATTAAACAAAGTTACAAAATAACTTAGATGCTCAATGCATGTAAGATTTAAGCAGCCACTGATGTGCATGCGCCAGGAGGATGCCCTGCTTTCTGTCAAAGCAGCGGGTGGTATGGCTTGTAATTGGCTGTACTGCCTGCCGCAACAAGGATGGAAAAAAAGCTTAGCAGGGGGGGTTAGTAAAACAGAAACCACAAAGGTCTAAAATATAGACTTATATTTAACCACTTACTATTTAATGAATTCTTTAATAAAGTGTTTTTTTTATTAACATTTTCTGTCCCTTTAAAGGGACATTGAACCCAAAATTTTCTTTCATGATTCAGACAGAGAATACAATTTTAAACAACATTCCAATTTACTTATATCATCTTATTTGCTTAATTCTTTAGATATCCTTTGTTAAAGAAATAGCAATGCACATGGGTGAGACAATCATATGAGGCATCTATGTGCAGCCACCAATCAGCAGCTACTGGGCCTATCTAGATATGCTTTTCAGAAAAGAATATCAAGAGAATGAAGCAAATTAGATAGTAGAAGTAAATTAGAAAGTTGTTTTAAATGGTTTCCTCTATCTGAATTATTAATGGGACAGTCAAGTCCAAAAACACTCATATGATAATTTCTAAGCCCTTGAAAACCGCCTATTATCACATGCTTTTTTATTTGCTTTTCACAACAGGGGAGAGCTAGTTCATGTGAGCCATATAGATAATATTGTGATCACGCCCATTGCTTGTGGCAGACACTGCACTAATTGGTTAAAATGAAAGTCAATAGATACTAAATAAAATGTCATGTGATCAGGGGGCTGTCAGAAGATGCTTAGATACAAAGTAATAACAGAGGTAAAAAGTGTATTAATATAACAGTGTTGGTTATGCAAAACTGGGGAATGGGTAATAAAGGGATTATCTATCTTTTTAAACAACAACAATTCTGGTGTTGACTGTCCCTTTAATGAAAACAATTGGGTTTAATGTCCTTTTAACTTTGATTGTATATTTTTAGTTAGTACGTACATCTCATTTTTTTTAACATGTGATGTTCATTTTGTATATAGAATTAATTACTATTATTTGTTTATATTTTCAGGATTCAGGAATTGACATAGGGGATATTTCAGATCGGAAAGCACTTCGGAAAAAACTGCAGTGTAAGACGTTTCGCTGGTACCTTGTTACAGTATATCCTCAAATGAGAACGTACTCTGATGTCATTGCCTATGGGACGGTATGTTCATTTATCTGTTGAATCGTGTATTAACGTATGATCAATATTTATTTCTAAGGCAGGAGCTAGATTGTTAAGGCAGTCATTTTGCTATATATGTTCCTGCCTTATTAATTGGATGATTAAAGGACAGCAAAGTCATGTGTTTTGTATTGTATTATTGTAGACTGCAATTTGCTTTCCATACGTAAAATCAATACAACTTAATATACGGACAAGAAATCAATAGAAAGAAAATAGTCTAGTTGTCTTTTCAAATGACACCTAAACTCCCTTCACACTCAGCTGATAGATATATTACATTGCAGCACCATGAAATATATAATTGCTTATTTTATGAAGCATTACAAATGGTTGTTGGACAGACATTTTAACATGAGTGAAGAAAGCTGCTATTGCAGGACATAGGGCAGATTCTACATAATTTGAAAAGTATTACATCTGTACCAATTCTGCACAGCAAAACAACTTTGCAATATACTTTCATTATTTTTTTTTTCCCTTTTCATGTCATTAAAGGGATAGGAAAGTCAAAATTAAACTTGCATGATTCAGATAGAGCATGTCATTTTAAGACACTTTTAAATCCACTTCTATTTTCAAATGTGCTTTGTTCTCTTGGTATCCCTTGTTGAAAAATAAACTAGTGGGAGCTGCTGCTAATTGGGGCCTGCACAGATTTGTGTCTTGTGATTGGCTGACTAGATGTCTTCATCTTGCTGCCAGTAGTGCAAAACTGTTCCATTAGCAAAGGATAACAAGAGAGCGAAGCAAATTTTATAATGGAAGTAAATTGGAAAGTTGTTTAAAATTATATGTTCTATCCAAATCATGAAATAAAATGTTGGGGTTTAGTTCATGCGATCGTTTATGCGATCACGTGATTTCAATGAGGGGATGAGGTCGCAATCCCATTTAGGAACAATGTAAAGTCCAGTGCAGTTAGGATGGCATAGAAAGACCTAACTGGGGGGGGGAGGGGGGGGATAAAACATGTTTACATGTGGCTGATAATTTATTATAAAGCTAGACAACAGAAGTCCTAGTAATTGTAAAGTGTTTACTGTCCCTTTAACCAATGCTTTATGGAGAAACTCTCCTAGAACAGGGCTTTTTACAGTCTGAAGCCATTGGTTACCAGTATCACTCACACAAACAGTGATTTAAAACAAAAACTAAGTTGTGGTTTAACCCCTTGGTTGCCAGTAAAACAACGTTCCTACCTCTTGATTGCCTGGAACACAGCCTGGCTGCCATGTAAAGAAGTATTAAGCATCAGTGTGTGTGCACGCCACAAAAAGGAGCCTTATGACTCATCTCCTTTCTCTGAACCCTGCCAAAGGCAAATGGGTATTTTACCAAGAGCCTCAGACCCCTTTTAGACACCTTGACACATGAGGGCCTATTTATTATATGGCGAGTGGAAATGATTTTGCTACAGCATACGCTATCGCCATTTATCATTGCACAAGCATTTCTAGTGAACTGCTGGTGCAATGCCGCCGCCTGCACATTCGCGGCCAATTGGCCACTAGCTGGGGGTGTCATTCAGTCCGCCACCTCAGAGGTCTTACGGCTGCTGCCTCTTAACTCCTGATTCCAGTGAGCCAGAAGGCTTGCGCGAAATGAACAGCATTCGCTGCTTAGTAAATCGGCCCCCTAGTGTTTGTCTAGCTCTATGATAGAAGCTTTTTACTTAATCTTTATTGGTCACAAAAGTGTGGGAGAGTATGAGAATGTTATGATTTTTATTTTTGCAGTTCCAGTTCTGACCCTAAATGTCATGCTTTCCCCCCCTTTTTTGTATAAGAAAATAGCAGAATATCTCCTGCATAGTGACCGACTTTCTGCATGCACAAAGCTTTGGCTACCGAGCAACATGCGTTCTGTACATGTGTTGTACTTGGACTCCATATTAGATAAAGAAAAGCGCCAGGACCAATGTTGGTCTATTTTAAATAGGGCCACTGTGTGTTACACTTTGTAGAGCGCTACACAGAAGTCAAGCCAGAGATTATTATACGCACAATCAGTACAAGTACATGGAACTAGAATCTATAGCTACGTTTTTTTATTGACTACCATTTTGTAGGGGATAGGATATTTTCTATATGAAACAGAATCATGCCATGTGCATAACTTAATGGAACAGTCTACCTGAAATTTTGTATTGCTTAAAAAGATAATCACTTTATTACCCATTCACCAGTTTTGCATAACCAACACAGTTATATGAATAGACTTTTTACCTCTGCGATTACCTTAGCTAATTAGTGCTGCATCATAAATAACTCCACAGGAGTGAGCAAAATATTATATATATGGCTCATATGAACTAGCACTGTCTGGCTGGGAAAAGCTAATATACTGCACAGAGATAAGAGGTGTCCTTCTGGGGCTTAGAAACGGTCAGAAATTTAGAGGTTATTAAGTATATTATTATAACAATGTGGGTTGTACAAAACTGGAGAATGAGTAGTAAAGATGGTTTTCTTTCTTTTTAGACAATAAAAAATAGGGTTGAGGTATAATGCTATCAATTTAATATAGGTGTAGCACCCAATAACATTCATAATTCCCTACATTCTTTTAATTATTACATATCCGATCTTGCTAAACATTTCAGCCCTTAAAAATTACACACTCACTCCATGGGACACGCAGAAATGTTATATAGAAGCAAAAGGACTATTTAACTTATTTTTTATATAAAAAAATAAACTGAATCTGAAAGTTCAAATCGCAGATAAGAACCAGTAATCTCATTTAATCAACTAATTATCCAAAATAAAAATGAAAAAATAAAAATGAAGGCTTATTCAAAATATCAGCAGAACTCCCACCTGTCCCTATTTGAGAGGGACAGGTCGTAAGTATGAGCTGTGTCCCACTGTTCCTCTTAGACAGCCATATGTCCCAATTTGCAGAAGTACCATTAGCCCGGCCTATAGATCTGCCAGATGCCCACAAGCCACCGGAAACACCTACTGACTGCCCAAACACGCCCATGATCCTGCCCACTATCCACCTGTGACCCTGCCTTTTACCAAACATGGCCACACCCACAAAATGGTGACAGCCACCTTAACCTCCCAAGTCCCTAACCCTAGCCACAAATGCTGGTAGGTAAATATCAGTGCCCCTGTTATATATGTCCCTAAAATGTCCCATGGTGCACTGTTACACATATATATCCTTGTATGCTCTTTTAGCATAAACTATAGCTAAAATAAGGTTTGTGCTAAGGTCGTGTGTCACCTACCGCTCTTAAAGAAATGTTCTTCTGTGACATAGGGAGGTTTCAGACACACTCAGATTAATAGCTCTGTCTGCTGCATGAATTGATAGGGTGGTATTTTAAATGCAATTGCTGTACTTGCATAGTCATTTTCTTTGGCCTAATTGAGCCAGCTCAATGCTAAATGGGGTGATGTAAATACTTCATTATTTATATAGCTCATTAGACAGTGGAAGCAATGGATTTATGCATGAAAAAGCTGGCTTTGAAAGGAAACAGAGGTAAATGAACCTACAGACTCTCACTCCCCCGTGGGCAGCTAATTTTCATTTCACATACTGTGCTAGTGTACTATTTTGTTCTCATTTGCCTGGTACAAGTGCTGTATTACTCCTGCCAGCAACTTACACTTCGATCTTCGGCAAGGTTAAAGTGCAGTATATGAATATACCTTGTTAAGCATTCGGTACAAATGTTGTATATCTTGTAATTTATTTTTAAAATTATAAAGGGACGTAAGAGTGTCAAAAGAAAATACTATTATGTTTTATAATGTATAGAGGGTTTTATTATTGTTCTACAGCTCGCATATAGCTCTGTTTAACTCTTGCAAAGGTGTTCAACACAGTTAAAGTCAACCTAAGAGCAGAATTGCACTAGTGGGAGCTAGCTCAACACATCTGGTGACCCAATGCCAAGAGGTATAGGTGTATAGCCAGCTAGCTCCCAGTAATACATTGCTGCTCTAAAGCCTACCTAGATATGGTTTTTAAACAAAGGATACCAAAAGAACAACGTGCATTTGATAACAAAAGTAAATAGAAAAGTCTCTTTAAATAGATTTTTATATTTTGAATCGTGAGAGTTTAATTTTGTCTTTCATGTCCCTTTTAAAGTTACTGTAGACATTTAAGGATCCTTTGGTGCACTATATGTAAACATATTCCTTGATATGTTTGTTAATTGTATTGTAATACCTCTGCAGTGTTTATTTTTCCCAAGCATCCCAACTGCATAACGTAAATATTATTGATCCTCAACTATCATGTGCAAAAGGCAATGGCATATATCCTAGAATGCAACAAAATTTACTTTTGATCTATAAGCATCATATGTATTTTAAAACTACATTTAACTTAATGGAGATGCATCTTTGGAGACTATAGGACATCAAAGAATAATGAAAGCAAGTTATATAGAAAATACACGTGCAATACACATATAGGGCAAGATTACATATGCAGCGTCACCCGTGAAAGCCGGCGACGCCGGTTCTAAGTCCGGTTTTGCTATCACATATACGGCACCTGTTGCCCGCTAATTTTACTCCCATAAGCTAACATAAAACCGTGTTGCAAATCGGTATCACATATTCAGTACAAGGACTTACGCAGTCAAAATGGAGACATTTTACTCCAGCAAGCCTTGCACTGAAAATGTAAGCAGCCTAACGCATGCGGAATATTTATCTACCTGTCAACTGCCAACCCCCACCACAATAACTAATAAAACTATTAACCCCTAATCCGCTATTCACCCACATCGCAATCTACCAACTAAAACTATTAACCCCTAAGCCGCCATTCACCCACATTGAGATCTACCTAATATATGTATTAACCCCTAACCCGCCATTCATCCACAACGCCAACTACCTATCAACACTATTAACCCCTAACCCGCCAACCCCCTACAACGCAAATATACATAATTAACCTATTAACCCCTAAACCGCTAACTCCCCACAACGCAAATAACTAGTTTAATTACTAAGTGGTGGGGGGTTGGCGGTTTAGGAGTTAATAAATTTATTATGTTAATTGCGTTGTGGGGGGTTGGCAGTTTAGGGGTTAATAGATTTATTAGGTTTATTGCGTTGTGGGGGTTTGGCGGATTAGGGGTTAATATGTTTATAAGATACTTTGCGATATGGGGGTTGGCGGATTAGGGGTTAATATTTTATAAGATACTTTGTGATGTGGGGGTTGGCGGATTATGGGTTAATAGTTTAATTAGTTAGATTACGATGTGGGGGGTTGGCGGATTAGGGGGTTAATACATTTATTATTAGTTCCGATATGGGGGTGATGGTGGATATAGGAGTTTTACGTGTCGGGTTTATTTTTGGGAGGCGGGTTAGACTTTTACAGGCGATTTGACATTTTTTTTTATTTTCTTAGGCGCCCAGCAGTTTCTAAAGTGCCGTAAATCACTGGCGACTCCAGAAATTTATATTTATGCAAATTTCTGCACATCGATTGTTTATCCGACTTACGGCAGTTTATGAACTACTGGCAGGGTTTACTGGATTCCCCGATGTGCGAGGTGAAATTACTGGCGATGTGGGTTTCAGCAGTTACGCTGAAGCCTGTGTCGCATGTGTAATCTCACCCCATAGTATTAGACATGTGTATTTAGATCCTTCCTTAGGATGTGAATGCGGAAGAAGACGGTCACTCATGGCATTGATTTTGATTTGCACAGATCTTAGTCTGTTGCACTTTAACAAGAATAAAAGCCGAATGCCACGATTGGCCGCCTTCTTCTGCAGTCAGATCCTAGCAAAGGATCCAAATACAGGTCTAGTCCTTATATATTGTTCCACTTTACAGAAAAACAAGCATAATAGGACAATAGAGCGTCACATTTTAGCATATGGTGTGGGAAGTAATATTTATAGTACCATCTTTACTGGGCACTTGCCACTGTGACACACTTAATATCAGCATTTCTCAACTTCTATCCTCAGATGTCCCTAACAGGTCAGATTCTAAGGGTTTCCCATGATGAGCCCAGGCGAGTCAGTCACAGTGAGGGAGCAGCTCACAAGCCCAGGCAGTAGAATACTCACTCAGTCTGACCTGTTAACGGTGCTTAGGGTTGCCAGCTCGTCGCAACACAAACATTCTGGGTAACTAGTAGATGGGTGTGGGAAAGAGTTGAGATCCCATTGCCTACAGCCCCTATAAATAATAACCTCTAATCAGACATCAGATCACTCCCCATTGCCTACAGCTGACGGCAGTTATTTGCCCCCATCAGACCTCTGATTAGTCCCCATTGCCTACAGCACTATACATTTTCTAGGACCCCACAAGCCCTCAGATTAATCCCCATTGCTTAGAGCCACAATAAGTGGTAGACACCTATAAGACCTCAGGTCAGCCCCTATAGAGTTTTATAGAACTTTACAAGGCCTCATATTTTATAAATAATAAATATGGCAATTTTAATAATTGCATCATCTTTCTGTTTATATTTTGTTAATAAGTTATACAGTATTTTTATCATGTTTATTTACATTTTTAATTAGACTTCAAATTTTATTACATTGCACAAGTCTTAAAATATTCAGCAATTTTTATTTTGTCAAGAATCTAATTTAATTTTTTAATAAATACAGTCTATTTACAGTAAAATGACTTATGTCTCTTTAATATGCATAGGTATTTATAGACATTAAAAAATAAGTTATAACATTTCAAAAAAGAAAAAAAAACATCCTGTGATCTTTTCCCATTCATTTTGTCTGTAATTACTATGAAATACATAATTCCTTTATCTCATAAAGAACAGACAGAGGATGTTTCCTTTTCATCTGTTTTGTAGGATTATGGGATAACTTGTATATGATTTTCATCATTATTTGTTAGGAAAAGGAGACAAATTTAATATTACAAATGTTGATTTGTTTCTCTTCTCTATTTTAGCTGCGTAATTCCCTGAAAACAGACTTGTGCCTTGACCAGGGTCCAGCGACAGACAACGTTCCCATAGTCTACATCTGTCACGGATTTTCACCCCAGGTTTGTCACTTCACATTATGAATTGGAAAATCTCATAAACCATAGAACTGTTGCCCTACTACAGAGTTGCCAAATCCTATATTCTAGATGTATGTGGAAGAATACCATATATTAGGAGCCAAAACTGGAATATTAGGAGCCACAACTCCAGGACTTTTTGAAAAGCTTGGATATAAGCTCAGGAGCATGCAGATGTCTGGAGTAGGGATGGGCGAATGTGTTTATATTCTAATTGGAATGTTAGAACGAATGTTATTGTAGAAATTCGATTTACATAATAGAATGTTGATAAGAACGAATATTCTTAAAAATTCGATTTTCGAATGTCACATTCAAATTTGAATGTCACTTTCAAATTCGAATATTACATTTATAAAACACAATTGTAGACTAGAAACACTATTTCGAATGTCACATTCGAATCGAATATCACATTCGAATCGAATATCACATTTATTAAACACAGTTGTAAACTACTATTTTGAATTCGAATGTCACATTCGAATTTGAATGTCATATTCGAATTAGATTACATTTAAAAAACACAGTATTAGACAAGAAATACTATTTCGAATTTGAATGTCACAATCGAATTCCAATATTACATTTCAAACACAATATTAGACTAGAAATACTATTTCAAATTCGAATGTAGCATTTGAATATTACATTTATTAAACACAGTTGTAGACTAGAAATACTATTTCAAATTTGAATGTCACATTCGAATTCGAATATTACATTTCGAAATTGAATGAATACATAGCTAAACATTCTATTATTCGAATGAATATTTTCGAATTTTATTGAAAAATTCAAAAACGAAAATTCGAAAATAGAATGTTAGAATGTTATATAAACATTCGAAATTCGATTCAAACAAACGAATGTATCAAAATTCGTTTTAAATTTTGAATTTTTAGAAACATTCGCCCATCCCTAGTCTGGAGCAGTATTTGGTAGCAGTTTTGTAAGAATATTAGCCATTTACAAGAGCACTAGAGGGCAGCACTATTTCCTGTCATGTAGTGCTTCAAATGCCTACCTAGGTATCTCTCCAACAAAGAATATCATGGGAATGAAGCAAATTTTATAATAGAACTTTCTCTAAAATTGTATGCTCTGTCTGAATCACAAATGACATTTTTTGGGTTTCATATCCCTTTAAGTACATGTTTTAAAGAAACTGGGAGGTCAACCGAAACTGAGAGATACAATAGCCCTTTCACACCTCTTAAGGTTACAGTAAAGGACTTTTGAATTAAAGGGACACAAAACCCAATTTTTTTCTTACATGATTCAGATAGAGCATGCAATTTTAAGGAACTTTCTATTTTACTCCTATTATCAATTTCTCTTTGTTCTCTTACTATCTTTATTTGAAAAAGCAGGAATCTAAGTTTAGTAACCATTTTTCAGCAACTGTGTAGCACTTGCTGATTGGTGTCCCTTTAACCCCTTTGTTTACATGTGTGAATTTAACCTATTGTAATCCGAATCCATCCTCACCACCTGCTTAACCATCTGAATGCCATTTGTATATTTATATATAGGGTATATTGGAAAAGTCACATCAGGACATCTACAAACAGCATGTAGTAATCTAAAAGAACCTATTGCAATCTGTTTCCATTCTCATCACTGCTAAACTATCTGAATGACAATTGTATGTTGGTATAATGAAATACTAGACGTGATTGCTCCATTACTATATTGTCACTTTTAATCTTTGACAAGTTTTGTTTTTAACAATATTTTTATTGTTTGTTAACCCCTTCATGCCAGAGGCCAAGTGTTTAACATCGGAACAAAGTTCAGATGTAAACAGATGCTTTAAAAATGAAATCACGCGATCGTCGATTCGCTCACGTGATTTCAAGGGTGTGATCAGATCATGGTGAACTGCCTACGATGCTAGGCATGCCCCCCAGTCCAAACTCCCATTCTGAAAGCACAGGAAGCTGCAGGATGCCATATCAGTTAAGACATTCCATGCCGTCCTAACGGCGTTAATGCCCATTGCTTAGAACAGCATGGAACATCCTAACAGCGTTAAGGAGTTAAATAATTGTTTCCGATTTTAACGTGATCCACAAACAAGATGGAGACTACAGGTTTCTATTAAAAGGACTTATGGATATCTTCTTACATTGGATTTTAACAGTACTGAAAGTCTAAAGTGTGAAACCGCTTTGTTCCAACATTGTATCTGTATAGAAGATTTTCAAACGCAGTTGCACCTTCATGACGGGGTTTTATTAGGGAACGCACCTTCACACAAGCTAAGTCCAGTGGCGTCACTAGGGTTGGTGCCACCTGGTGCGGTAAGTTATGGTGTCACCCCCCTCCCCCCAGAAAGCAGACACACACAAACACAAAAACAAACTGGCACACACACATACAAACACTCAGACACACTTAAAAACACACTCAGATGCACACACAAACACTCGGAAACACACTTGGACACACACAAAAACACTCTGACGCACACATAAAAACACTCAGGCACACACACACACACAAACACACAGACACACACACAAAAACACTCAGGCACACACACAAATACACTCAGACACACACACACACACACAAACACTCAGACACACACACACATACAAAATATCTAAAATGCACTGCATTAATTATAAAGCTCATGCCTAGAGCTGCTCCCTGGCTCAGCAGAGCATCAAATGAAATATAAACAGAGCACTCTAAAAATAAATCACTAAAGAAAAGGTTTAGGCGCGCAAACTATGAAAATTCTGCTCTCTGACTCTGTTCCAAGTCTGTCAGTGCACAGCCCCGGGCCGCGTGCCTACCGCTTCTTATGGCCAATTACCTCTGCACTCTGCTCACCGCCAGACCCCCGCCCGCCCTCCCCTCCTACCTCTTCAGTGTGTACTTAGTGTACCGTAACCGTACTGGTCTGGTGGGCATCATACTTGGCTCCTTCACTTTAGAGCCAGTGTCAGACAGTCATGCGGTCAGGTGCCAGGCATCCCCCTCACTGAGCAGTGAGCACAGATAGGCAGGCAGGTTTAGGCTAGCAGCGCAACTTTCACAACTTTTTTATTCTGGTGGTGTCACCCGGTTGCGGCCCGCACCCCCCACACCCCCTAGTGACGCCACTGGCTAAGTCCAAACACGGTCACGGCAGAGCATTTCTAAGTGTTTGCTCCTACATTATTGAGCTTCTAAACGGGATCACACCTTCATGAACGTTAATCTAAATGGCAATTGTATATGGGCATGGTGGGTATACTAGTCACATTTACTCAATGAGGCCAATACACAAGCTGATTTATAAGATTAGAATCAACCCCTTAGTGAGCTAGGATGAGGAATGCTGAATGACATGCTCTGACAAATTATTATCATGATAATGTCCTTTTAATTCATACAAATTCTGCAATACTTTCAAGCTATAATTTACAAGGTAATGCAAAATGTGATTTATTTATTTTTTCAATAGAATTTTAATTTAATTAAGGAATTAGATAGTGTCTTTATTAAAATGAAGTTATGTGTAAAATAGAGACCTGTTAATTATTTATTGTTTATTATTATTTCAAGCATTACATTATTTGTTGTATATATATATATATATATATATATATATATATATATATATATATATATAAAATAAATAATTTAGAAATATATATTTGAGTTTTATAACTTTACACTGTTTCAGAAGGTATACAAATTACAAAATCCAATGCCCCATTTAGGCATTAAAACTCTTTCTTTTGGCTGTGACATAGTTTCTAATTAATACATTGGTGATACCAGTAAAATTGGAGTCTTGAGCATTTTTCTCGCTGAGATTATCATGAGACTTTAAATACGTTTCAGCTGTTGCTAATTTACTTGTAATAAATGAATCTGCCTAGATCCTATAGAGGCAGAACAGTCAAATGCTGTCAGTTTTACAATAAAACTAGATGCACTCATAAGCCCCCTTGTTAATGCAATATATTTAGGGCATTGTAATGTTTAAAATACTGACTCAAGCTTATTATGCGCTTAATCGTTTAAAGGCACAGTCTACTGGAAAAGGTTTATTGTTTAAACATAATTATTACCCATTCCCCAGTTTTGCATAACCAACTCGGTTATATTATAACACTTTTTACCTCTGTGATTACCTTGTATCTAAGCCTCTGCAGACTGCCCCTTATCACAGTTCTTTTTACAAACTTGCATTTCAGCCTATTAGTGCTGACTCATGCATAACTACACAGGAGTGACCACAAGGTTATCTATATGGCACACATGAACTAACACTGTCTAGCTGTGAAAAGCTAATAAATGCACTGAGATAAGAGGCTGCTTGCAAGGGCTTAGAAATTATCCTATGAGCCTACCTAGATTTAGCCTTTAACAAAGAATATCAAGAGAACAAGGTAAACATGATAAAAGTAAATTGAAAGGTTGTTTCAAATGCATTGCATCTGTTTAATGAAAGTTTCATTTTGACTTTGCTGTCCATTTAAGTGTGGATGATGATAGAGGGCAGTCATAGGCACAATGCCTTTAGCCACTTTCGGAGCTGACTGTGACTCTCTTCTATACTTAAATGAATATTAAACAGTTAATACCTGCTGGACATAATGATGTATTAAAAGCAAAGATTAGCCTTACAATAATATGTGGATGTATTTTTACAAATATATTAGTTGTTTAAATATTTAAAATGTAAGTGTTAAGGTTTAGTTTATATACAGTTCTTTAGTTTCTATAAAGTATTGGGAGTCGCCACATTTTAACTATTTTTTTTTTTTTTTATTTACCTGTTTAATACAACACACAGAGAAAACCCAGCACTCACTTACAAGCTCTCAGCTAAGATTTAAAAGCAAAAATGGAAAGGTTAGTTACCACATCTGGCCAAATGGGACAAGCCCAGGTACCTCGTCAAGGTCCTTTCCAATACCTGGGACCCTAAAACAGCCACACAATGGGTCATGGGATGTGTACCCGGTCCGGTATGAGAGTGCAGTTTCCTTCCGTGTTTTGTATATGTCTAGGGTGATTACATATGCATGTGCACCCTTCCCTTGTTCCCAGTTTGTTTGGATTTGAAAGCTTGCATTGTGTGGCTGTTTTAGGGTCCCAGGTATTGGAAAGGACCTTGATGAAGTACCTGGGCTTGTCCCATTTGGCCAGATGCGGTAACTAACCTTTCCATTTTTGCTTTTAAATCTTAGCTGAGAGCTTGTAAGTGAGTGCTGGGTTTTCTCTGTGTGTTGTATTAATTTGTTTTGTAATTTTCCTTATGGTTCTTGCACCCAGACCTGTCTGGGGTTAACTGCTTGTGACTGTGGGGACAGCACAGCTTCCTGTGAGTGCCAGTGGCACCCAGGGCTGAGCATGTTGCAGGGTCATGGCTGTGTACCTGGTCCGGTATGAGAGTGCAGTTCCCTTCCGTGTTTTATTTACCTGTTTGTTCACACAAAGCTGTGTGGAAGCCCTTTTAGATTATCCTATGTTCAACACAACCTTGTTTGGACAGTCTCTTTTATATTGCCTGTTTTGTCCCTTCAACATAAGTACAAACATGGCGTTGCCCATTACTTTATAGGAACTCAGTGGAATTTAGAAACCCAACAATTTTCAGAGTTAAATTACAGTAATAGGAGACAAATAAATAAGGAAAATGTATTGCAAAAATGTTTAACAACTGCTAGAGGTTCTCGTTAGGCCGGGGTAGGTACCATTTCATAATAATCATTATTCTACACATATCTCCTGGAATTGAGTATTCAACATACAAGGCATTGGAGAGCAAACTCAGATAGACACACGCTGCTCTGTTTAATCTTAGCAGGGCTGTGGTTATATATTATACATCACATACATCATAACTTGACACAGAGGGGCTTCATACACGCCCCCTTATTACAAGTTAGTCAGGAGAATAAGATCCTTTGTGTAAAACTGTAGACATTCATCCTTAGAAACAAGATAACAAAGGAATGTGATGATGATGATGATGATGATGATGATGATGATGATGATATTAAAGGGATAGTAAACCCCAACATTTTCTTTTATGATTCAGATAGAACATACAATTTTAAACAAATTTCCAATTTTATTTTATTATCAAATTTTCTTCATTCTCTTGTTATCCATTGCTGAAGGGACAGCATTGCACTACTGACAGGAAGCTGAAAATATCTGTTTAGCCAATCACAAGAGACAAATGTGTGCAGGCACCAATTAGCAGCAGCTCCCACTAATGTAGGATATGTGCGTATTCATTTTTTAACAAGGGATACTAAGAGAACGAAGCACATTTGAAAATAGAAGTGAATTTAAAAGTGTCTTAAAATTACATGCTCTATGTGAATCATGCAAGTTTACTTTTGTCTTTCCTATCTCTTTAAATGCATGGTTATTAAGCGTGTGGTTATGTTAGTAACGAGATAAGGATGTTACTCCCCAAAGAACAGATTTCATAAAACAAAATATAGAAAAAAAACAACAGTTCAATGTTAGTTTATAAATGTCTACATAGATACAAGATGGAGTCAGTATGGTTCTATGTATTCTTACAACTACACACACCAAGACCCAGAAACCCGGGGTAAAAAGGTAAAATACAATTTTTAATAAATATAAATGAAAAATTAGTCACTTATCATCAAAAAAGCCTAGAAACCCCCAAAGCCCCATGTGTTTAAGTCCAAAAGCCCCTATTTAAAATAATGTCCCCAATATAGGTTTTAATAGCCAGGTAATTACAGCGTTTACTTAAAGGGATAGAAAGGTCACAATTGAAATGTGCATGAGTGCATTTAAATTTTGAAAAGAAGCATTATTGCAATATACTTCCGTTAGCAAAAATGCTTCTAGGAAAATTATTACTGTTTTTCAGTGGCATATGCACAAATGGTGTGAGTGCCCGTGTACCATTTAAACATCACACCTTAACCACTCGTTATCTGCCGAAAATCTATGGGGAAAAAAGGGACAACCATTAATAAAATAGTACAGTATAGTTTTTTTAAGTTTAATAAAGTTTTACTGACATTGTTTAAAATCTTTTTCTTCTCAGCTCACAAAATAATTGTTAGGTTGGATCTTTCTTCTTAATGCTAATATAGCAGCAGATATAATATTGCAGCTGATATTTAACAATCGCCATTATGTTGCCATGCGCCCCCTGGCATGCAAACTGCTATTACCTCTTCTGGCACCAAATGTATGAACCTAACCCTCTCCCTACAGTCTACAATATCTAAATTTACTTTCATCAATGGTGGGCGGTGAGATTCTCAAAACATGATGTCATTGGTATATTATGATGGTTGAGTTCTCCTCACACTATATTCTGGCCAAAGAATTGTTGTTTACTTTCTCAAAACTGGTAAAAAAAATGTGCCCACTTACCCAAACTAATCATATGATACTAATTAAAAGTAGAAGATAGTTTAATGAAACTTATGGATGCTATATTTGTGTTTTTGAATAGCAGGCTCCCATATTTCACAGATATTTTATACAGATTAGCCTGTACTCCTGATTTTGTATAGGGCTACTTGACTGACTCAGGTTAGGTTCCTGATACCCCAACACTTCTGCCAGTCTTTTAACTGTGTCAAAAGACCATTAATGGGACATTAAACATCTCAAGATATTAATATAAATTGTTTAATTACATGTAGTAAAACAACTTTTGCAATATACTTTCATTATTTATTTTGTTCTCCTTTACTGTAATTTAATTCTGAATATTGTTGGCTTTCCAATTCATGTTAAACATAGAAGCGCAGACACAGCTATATTCCACACAGTCATTGGTTGTACACTCCAGTAAACCATTTATAACCATTCCTGATTGGCCTCAGCAGAAAAAGTAACCTAAGTTACAATAATGTAGCGCCCACTGCTATGCACATTAACTTTACCCTTATATTTTCAATATATTTAAAAAAAAATACATGTACAAATTATTCTCAAGCTAATCTTTGCCCTGAATACATCATTCAAGCAATTATTTATTTAGTGTTTAATGACCCTTTAAATACAGTAGAAACGAATAAGCAACTGTATAATAAAAGGACTATACAAGAACATTCAACAACAATTCAAACAAGCATTAGATATTTTTTTCTGAAATATGTCAGTTTCATTTATATGTCCCCTGTATTATGTACCAGCTGTGAGCCAATCACAGAGTCATATACATATGTGAGCTGGGAACTTTCACATGCTTAGTAGTAGCTGGTGCCTCAGAAAGTGTGCACATAAAAGGACCATGCACACTCCGCATAGAATGGTCAGCTGACATTTTGTAATAGATTATTTGCACTAGCCCCTTTTCAGACGAAGGCTTGAACAAGCAAAACATGTGCATGAGCATGCATGTGTCTTCAGCACTATATAGCAGCACTATTATGTAGCACTGCTACCATATAGTGCTTAAGACACATGCACACCCCTGAGTTTACCTTGATATGTTCTTCAACAAATTATACTAAGAGTAAAAATGGATAATAAAAGCAAATTAGAATTTTTTATTCCCTTCTAATTGTACTCTTATTCTGAACCATGAAAGTTGAACTTCCACTTTTTATGCCAATTTAATCAAGAATCAGAGGTACTGTATTGGCTTTGCCAGCAAAGGAACCTCAGTGCTGTGATAGCTGGAAACCTAAACTCAGCCATTAAATGTATCAACTTTGTGTACCTAGAGGTAATTATGTAATGAGATGAGAGATATCTGGTCTTGGTAAATCTGTAGAGTTTTGAGGACGTGAGAGAGCGTTTTATTCAGCTAATTATTTCTCATTATAGTGTCTTTTGCAGACTAATAAGCAGTAATCGTCTTTTAGTTTATACCTGACATTCAAAATAAATGTTTTTTTTCCAGTATTTTCCAGCTGTGCTGGTTCTGTATTATTGTGTGTGCACACAGGACGTACACAATGTAAGTGCCACAGGCTTATTATATTTGGATGCAACTTCTTTTTCTATTTTTTGCATTTACATCCGTTCACCTTTTGTAAAAGCACATAGCTGAGTGTTCTGGTTGCAGCAGCAGAATAATTTACATTTTTGTATATTATGTATAAAGGAGTCAAAAGATACATGTTCCCTTTTTGTGTTTCCTGCCTTATTTATCTGCAACAACTGTATGTATTTCTATCTATCTATCTATCTATCTATCTATCTATCTATCTATCTATCTATCTATCTATCTATCATCTATCTATCTCAGTTTAGAGTATGGCTAATACTTATGAAAATTCCCAATAAGTGTGTATCCATGTTTTGGCATAACCTGGAATCTTTGATTTGAGATTTCACAGATTACAAAGTTTCTTGCAAACCGGTTGCGTAAATAACGCAAAAAAAGAGCTGTATCACACTCTCCATAGCGCTGCCATTACAAGTTACAGAAAAACCTTCTTGTGCTGTGCGTTATGGTGCGATAAGCTTCATACCACACAAAACCCAAGGCCTGACTTTACGTGCTCGTAGACATTTTCCCCCATAGACATCCTGCAATTGCGGAATGGCAATCGCTATAACGCAATCCCCATTGATGTATAGGGGGACGAAAAAAAAAAAGTAAAAACCAAACTTAAACCCCTAGTCTAAATACCCCTAAACCGCCGCCCCCCCCCTGCATCGCTAACACCTAAACTGCCCCCCCCCCCCTGCTAATTTGAACAGCCAATAGGATTTCAGTAGCTCTCATCCTATTGGCTGATTTGAATTTTTCAGCCAATAGTAATACAAGGTACCACAAATATAAAACGGGTACCTTGCATTCAAGCTTCAGTGTGCAGCAGCGATCTTATGAAGAGGATCCTCCAGGCTGGATGGCTCTGTGGCCGCTGGTCCGGTTCCGCGGCCACCTTTGCTACGCGCCGCCTTTGCCCTGGATGAAGATAGAAGAGGTCCCCGCACTGGATGAAGATGTCGCCGGCTGAAAGAAGACCTTCACCGCTGGACTTCAATAATGGTAATATTTCGGGGTTAGAATTAGACTTTTTTTTATTTTTTAGGGTGTTTTTTTTTAGATTAGGGATTTTTTTATTTTAATGCACTGCAAAAGAGCTGATTGCCCTTTTAAGGGCAATGCCCATACAAATGTCCCTTTAGGGGCAATGGGTAGCTTAGGTTTTTTTAGTGTTAGGTTTTTTTATTTAGGGGGTTTGGTGGGTTGGGGGGTTTACTGTTAGTGGTTAATTTTTATTTTTGAGGTAAAGAGCTTTTAAGGGCTATTGGTAGTTTAGTGTTAGATTAGGGGGTGTTTTTATTTTTGTAATTTTAGATTGATTTATTTTAATTTAATCTTAGTTTTGTTTGTTTTTAAGTAATGTTAGGATTTTTTTATTTTAACTTAGTATTTTTTTATTTTATGTAATTGGGGTTAATTTAGGGGGTGTTAGGTTTGGGGGCTTATTGATTAAATTAGTTATTGGCATTGTGAGGGGATGGTGGTTTAGGGCGTTGTGGGGGATTGCAGTTTAGGGGTTAATAGGTTTATTTTATTAGTAGCGATGTGGGTGGCAGTTTAGGGGTTAATAGGTTTATTATAGTAAAAGCGATGTGGGGGGCCAGCGGTTTAGGGATCAATAGGTTTATTTTATTAGTAGCGATGTGGGGGGGGGGGCTGTGGTTTTAGGGTTAATAGGTTTATTTTATTAGTAGCGATGTGGGTGGCCGGCATTTTAGCAGATAATATTTTTTTTTATATAGTAGTAGGGATGTGGGGGCCAGCGGTTTAGGGGTTAATAACTTTATTTAGGTGTTAGCGTTGTGGGGGGCCAGCAGTTTAGGCATTAATAGGTTTATTTAGTGTTGGCTATGTGGGGGATCGGCAGTTTAGGGCTTAATAGATTTAATTTATTAGTAGCAATGTGTGGGGCTGGCGGTTTAGGGGTTACTAAGTTTATTTTATTAGTAGCGATGTGGGGGGCTGGCAGTTTAGGGGTAATAACTTTATTTAGGTGTTAGCGATATAGTGTGCTGGTGGTTTAAGGGTTAATAGGTTTAATATAGTATTTGCAATGCAGGGAGTGGCGGTTTAGGGGTTAATAGGTAGTTTATAGGTGTTAGTGTACTTTGTAACATTTTAGTTATGAGTTTTTCTAAACATTTTTGTTTCACAAAATCTATAACTACTGGTCTCAGATAGCCAAATGGATCGTTGCGGTATAAGCTATAACGCTAACGTTATAGCCTGACCGAACAACTTGTAATACGACAATGAAAATCCTGCACTCAAAAGCCATTTTTTGAGTGCGGAATGGAGAGTTGTGTAAAGGCTAAAATGTTAGCGGTATAGCCGTACCGCCGCGACTTGTAATATGGGAGTCCTGCATATTCTGCGCGCAAAGGCCAATTTTTCAGCGGTATAACCGTACCGCAACACTTGTAATTTTGCCCAAGATAGCAGTCTTTCTTTGGTAGGAATTATGAAGTAATTTAAGATGATGGATTTTCAGGCTTCTCCGACTGTTTTCCATATAGTTCCACCTGCTTATGGATGTTGACAAATATTTTGTTTGGGTATAACAGAAAGATGTCACAGTTAGCAACTTCCTCTTGATAAAAAACAAACGGCTAGATTACAAGTTGTGCGTTAAGGAAAAAAAGCAGCGTTAACAGGTCCTACCGCTGCTATTACGAGTCTTGCAGGTTTAGGGGCCCCGCACACTTTTTTGGCCTTACCGCAAACCGGCTTACATAAACTTCGTAAACCCTTTTTTCTATGGGACTTCCATAGCGCCGGTATTACGAGTCTGTCCTGGGAGGCCAAAAAGTGAGCGGTACACCCTCTACCTCCAAGATCCCTAACGCATTCTAAAGTCAGTAGTTATTAGTTTTACACTACAACGCTGTAGCATAAAACTCATAACTAAAGTGCTAAAAAGTACAATAACACCCATAAACTACCTATTTACTCCTAAACCAAGGCCCTCCCCCATCTCAAACACTATAATAAAATTATTAACCCCTGATCTGCTGCTCCGGACATCGCTGCCACTATAATCAACATTTTAACCCCTAAACCGCTGCACTCCCGTCTCGCAAACACTATTTAAATATTATTAACCCCTAATTTTCCGCCCCTAACATCGCCGCCACCTACATTATATTTATTAACCCCTAATCTGCCGTCCCAACATATTAAATGTATTAACCCCTAAACCTAAGTCTAACCCTAACCCTAACACCCCCTAACTTAAATATAATTTAAATAAATATAAATAAAATTACTGTCATTAACTAAATTATTCCTATTTAAAACTAAATACTTACCTGTAAAATAAACCCTAAGCTAGCTACAATATAACTAATAGTTACATTGTATCTAGCTTAGGCTTTATTTTTATTTTACAGGCAAGTTTGTATTTATTTTAACTAGGTGGAATAGTAAATACAAATTTACCTGTAAAATAAAACCTAACCTAAGTTACAATAACTCCTAACACTACACTATAATTAAATGAATTCCCTAAATTAAATACAATTAAATAAATTAAATTAGCTAAATTACAACAAAAAAAAACACTACATTACAGAAAATAAAAAAACAAATTACAGATCTTTAAACTAATTACACCTAATCTAATAACCCTTAAAAGGGCCTTTTGCGGGGCATTGCCCCAAAGAAATCAGCTCTTTTACCTGTAAAATAAATACAAACACCCCCCAACAGTAAAATCCACCACCCACACAACCAAACCCCCAAATAAAATACTAACTAAAAAAAACCTAAGCACCCCATTGCCCTGAAAAGGGCATTTTGCTCTATTGTGGCCCATAGTCCCTAATCTAAAAAATAAACCAACCCAATACACCCTTAAAAAAATCCTAACACTAACCCCCGGAAGATTCACTTACCGGGAGAAGTCTTCATCCAAGCGGCAAGATGTCCTCAACGAAGCCGGCAGAAGTGGTCCTCCAGATGGGCAGAAGTCTTTATCCAGATGGCATCTTCTATCTTCATCCTTCCAGCGGGTAGCGGGTCCATTTTCAAGACATCCGACGCAGAGCATCCTCTTCAAACGACGTCTTTTTCGTAATGAATATCACTTTAAGTGATGTCATCCAAGATGGAGTCCCTTAGATACCGATTGGCTGATAGAACAGCCAATAGAATGCCAGCTCAATCCTATTGGCTGATTGCATCAGCCAGTAGGATTTTTTTCTACCTTAATTCTGGTTGGCTGATAGAATTCTAGGATGACGTCACTTAAAGTGATATTCATTACGAAGAAGACGTCATTTGAAGAGGATGCTCCGCGTCGGATGTCTTGAAGATGGACCCGCTCTGCGCCGGAAGGATGAAGATAGAAGATGCCGTCTGGATGAAGACTTCTGCCCATCTGCAAGACCACTTCTGCCGGCTTTGTTGAGGACATCTTGCCGCTTGGATGAAGACTTCTCCCGGTAAGTGAATCTTCGGGGGTTAGTGTTAGGATTTTTTTAAGGGTGTATTGGGTGGGTTTATTTTTTTAGATTAGGGACTTTGGTCCACAATAGAGCTAAATGCCCTTTTAAGGGCAATGGAGAGAGAAGAGAGGCGCCAAACATAAAACAGTATCGTCGATCCAACACGAATAAGGCTCACAAAACTTCCCCCTGTAGTTCTAAATACTCACAAGCGGAGCGGCACAATATGCGTGCCTCTAACAGCAGATTGGGGATATTCTGAGTCGCCCGACAGACACACCTCAGCTGGTAAACGTCACCCGGTAGCCTCCAATCAGCAGAAGGTAGTTCTGTTCAGCTCCAACTGACAAGAATCTAATCTCAGGGTATGGGACAGGATTCAAAATCGGATGCGGGAGTTCACACTTGGCAATGGGGTGGTTAGAAGTGATCAGATCACAGGACAAGTAAGGTATAAATATAAAATCTGTAGTTTATTAAAAAAGAAACAACAGCAACACGTTTCTCGGGTGGAAGGCCGTTTCATCAGGCTGTACAAAACTAAGCATATATTTTAGTGGCAATTCCAGCTACCCCCTATCATTTTTTAGTATACCTAAATATTATTCATATGTCCTGAAATACTTATTACTGACTTCCATCTAGCACTGTTATATTTTACCTTTATTGATTTTATGATTATTTATGATTATTATTTATTATCATTTTATATTAGAGTATGAGTATACTCTTTATATGGCCCTTATACCACTGCCATATCTTCCATCATAGTGTTAGGCTAGTGCTGGGCTATATAGTTATATCCATCCTCGATTTTTATATATAGTATTGACAACATCCACCAATTCTGACCTTTTGGCCCATCCAAATAAATAGATTTTGAATTTATCCTTTATATGGTCCCTATATAAACCGCTTACACCTCCCATTATGGTGTTATGCCAGTGCTAGGCTACATAGTTTATCCCGTGTGAATTATAGACCAATAACCGATATATCATTAATATTCCATTCTAAAACTTTATATGTCAGTATCCCTCACACACTTTTGCGGTACTTTTATCACCGTTTATTTTGATACATTTATGGGAATCTGCATATAATTTGTGTATATTTGTAAGTCATTGTTACTGTTTCAAGGTTATAAGATTTGAATGTACACATTATTATCTTTTATTTACCACTGAATATTATACATTATGATCTATTGTGTCAGTAACCGATAGTTCTATAACATCGTAATGATGTCTATACATCATCATTTATTATTATATTATAACACTGAGAAAGGATGTTATTGCAGCCCATTTAAAAAATTTTATTGATTTTTTTGAATATTTAAATAATGACCTAATTTATTATATATGGTAGATTTCAGGATATTGTATTTTATTATTTTTTTACGAATGGATATGTGATGAAATATTATATATATATATATATATATATATATATATATATACAGTGAGTGCAGAATTATTAGGCAAATGAGTATTTTGACCACATCATCCTCTTTATGCATGTTGTCTTACTCCAAGCTGTATAGGCTCGAAAGCCTACTACCAATTAAGCATATTAGGTGATGTGCATCTCTGTAATGAGAAGGGGTGTGGTCTAATGACATCAACACCCTATATCAGGTGTGCATAATTATTAGGCAACTTCCTTTCCTTTGGCAAAATGGGTCAAAAGAAGGACTTGACAGGCTCAGAAAAGTCAAAAATAGTGAGATATCTTGCAGAGGGATGCAGCACTCTTAAATTGCAAAGCTTCTGAAGCGTGATCATCGAACAATCAAGCGTTTCATTCAAAATAGTCAACAGGGTCGCAAGAAGCGTGTGGAAAAACCAAGGCGCAAAATAACTGCCCATGAACTGAGAAAAGTCAAGCGTGCAGCTGCCAAGATGCCACTTGCCACCAGTTTGGCCATATTTCAGAGCTGCAACATCACTGGAGTGCCCAAAAGCACAAGGTGTGCAATACTCAGAGACATGGCCAAGGTAAGAAAGGCTGAAAGACGACCACCACTGAACAAGACACACAAGCTGAAATGTCAAGACTGGGCCAAGAAATATCTCAAGACTGATTTTTCTAAGGTTTTATGGACTGATGAAATGAGAGTGAGTCTTGATGGGCCAGATGGATGGGCCCGTGGCTGGATTGGTAAAGGGCAGAGAGCTCCAGTCCGACTCAGACGCCAGCAAGGTGGAGGTGGAGTACTGGTTTGGGCTGGTATCATCAAAAATGAGCTTGTGGGGCCTTTTCGGGTTGAGGATGGAGTCAAGCTCAACTCTCAGTCCTACTGCCAGTTTCTGGAAGACACCTTCTTTAAGCAGTGGTACAGGAAGAAGTCTGCATCCTTCAAGAAAAACATGATTTTCATGCAGGACAATGCTCCATCACACGCGTCCAAGTACTCCACAGCGTGGCTGGCAAGAAAGGGTATAAAAGAAGAAAATCTAATGACATGGCCTCCTTGTTCACCTGATCTGAACCCCATTGAGAACCTGTGGTCCATCATCAAATGTGAGATTTACAAGGAGGGAAAACAGTACACCTCTCTGAACAGTGTCTGGGAGGCTGTGGTTGCTGCTGCACGCAATGTTGATGGTGAACAGATCAAAACACTGACAGAATCCATGGATGGCAGGCTTTTGAGTGTCCTTGCAAAGAAAGGTGGCTATATTGGTCACTGATTTGTTTTTGTTTTGTTTTTGAATGTGAGAAATGTATATTTGTGAATGTTGAGATGTTATATTGGTTTCATTGGTAAAAATAAATAATTGAAATGGGTATATATTTGTTTTTTGTTAAGTTGCCTAATAATTATGCACAGTAATAGTCACCTGCACACACAGATATCCCCCTAAAATAGCTAAAACTAAAAACAAACTAAAAACTACTTCCAAAAATATTCAGCTTTGATATTAATGAGTTTTTTGGGTTCATTGAGAACATGGTTGTTGTTCAATAATAAAATTAATCCTCAAAAATACAACTTGCCTAATAATTCTGCACTGTATATGAATTTTGTCATTTTTAAGTACACATATACTAATTGCTGGTAATGAAATAGTTAACTTGTGACCAGAAAGACAGATATCATTTGTCAGTCCGCCCACCGACAGGTGCTTGTAAGGTATTTAATGAGAGCAAATGCTTAGTGTTGTACAGCCTGATGAAATAAACCTTCCAGCCGAGAAACGCGTTTCTGTTTCTTTTTTAATTAACTACAGATTTTATATTTATACCTTACTTGTCCTGTGATCTGATCACTTCTAACCACCCCATTGCCAAGTGTGAACTCCCACATCCGATTTTGAATCATGTCCCATACACTGAGAACAGATTCTTGTCAGTTGGAGCTGAACGGAACTACCCTCTGCTGATTGGAGGCTACCGGATGACGTTTACCAGCTGAGGTGTGTCTGACGGGCGACTCAGAATAGCCCCGATCTGCTGTTAGAGGCACGCATATTGTGCTGCTCCGCTTGTGAGTATTTGTGAGCCTTATTCGTGTTGGATCGACGATAGTGTTTTATGTTTGGCGCCTCTCTTCTCTCTCCCTTCTCTACAGTCAGGAATCCATCTGGATTACTTTTGGGAGTGCGGCCATCAAGTTCCGCGTCTCAGTTCTGCAGCTAATACTAAAGCACCAGCGCAGCCTCTGGGGATTGACGAGCCTATCTTTTTTTTAAGGGCAATGCCCATCCAAATGCCCTTTTCAGGGCAATGGGGAGCTTAGGTTTTTTTAGTTAGTATTTTATTTGGGGGGTTGGCTGTGTGGGTGGTGGGTTTTACTGTTAGGGGGTGTTTGCATTTTTTTTTTACAGGTAAAAGACCTGTTTTTTTTTCTGACAGGGCCCCACAAAAGGCCCTTTTAAGGGCTATTGGTAGTTTAGTTTAGGCTAGGGGTTTTTTTTTATTTGGGGGGGGGGCTTTTTATTTTGATAGGGCTATTAGATTAGGTGTAATTAGTTTAAAGATCTGTAATTTGTTTTTTATTTTCTGTAATTTAGTGTTTTTTTTTTTTTGTGATTTAGCTAATTTAATTTATTTAATTGTATTTAATTTAGGGAATTGATTTAATTATAGTGTAGTGTTGGTGTTATTGTAACTTAGGTTAGGCTTAATTTCACAGGTAAATTTGTATTTATTTTATCTAGGTAGTTATTAAATAGTTAATAACTATTTAATAACTATTCTACCTAGTTAAAATAAATACAAACTTGCCTGTAAAATAAAAATAAAGTTTATTTTATAGGTAAGTATTTAGTTTTAAATAGGAATAATGTAGTTAATTATAGTAATTTTATTTAGATTTATTTAATTTATATTTAAGTTAGGGGGTGTTAGGGTTAGACTTAGGTTTAGGGGTTAATGCATTTAATATAGTGGCGGTGACGTTGGGGGCGGCAGATTAGGGGTTAATAAGTTTAGGTAGGTTGCGGCGACATTGGGGGCGGGAGATTAGGGGTTAATAAATATAATGTAGGTGTCGGGGATGTTGGGGGCAGCGTATTAGGGGTTAATAAGTATAATGTAGGTGGTGGCAGTGTCCGGAGCGGCAGATTTGGGGTTAATAAATATAATGCCGGTGTCGGCGATGTCGGGGGCGGAAGATTAGAGGTTAATAAATGTAAGATTAGGGGTGTTTAGACTCTGGGTTCATGTTAGGTGTAAACATAAAATGTGTTTCCCCATAGGAATCAATGGGGCTGCGTTACTGAGTTTTACGCTGCTTTTTGGCAGGTGTTAGACTTTTTCTCAGCCGGCTCTCCCCATTGATGTCTATGAGGAAATCGTGCACAAGCACGTACGACCAGCTTACCGCTGACTTAAGCAGCGCTGGTATTGGAGTGCGGTAAGGAGCTCACTTCTTGCCTTTTAACGCGGGTTTGTAAAAACCTGTAATACCAGCGCTGTAGGTGAGCAGTGAGACAAAACTGCACGTTAGCACCACATAGCTCCTAACGCAAAACTCGTAATCTAGCCGAAAGACTTTCTGGTTTCATTAGTAGCACTAGCAAGTGGTCCTCTTTTTGTACAACTAATTATAAGTGAAATTCAACCATTCACATGAATTTTCTTAGTTGTAGGCTTTTTTTTTATTGTTAATGGATTTCAGGTTTATCAGACCCTAGACATTTTGCAGCTGAGCATAAGGGTTCAGTGGAACCTCAAGCATAGGGACGTATGTTAGAGCAGTGTTTTTCAACCAGTGTGCCGTGAGAGATCCTCAGGTGTGCCACGGCAGACTGACAACAGTGTGACATATTTTTTAAACTTTGCTTGTTTTTTACTCCCAGTGCAGGGGTAGTTTGTAGGAGGCATGACATAACAGCACAATACATACAGTATGTGTGTGTTTGTGTGTATGTGTATATATATATATGCTGTATTAGGCTACAATGTGTGATTTTTTTTAAATTTTGGGATGGTGGTGTGCCACAGGATTTTTTAATGTAAAAAAGTGTGGCACGGCAAAAAAAAGGTTAAAAATCACTGTGTTAGAGGACACATCTATCTCATCAAGTAAATTTGTTCTCCACCTAGTAGTTGGAGAAAATCAGATATTACAGTTTCAGCTGTGGTCAGAAATTATCTCAAATTTAAAGTGACAATGTACTCAGGCAAGGAGTTTTGAAGATTTAATTGTATTCAAAGCTGCAGCAGGAATGTCTTTTTAAATAGGATGGTCTCCCATACCCACCTAGAGAGCAGATAAGAGAGCATTGGGGACAAATTAAAGGTGGAAAAGCTTTACAACAAAATGTCCCTTTAAGGTCTCCAGAGGTGTAGAGTCTTCTAGGAACCATTGTGGAAATCATTCAGTTTATGCTTATTCTGAGGAACTGAGATACTGTGTTGTGTCAGTATTGTTACTTATGAACTTGATCCAGCAACATGAATATGGTCTGTCAGCCATTAGATGGGAACCTATAGAAAATAAGCAGCAAATAAGGTTGGTCACATACTGACTTGGTTTGAGGGCAATATCTGTGCTATCTCAGACACTCACTTGCCAGGATGTCAGATCATTCCTGAAAGACCAAACTTTTAATCTATGAGAATATTCTCTATGCATGGATGGTTTTATGGAAGCTGTCCAGAAATTGGGTAATCCAGAAATAGATCTTGTGATGTCAAAGAAAATTGTCAATATGGGTCTTGGTTCTCTCAGCTTTCTTCCAGGCTCTTGAAAGAATGTGTCCTGTCTTTTTAAAGTTAATCTTCAATGTCTATGTTTAAATTACCCATTACTATGTAGAACCTTAAAAGGACATGAAAAGCCCAACATTTTCTTTTATGATTAAGGTAGAACATATAATTTTAAAGAACTTTCCAGTTTACTTATTTTATCAAATTTGCTTCTTTCTCTTGGTATCATTTGTTGAAGGAGCAGCAATGCACTACTGGTTTCTAACTGAACACATGGGTAAGCCAATGACAATCGCTATATATATGCAGCCACCAATCAGCAGCTAGAACCTAAGTTCTTTGCTGCTCCAGAGCTTACCTAGATTAACCTTTCAGCAAAGGATAGCAAGAGAAGGAAGCAAATTAAATAATAGAAGTAAATTGGAAAGTTGTTTAAAATTGTATGCTCTATCTGAATAATGAAATACTTTGGAGCTTCATGCCCCTTTAAATATATTTATGAGTGTTGCAGATTTATTTACTTAAGGTGCTAAACCATAGAAACTAAAAATCTACACAACTAAAAAAACACAGGCTAAACTATCTCTTTAAATTCCTGTGTGAAGGCAAATGCATTACAAAATACTTTAGTTCATGGGTTGACTTCCAAATGACAAACATACAAACATCACCAGCGCTAGAGTAAATTACCTCCCATACATTGCTTCACACATCCCTGAACTGCATATATCAAGCTCAGCTGGATCCTAATGCATTGCTCCTCAAATACAATAATCACAAACGGTTGTAATAAATGATGACAAATTATATTGTTACGATGCTGCTGATATAAAAGAAAATAGGACACTGAAAAATGCTTAAAGGAAAAAAATGAAATTTAAGATGTCAGTTCTTGAAATATATATTGTTTAATAATTGAACATTAAATCACACGCAGACTTTGTAATATAGTAAAAGCTTTGAAAGCACATTATCCTAGATTGTGATAAGACCCAGAATAAAATTTATGTTTAGTATAAGATGATGACACTATCTCCCGAGATTCATTAAACCACTATATGTAAGGTATGAAAACAAGTGAGATCTAATCAAACAAAAAAAACCATATTATAATAAAAGTGATGTTGTCTGCATACCAGCCACAAAAATATGAATATTAAAAGGATATAAAAATAAAATTTGATTTATTCAGTACATGCAATTAAAAAATCTTATATCAAATTGACTTTGGTACTTGATTTCCTTTGTTGAAAGTTCACATCTCATATATGTATAGGAGTATGTGATTGGCTGAGATAATGTGATATGTTGGCAATTAAAGGAAACTTTAAAATCTATCATAAATAAGAAATATACTGCTTTTTGACATTTTGTTGTTTTAAAAGATAGATAATCCCTTTATTACCCATTCCCCAGTTTTGCATAACCAACACAGTTATAATAATACACATGATACCTCTGTAATTACCTTGTATCTAAGCCTCAGCAGACTGCCCCCTTATTTCAGTTCTTTTGACAGACTTGCATTTTAGCCAATCAGAGCTGTCTCCATGATTCACGTGCATGAGCTCAATGTTATCTATATGAAACACATGAACTAATGCCCTCTAGTGGTGAAAAACTATCAATATGCATTTAGATTAGAGGCGGCCTTCAAGGTCTAATAAATTAGCATATGAACCTCCTAGGTTTAGCTTATAACTAAGAATACCAAGAGAACAAAGCAAAATTGGTGGTAAAAGTAAATTGTAAAGTTGTTTAAAATTGCATGCCCTATTTGAATCATGAAAGGTTTTTTTTGGACTTGACTGTCCCTTTAAAGTAACTGTTAAAGGGACATGAGAACCAAAATGTTTCTTTCATGATTAAGATATAACATACCAATTTAAATAACTTTCCAATATACTTCTATTATCAAATTTGCTTAATTCTTTTAGTATCCTTTGCTCAAGGAGCAGCAATGCACTACTGGGAGTTAGCTGAACACACCTAGGGAGCCACCCACAAGAGACAAATGTGTGCAAGCACCAGCTAGCTCCCAGTAGTGTAGGATATGCACATATTATTTTTCAACAATAATAAGAGGACAAAGTACATTTGTAAATAGAAGTGAATTAAAAAGTGGCTTAAAATAACATGCTCTATCTGAATCATGCAAGTTTAATTTTGACTTTCCTATACCTTTTTATTTTGACTTTCCTATACCTTTTTATTTTGACTTTCCTATCCCTTTTTTATTTTGACTTTCCTATCCCTTTTTATTTTGACTTTCCTATCCCTTTTTATTTTGACTTTCCTATACCTTTTTATTTTGACTTTCCTATCCCTTTTTATTTTGACTTTCCTATCCCTTTTTATTTTGACTTTCCTATACCTTTTTATTTTGACTTTCCTATACCTTTTTATTTTGACTTTCCTATACTTTTTTTATTTTGACTTTCCTATCCCTTTTTATTTTGACTTTCCTATCCCTTTTTATTTTGACTTTCCTATCCCTTTTTATTTTGACTTTCCTATACTTTTTTTATTTTGACTTTCCTATCCCTTTTTATTTTGACTTTCCTATACCTTTTTATTTTGACTTTCCTATCCCTTTTTATTTTGACTTTCCTATCCCTTTTTATTTTGACTTTCCTATCCCTTTTAATTTTGACTTTCCTATCCCTTTTTATTTTGACTTTCCTATCCCTTTTTATTTTGACTTTCCTATACCTTTTTATTTTGACTTTCCTATCCCTTTTTATTTTGACTTTCCTATACCTTTTTATTTTGACTTTCCTATCCCTTTTTATTTTGACTTTCCTATACCTTTTTATTTTGACTTTCCTATCCCTTTTTATTTTGACTTTCCTATACTTTTTTTATTTTGACTTTCCTATACTTTTTTTATTTTGACTTTCCTATCCCTTTTTATTTTGACTTTCCTATACCTTTTTATTTTGACTTTCCTATACCTTTTTATTTTGACTTTCCTATACCTTTTTTATTTTGACTTTCCTATCCCTTTTTATTTTGACTTTCCTATCCCTTTTTATTTTGACTTTCCTATCCCTTTTTATTTTGACTTTCCTATACCTTTTTATTTTGACTTTCCTATCCTTTTTATTTTGACTTTCCTATACCTTTTTATTTTGACTTTCCTATACCTTTTTAGCATTACCTTTTAACGATGCATTTGCTGATTATTCTATTGTATTTAATGTTTCTTTAATAAAGATATATAAAAACATGGATTTACAAAGAAATAACATCTGATGTAGTAAATAGCTTCTTCCAAATTGGGACAGGTTTCCACATCATAAAATCTATTGAAATAAACAATATACAAGAAATGAATGTCTCCTAATGTTGTTTAATTATAAATAACAAACGTATAAAATCCAGTTACAAACTTACAAAAGTAAACGCACCATAGATTTAATGGCAAGTATAGAGTGTTACATTATACAGTATACAAATCCCCATGATGCATTATGCAAACTCTTCAGATCCACAAATGCATTTGATATTTGGCAGAAACAGCACTCAATAATAAATGGCTTGTTGTAGATGTTACTACAGAAGCGAACAGCTCTAAGATGTATTTTGCATACAGCTGAAAGTGCAAATAATGCAAGTTGTATGACAGCAACCAGTTAGTATCCAATCAGATGCCACCATGCTGGTTTACCCAGAACCACTTGCATTTCTGGCTATCTCTTGTCAGGAATCACGTAACCCATTCTTTAAAGCAGGTGTCAGCAACCTTGTGGCACCACAGATGTTTTACAACTACATTTCCCATGATTCTCAATCAGCCTAAAGTTTGAGCATCATGGGAAATGTAGTTACAAAACATTTGGGGTGCCAAGGTTGCTGACCCCTGCTTTAAAGTATTTGATTTCTCAAATAACGTTATAAACGACAGCCCACAATATAGGGCTGTCCAACACACAATCTAACTGACCAATCGGAATCACTAAATTAGCATATCAAAATGTTCAGACTGCACTCCTGAACACATGCGCACTCGTTGGTGTCACTTATGCGCATTTTAATCCCTGAAGACTATTGACAGTTTTTAGTATTTAAATAGTGCATTGGTATTTAAATGTGCAATCTATACAAAGCGTTGCGCCATGTTAGCTGTGAGATTTCCTGTCAAAGATGCAATGATTTTTTTTATGTTTATTCTCGAGGTCACATTAGAAATCATGGATTAAAAACATAACCAAAAGAAATTTCAGTGTATTTTAACTTCAGTCACTAAATTCTTGAGGTCCTGTTTTAATCTCATGATTTCTTAGTTTCAAGCTTTGCTCACTTCAGGTATTTGCTTACAAAATTATTATGCTGAATAAAAAATAAATAAATAAAAAAAATAGTTTGAAAGAGAACCTTCAGCTAATTCTTGAAAGCCTGTTCACAATAACAAACTGACATTCCATAGACCATGCATGGGTGCGCTACTAGGAACTAGCGTGAAAGAGCGAACCCAGGTTGCCCACCGTAATTGGCTAATGCAAATTGGCCTCACTGTGGGTTTGGAAACAAGCCTGTTTTACAATGAAAATTGTGGCAAAACAGCTTAAAAAATGAAAGGCAAAGTATTTGAGCATATTTTCAATAGATATTAACCTAGACAATGAAACATGTAAAATATTAGCCTTTACTATCCCTTTAATTTCATGTGGCCTAGTGAAGAAGTCTCATTCCAAGTGATTTTCTTGATGTTGTGATCAACAAGCCTTACAAATATATTTAAACAAAATATAGTCGACAAATTTTACTTTTTAAAAAATTTGATGCACTTAAGAGTGATATTTGAATGGGTTAAACACATTGTCATATGTAAGTAATATTGCAATCATACAATGCTCCAACACATTAAAGCATTTTATTTTCACATATTGATGTCCCTTTAAATCAAGACCATTGGAACGAGGGCCCAGTATGTAGGGGGTGCCCACAAATGGCATTTCCATAGCTCCTGGTCTGCTATTTAAGATGAGGCTGACAGCGGCCCTATCAGTAACTAAGCAGTTAAGTGTGGGTTTAGTGAGGGCCTTGTGCTTGGATGTGGGGTTTGTTGCTCGGTGGGGCCCTAGAGTGTGGGAGGCCCTGTCGGGGTTCTGTCTCTGTGAGGGCCATGGAGTGTGGGGTTTGGCCTTGGAGGTTATGGGCCCTGTCTCTGGCTCTTGACATTGGGGATCCTGGCCCTGGATGTTGCCTGGAGGAGGCATGGCAGAGAGGCTAGCAGGTTAATTTGAATACATTTGGTTCAGTGTGAAACAGTGGGGATCTTACCTAATTTTTGCCCTGGGCCCTGATTGGTCTCAGTCCACCCCTTTGTCTGTTTATATCACACATGCAATATTGTAGCATAACAGAGTTCGATCTTAACAAATAACTGGTGACAATATTCCTTTAAGACACTGTTAACACTCATTAAATTAACAGTTCACAAACAGTCTCGATCATTAGGGTGCAAAATGTGTCAAAACATATTCCAGAAGGTTGCACAACCATAGCTGTTCTTTATAAAGCCTGCCTCAATTATCCAACATCTGAGTAGGAGATGCGGCCTGCTGAGACAGGAAAATGATGCAGTTATTAATAACTGATAACATGAATAATTGAAGTAACTGAATAATTATAGTGTTATAAAAAGAGATGAGGTTTTTTTTATTCCAATAAAATAAAATTCTGAAATACAACAAAGATATTAAGAATCTTCTTTTAATATAGAAGAAATATGTGATATATCCTATTCCCTTAGGACAAGCCCCACATTTACATTAGCAAATCGTATACCCCAGCACAGATTTATGTATTAATTAAGTATAAGCTGTATAAATATTAACTGAAACTAATACAGAAGTTTCTGGTGAGTTGCATCCTGCTGGTGGTCACTGGCTGATGATAGCAACTCCTGCTGCTCTATTAATGGGAAAATCCTTTGTTATTTAGGCACAAGCAGTTTCCAAACAAAAAACAGTTCTACATATTAGATGGAGCAAAGGGAAACTAGATTGTCCCTTTATGCCTAAATTTTAGTTGCCACAGACTGTCAGATAGATGATAGATAGCTTAATATATAGGAAATAGAAAGATAGACATATAGAAACAAACATAGATTGATGATAGATAGATAGATAGATAGATAGATAGATAGATAGATAGATAGATAGAATAGACAGATGATAGACATATAGAAACAAACATAGATAGATACATACATGATAGATAGACGATAGATAGATAGATAGATAGATAGATAGATCAGGGGTCAGCAACCTTGGGCCCCCAGATGTTTTGGAACTACATTTCCCATGATGCTCAGACAGTCTAAAGAGTGTCTCAGCATCATGGAAATTGTAGTTCCAAAACATCTGGGGGCCCAAGGTTGCTGACATCTGAGATAGATGATAGATAGCTTAATAAATGGTAAATAGAAAGATCGAGACATATAGAAACATAGATAAATAGGGATCCCCTTAATGTCGCTAAACACAAATAACTTACACAGCTTACTATCGTTCCACCTCCTGATAGATTCGGATAAATTATTCCTGAGGCAACCGCTAGTAAATATTAACATCACACAATTTTCACACTGGTTTAGGTATCTTCGATTAAGACTTTTCTTCGACACCCACAAACAGAAAAACTTAATACTTAGAGACCTCACACCCTTTGAAAAACTATGCAGCTCAGAAACTCTTATTCTGCATGCTATATCTCTACTTTTCTCACTTCTGATAACCCCCACGACAATAACCCACACCGCAAGTGTCATTTTGTGGAACAAGGAACTTCCAAACACATTATCGGAAAAGGAATGGGCAACAATATTTCTTAGAACAGCCCAATCTGCACTTTCTGCCACCCTCTTAGAAACAAACTATAAATTTCATCTCCTGTGGTATCTTACCCCACATCAACTAAAATACATAAAATACATATTCCCTGAGGCATCTGATCACTGCTGGCGAAAATGCACAGGAGAGGGAATACCTTTGGTGGGCACGCCTGAAAATTTTTAAATTCTGCTGAGAGATTAGTTCAACTATGAGCAAAATATTAAAGGAACAGTCAACACCAGAATTGTTGTTGTTTTAAAAGATAGATAATCCTTTAATTACCCATTCCCCAGTTTTGCATAACCAACACAGTTATAATAATACACGTTTTACCTTTGTAATTACCTTGTATCTAAGCCTCTGCAGACTGCCCCCTTATTTCAGTGCTTTTGACAGACTTGCATTTTACCCAATCAGTGCTCACTCCTGTCAGGGTTTTTTCCCTGCCTTGCTTGCCATGTGCTGCTGGCAGCCATTTTACTCACCTCTCTTACTGACTCTGGTGCATACTGCGTGATAACTAGTTAAACTAATTGTAATAGAGGATACAATCCAGTTTAGAAAAGAAAACCAGTACTACAATAGTACAATACTAATTAGCTCTGCTGAAGCAATAGTGTATAAAAGTTAAAAAGTGTTCCATATCATTCATACAATTAATACTGTGTGATGCTGCTCATTTCCGGCACTTTCTTTTATGGCCAGACTGGTGTACATCATCCGTTTGAGACAGGATGCAGTCTCAGAATTGTGATGTCATCACTTATTATTTAAAGGGCCTCTGTTCAGTATGCTTTGCCCTTGCGTTGTCTCAGACCTGTTTGTGAGAGCTCCTGTGTATTACCTGGCTGTCTTACGTTCCTCCTGGTTCCTGATCTCTGGCTTGTTCCTGACTCTGCTGTTTTTGTTCCTGATTCCGGCTTGTCTGACTACTCGCTTTGGCTCCTGACTCGGCTCGTCTGACTATTCGCTTTGGCTCCTGACTTGGCTCGTCTGACTACCAGCTCTGGTTTTGATTCCTGGCTTATTTGACTTGTGGACTTTTTATTCTTTTTTGCTATTAATAAAGGTGTGATTATTTTTGCACTTCTCGTCTCAGTCTGATTCCTGGCACCCTGACATTACGCAAGGGCCATGAATCCTGATGGTGCTAATAATCCACCTTTACCTGCCATAATTTCCAGGATGGATGAACAGGATCACCGCTTGGATCAATTTGCACAAGCCCTGCAAACCCTGCTGACTCGCACTGCTTCTGTTTCCGCTTCTGCACCTAGTCCTACCAGGAGCATGTCCAGTTCTGCACCGCTACCTCAGCGATATGGAGGCGATCCTAATCAGTGCAGAGGGTTTTTGAACCAGGTGGGCGTTTACTTTGAGATGTTACCTCAGGCGTTTCCCTCTGACAGAGCTAAGGTGGGATTTCTCATCTCGTTACTCTCTGACACAGGGCTAATCTCTTGTGGGAGACTAATAAACCTGTTATTTCAAATTACCCTGAATTTGTGGCCTCCTTTTGAAGGGTATTTGATGTTCCGGCTCGCTGCCATTGAGTTCCGTATGCTTGCCGCAGAGGTAGGTTGGAACAATGAAGCCCTTGTTGCCGCCTTCTTTCATGGGCTCTCTGATGCGATTAAAGACGAAGTTGCTGCCAGAGATTTACCAAAGATCTCGAGGCATTGGTGTCTTTTTTTATCCTAATTGACATCAGAATAAGTGAGAGGCCCTCTTTCAAGGAGCGCTTGTGGAAGCCTCCTGTTCCGTTGTCTCCTACGTGTTCGTTCCCACCCATGCCTCCCTCTCCTCCCATGCCTCCTGGTCCCGAGTCACCAGGTACTGCTGAGCCAATGCAGTTGGGATTCACGCATCTCTCTGCGGCGGAGAGGGCTCTGCCTCTATTGTGGGTTACAGGGCCACCTTTTGAAGTCTTGTCCTACATGGCCGGGAAACGCTCACACCTAGGTCCTATCTGGGGCAGACCTTGGGTGGTTTATCCTCGTTCCCGGACTCCTGGGTGGACTCCTCCATAGTGAACCAGGCTCTTGTTTACTCCTGTGCTGCTGGCTTTTTCATTGACAGTGCTTTTGTATCAAAGCACTCCATTCCTGTTTTGCCTCGGTCCGTTCCGCTTGCTATTGAGGCCATTGATGGCAGGCCCCTTCAGCCCGCACTCGTTACTCAGGAAACTGCTCCGTTATTCATGGCTGTTGGGGCACTCTATTTTGAAACCCTCCAGTTCCAGGTGATAAACTCTCTGCATTTTCCGGTTATTCTGGGTTATCCCTGGCTCCAAAAGCACAATCCCAGTCTCGACGGCGCAGGTATGAAATTTTGCTGTGGTCTCCGCAATGTATTTCCACTTGTCTATGGAAACCAGTTAAAGTCTTGTGCACGTCTTCGGTATCTCAATTGCCAGGAGTACTGAGAGTTCCTAGACATTTTTGACAGGGTGCGTGCCGGTACGTTGCCTCCTCACAGGTCTTACGATTGTGCCATAGACCTGCAACCCGGAGCCATTCCTCCTCAGGGCCGGGTTTACCCTCTGTCTGTTGCAGAGAATTGTGCTATGGAGGAGTATGTTGCCGATGCTCTGTCACGGGGGATCTTTGTGAAGAAAAAGGGTGGCGAGTTAAGACCATGCATTGATTATAGGGGTTTTAATCGTCTTACCATTAAGAATGCTTACCTTATTCCAGAACTGTTTGACCGCCTCAAGGGAGCTACGGTCTTTACTAAACTTGATTTGATAGGAGCGTACAATCTCGTTAGGATCAAGGAGGGCCACAAATGGAAAACAGCATTTAACACCAGGAGCGGGCATTATGAGTATCTTGTAATGCCCTTTGGCCTATGTAATGCTCCTGCTGTTTTCCAGGAATTTATTAATGATGTCCTACGAGATATATTGCAACAGTGTGTTGTGGTGTACTTAGACAACATCCTCATACACTCACCCACACTTGAGGCTCATCGTTCTGATGTTACACGGGTTCTTCAGAGACTACGTGAGAACGGCCTGTTTTGTAAACTCGAGAGATATGAGTTCCATCAGACTCAAGTAACCTTCCTAGGTTATGTTATCTCCGTTGCAGGGTTCTCCATGGATTCTGACAAGTTATCTGCAGTTCTGCAGTGGCCTCGCCCAGTTGGTCTTTGGTCTATTCAACGTTTTTTGGGGTTCACCAATTACTATAGAAAGTTTATTAAAAACTTTTCTTCCTTGGTCAAACCTATCACAGACATGACCCATAAAGAGAATGATCCACTCCATTGGTCACCTACTGCCATTAAGGCCTTTGATAGTCTTAAGACTGCCTTTGCTGCCGCTCCGGTTCTGGCTCATCCTAACCCTGTCCTGCCTTTCGTTTTGAGGTTGATGCGTCTGAGACTGGAGTAGGTGCCCTCTTGTCTCAACGTCCTACGCCTGATGGTTCCTTGCATCCGTGTGGTTTCTTCTCTAAGAAATTGTCTCCAGCAGAGTGCAATTATGAAATTGGTGACAGGGAATTACTGGCCATAATGTTGGCACTCAAGGAATGGAGGCATCTTCTCGAGGGTACTAGCGTGCCAGTGCTCATTCTTACTGACCACAAGAATTTAACTTATCTATCTGAAGCAAAACGTTTGTCGCCCCGACAGGCCAGATGGGCACTATTTTTGTCTCGGTTTAATTATGTGGTCTCCTACCTGCCTGGTAGTAATACAATTTTCACCTTTGTCCAAGGAGGAGTCTGTACCTACTCCAGTTATACCTCCTGACCATATTTTGGCTACCATACGTACTAATTTGACTTCTCCCTTGAGAGAGGAGATCCTGGCTGCAGTAACCAATGCATCTCCTGAGAAACCTAGTGGTAAGTGTTTTGTTCCTGAGAATCTTCGAACTAAACTTTTGCACACTTACCCTTATCCTAAAGCCGCAGGTCACCCAGGCAAGAACCAAATGATTTGGTCTGTCACTCGACAATTTTGGTGGCTAGCTCTTCGTTCTGATGTTGCTAAGGTGCCTCCTGCTCAGTTTGTGCACAGAATAAGACCCCTCGACATCTTCCTGTGGGTCTTCTTCAACCTATTGCTAATGGTGAGCATCCTTGGACACATCTTTCCATGGACTTCATTGTTGAGCTCCCTGTTTCCAATGGCAATTCTGTTATCCTTATGGTGGTTGACCGTTTTTCTAAAATGTCACATTGCATTCCATTGAAGAAGTTGCCTACCGCTCAGGAGCTTGCTTACATTTTTGCCCGGGAGGTCATCCGTTTACATGGGTTACCCAAGGAGATAGTGTCGGACCGGGGTAGCCAGTTTGTCTCCAGATTTTGGCGTTCCTTTTGTGCTCAAATGGGTATCCAGCTTTCCTTCTCCTCGGCATATCTCCCTCAATCCAATGGGGCTGCGGAACGGTCTAATCAAGCTCTGGAACAGTTCCTCCGTTGCTATGTCTCAGATCACCAAAATAATTGGTCTGAACTGTTACCTTGGGCAGAGTTTGCTCGTAATAGTGATATTAATGCTTCCTCCAAGTTATCCCCGTTCATGGCGAATTATGGGTTTCAACCATCCTTGTTGCCCGACTCATTCATGTCTCAGGGTATTCCAGCTTTGGAGGAGCATCTTCAGCAACTCCGTTTCACGTGGGTGCAGATTCAGGATTGCCTTTATCGTTCTATGCAGCGCCAGAAGTTCCAGGCTGATCGTAGGCGTCTGCCCGCGCCTTCCTACCAGATTGGTGAGAGAGTTTGGCTGTCCTCCCGCAACTTGAACCTTCGTGTGCCTTCCAATAAACTGGCTCCCCGTTATGTTGGTCCTTTTCGAATACCCTGACGGGTCAATCCTGTGGCCTACGCTCTTGACCTTCCTCCTGCAATGCGCATCTCCAATGTTTTTCATGTCTCCCTCTTGAAACAATTGGTTTTTAATCAGTTTACCACTGTGTTGCTTCGTCCCCGTCCTATCTTTATTGACAACCATGAGGAGTATGAGGTCAGCAGCATTATTGACTCTCGTATGTCCTGGGGCCGCGTACAGTATTTGGTTCACTGGAGGGGCTACGGTCCGGAGGAGCGTTCTTGGGTTCCCTCCTCTGATGTTCATGCTCCCGCCCTCCCCGGTGCCTTCCATGCCCGTTTCCCCAATAAGCCTTTTGTCCAACCGAGGGGGAGGGGTCGTTGAGGGGAGGGTACTGTCAGGGTTTTTTCCCTGCCTTGTTTGCCATGTGCTGCTGGCAGCCATTTTACTTACCTCTCTTGCAGACTCTTGTGCATACTGTGTGATGCTGCTTATTTCCTGCACTTCCTTTTATGGCCAGACTGGTGTACATCATCCGTGTGAGACAGGATGCAGTCTCAGAATTGTGATGTCATCACTTATTATTTAAAGGGCCTCTGTTCAGTATGCTTTGCCCTTGCGTTGTCTCAGACCTGTTTTTGAGAGCTCCTGTGTATTACCTGGCTGTCATCCGTCCCTCCTGGTTCCTGATTCCTGGCTTGTTCCTGACTCTGCTGTTCTCCTTGTTCCTGATTCCGGGTCGTCTGACTACTTGCTTTGGCTCCTGACTTGGCTCATCTGACTATTAGCTTTGGCTGTTGACTTGGCTCGTCTGAATACCAGCTCTGGTTTTGATTCCTGGCTTGTTATTTGACTTGTGGACTTTTTATTATTTTTTGCTATTAATAAAGTTGTGATTATTTTTGCACTTCTCGTCTGTCTGATTCCTGGCACCCTGACAACTCCTCAGTAAATTTACGTGCATGAGCTCAATGTTATCTATATGAAACACATGAACTAACGCCTCTAGTGGTGAAAAACTGTCAGCATGTATTTAGATTAGAGGCGGCCTTCAAGGTCTAAGAAATTTGCATATGAACCACCTAGGTTTAGATTTCAACTAAGAATACCAAGAGAACAAAGCAAGATTGATAATAAAAGTGAATTGGAAAGTTGTTTAAAATGGCATGCCCTATTTGAATCATGAAAGTTTTTTTTGGACTTTACTGTCACTTTAAATCATAAACTACCCTTAGATCCTTAAATATTTGTATTCCATGTGATCCCCAAATTAACTTCTAAACAGCACTCTGCCCTACTCCAAATAGCCATATGTAGTGCCAAACAAGTGATACCTGGGTTCTGGAAAACGGAGCCCACCCCCGCTTACCCTAGATATGTGGTCCACTCAGATAAAAGGCAATCTAAATTTGGAGAGATAACTTTACTATACCATAGGTAAACTAATTTTTTATTATGGAATTATGTTTTATTGAGAAGCTAGATATCCACCTAGGTCTGAGAGATTAGAACCTTCGGAACCTCACGATGATACAGAGGTCTAACATGGTTGCCCATTCTGTTGATAGACCTTGATATAAGAATCTCAATATTTCCCACCATACTAAACTCCCCCTCTCTAAATTATGGCCCTAAGCTCCTTAGGAAGCTAAATAGGCTCACCAACCCGATACGGAACACACCAAATTATCAGTTCAAGCAAAGTACTGTAGCTATAAACAATTATGTCCTGTGTCTCACTTTTCTTCTTTTCCTTTCTCTCCTTCTTAACTTATTCTTTCCCCCTTTCACTTTCTTCTACTTGTATGGAAGATTTCTATATTTGCAAATTATTTTGAACCATTCTTATGTTGCAATGAATAATTGAAGCCTGCTGAATGGACTACAATATAAGGGCACTTTTATGGCTTCAGCATGGGATGAATCCTGCAGCCATTTTTTATGTTAACTGTGCATCATACTCTTTTATTTGTTAGGTAACAAAAGTGTGAATAAACATTCTTAATTCTGTGAAATTGAGATTAATGGTTGACTGTGATACATAAGCTCACTGTTTTGTCAAAAGTGTTATAAATAAAAATGTAAATAAATGGTAAAAACCCAGATAAATACATAATAGATAGATAGATAGATAGATAGATAGATAGATAGATAGACGATAGCTTAATATATGGTGAATAGAAAGATAGACATATAAAAACAAACATAGATAAATAAATACATAATAGAAAGATAGACAAACACACAGAAAACAAGACCATCTTTGAAAGACAGGCAGTTCCTTGACACAAAAAATGTTTAGGGCCACTGATAAGCTGCAAATTACCATTAGCTTTCTCATCTTTACATCCACATATAAACATCCATCACTTATTTAGTCAGATGCAACCTATGCATTAAAACAGCTGAATCAATACAAGAAATTAGAGCGGCAGGAGATTCTGAAGAGGATATAATCCTATGATCATTATGTAATTTCTTGTCCCCTAATATCAGCAGATGGTTGTTTTTATTACAGAGATAATATGCAACCATAGTCAAATAAATTATGGGGAAATAGTCTAAGATGTCTATCCAAAATAACCAGGTTTCACTCTTGCAAAATGTCATTCTTGCTAAATGAATTATGGAGGTCCTATGCAGTAGTGTATGTTTTGTGTCAGGTATTTATTAACAGGAACGCAAATGTTGTTGTTTTTCTCTTTATTGCGTCTAAAATGTATTAGTTTTATTAAAAAAAAAAAATGTAAAATGGATGCCCCTTTACTGAGACAAATACATTTTTGTTTTGTTATGCTTGCGTGTCACTGTCAATCAATAAAGCAATTGGAGATCTGATTATCATCCATTGAGAAAGTGCTATGGGCTTCAAAATCAAAATAAATAACTTTAAAGGGACATTACATACTAAATAAATGCTAGATAGAATTATGCATTAAAACAAAGGTAAAAGCAAATGCCAAAACGAATGTCCATCACAAAAACATAAAAACATGAAATCCTTTTATTATTCCATCTTTAAAATCAATATTACTGAAGAGAAACTGTATCACTAATGATAGGCATGGAACTAGCAATGCTTACACGATACGCGTTTCTGCACACCAATTTCCTTAATGATGTGTATCTCACATTTCTAGCATACTGTATTTTATAGTGTAGCCTCACAAATGTTATTACACGGTAAATAAACAGTGCACCATTGACTTATACATTTTGTAATAGTAGCAAGTTATTTACTTAAAGTGAATGTAAATTTTGAAGCTAAAGTGCCCGTTTTTTAAAAATTCGATTAAAAACAGGGGCACTTTAATTCATCAAAATTTACATTTCACTTGTGTTGTGAAAAAATACTTACCTTTTAAACTTTACAGCAGCTCCAGCTTCCTCCGGTCGTTGCCAGCCATTTCTGATGTCAGAAATGATGGATAGGTCATCCTCCAATCACGGCTTCCCCACCGGGGGATCAGTGTCTGATTCAATGCCGTAATTGGAGGAAGCCGGATTCCTCATTTTAGACCCAGGAATAGGCTTTGCGACGGGTGGAGGAAGCTGGAACTGCTGTCAAGATTAAAAGGTAAGTATTCTTTTCTCAACAGGAGTGAAATGTAAATTTTGATGAATTAAAGTGCCCCTGTTTTTAATCAAATTTTTAAAAACCGGGCACTTTAGCATCAAAATTTACATTCACTTTAATATTGTATACATTATAACAATATAAACATTCTAATGATATGTTATACTGTGTTTCATAATATTAATCAAAAGGAACCTCTACTGCATTCAAAAATTGTCATACTTAGACCAAACATGGCAGAATAGAAGTATCATAGTAAAACTGTATACTTTACTGATTCATTTCAGAATACCATTATTATAATTGGGATGTGGGATTCATTAAATCATTTAATTACTAATAATTGTACAAATCTACCACATATCATTAAACATATAAGCTTACATTATATTCCTTATTTAACCCTTGTGCATGGTGTGTTTGTTGTTTGGAGCAGATCCAGAATAGATGCCTTTGATCTAATTTTTGCTCTCTACTGTGCCCCCCCCCCCCCCATGTCTAAAACCCTGTCCTGTTGTGAAATTTAAAATGAGAGATGCCACCCAACATTTCTTGGCCACAGAAGTTGTTGAGAAGGAGTCTTCAATATCTCTCAAATGTTGTAGGATTCAGTTTTTTTACTACATATAACTAAATATTTTATGTTACAAACTAAAAATGTTTTTGAACTTTCCATTTAAAGTAAGTCACATTGACATTTCATATAATAATGTTTTTGGCTTTTGACTATGAAAATTAATTAAAGGTACATTTAGGTGATTTTGTTAGTAAAAACATAGTATAACAGGCATTGTTTTACAGTCGAGGGACACTGTTTATTTTATCTTCTCCAGTGATTAGAGACAGATTTCAATGAGCTCCTGCCTTGATCAAGCAATCATAGTGTAGCATGTTGCAGGGTTAGCCCAGGTTTCAGAAGATTTTCAAATTTTATTCATCATTCATCACAAATTTCTGATGAATTTTAATCTGAAGGTGTAATTGTCATTTTTTTTGTCTGCACCTTTTGTAACACTGTGACCTAGTGTAACGTGGCGAGGTAGCAGCAATACAGCTAGAAAAACTGTGCATAAAAATCTCGTAGGCCAAGCACTTATGTATGAGACATGAAATGTGTGACAATGAGCTGAGCACTTGTATCTCAATGGCAGTGCCACCTGCTAAAGCAGCACAAGTAGATTTATATGGCTTATGTTGGAAGAGGTTAAAGGACCAGTAAATACAGTGGATTTGCATGATCGACAAATACCTGATAAAAAGACAATGCAATAGCACTTAGTCTGAATTTCAAATGAGTAGTGGTTGGGTTTTTTTCTGGCAAATTTCAAAGTTATGTCTCATTCCACTCCCCCTGTATCATGTGACAGCCATCAGCCAATCACAAATATGTTCTGTATATTCTGTGATTTCTTTGCATATACTCAGTTGGAGCTGATGACTCAAAGTGTCAATTTAAAGTTGTTTAACATTGCATTCTTTATCTGAATCATGACAGTTTAATTTTAACTTGAGTGTCCCTCATAATAAATGTGAGAATATGTCAGCACCAAACCAGGAGCATTTGAACAGAGATTTTAACTTTCTTGAATCTAAAAGACAATTTTTTAAAATGTCACTTTTTTTTTTTGTAAAACAAATAATTCTGTGCTGAAAACTAAGAGAACATTTTTCAAGCTATTGGGATGTGACACTTGCCACTAACAGAGCACCAAAATGTACTCGCTGTTAGTTTAAAAAAAGAAAAGCTTTTTATGCAGCAAATATTTTAAAGAGCCATGAAACCACAATATTTTCTTTTAATATTCAGAAAGAGCATATAATTTTAAGCAAATAACTTCTATTATCCTTTTTTCTTCATTCTCTTGGTATCCTTTGCTATAGGAGCATCAATACACTACTGGGAGCTAGCTAAAAATATCAGGAAACATATATGCAACCACCAACCAGCAGCTAGTTCCCAGTACTGTTTGCTGCTCCTACGTCTACCTAGGTGTGTTTTACAGCAAAGATGGAAGCAAATTTGATAATACAAGTAAATTGGAAAGTTGTTTCAAATTGTATGTTCTATCTAAATGATAGCTTAATTTTGACTTTACTGACCCTTTAATTTGTTTAAATAGTGGTTTGTCATTTTTTTATGATTTAGCTACCTTTAAAGAGACAGTAACTTTGTAATATAAAATGTATAATTATACATAGTATATGTTGATTATTTATTTTGCCCCCTTTTATGTAGGTTTACTACAAGAATTGTGGGGTTTCTGAGAATTAGAAATCCACACTGTATGTTTCAGAAGCCTATCCCTTTTATATATTTGTTTCCAATTTTCTAATAAAATGACAGTGGCTATCAGTGTCTACGGCTGTAACAAGTTCAAATCGGCTTCTCCAAATAAGGCAAGGGCTGAAGACATTTAAATATAAGCGCTGCAATGAAGGTGTTAATATATTCAGAAAGTTTTCACACTCATAGTGTATGTTAATTTATTGCAAGACTACTGAAAAGTCTTGTAATTGCAAGGTGTTTACAAGCCATAGCTAGCATTATCTGCAAGCAGCTTATATTTATTGCAGTTTTTCTTGAAACAATATTAATATAGTTACTGGATACAATTCAGTTGCATATTTTCCAGCTTAAAAGATCTATATCTCTGTTTGAAGTCAAACAGCTGATATATATATACTGTATATACATACACACACACTATGGGGCATATGTATCAAGCTTGATGGCCCCTGTTTCTGGCGAGTCATCAGACTCGCCAGAAACAGCAGTTATGAAGCAGCGGTTACAAAGACCGCGGCTCCATAACCTGTCCGAACACACATCGCTGGAAATTGACACCCCCTGCTGGCGGCCCATTGGCCACAAGTCTGCAGGGGGCGGCGTTGCATCTCTTGTGAGCTGCTGGTGCAATGCTGAATACGGCGAGCGTATTGCTCGCCGTATTCAGCGAAGTCTGGCGGACCTGATCCGCACTGTCGGATCAGGTCCACCAGACTTTGATAACTATGTAACTGTGTATGTATGTATATATATATTTTTTTTTGTTTGTTTGTTTGTTTGTTTGAACAATTGAATGACCAGGGTTCTGTGTATGTGGTCATATTGGATAGAGAGAAATAAGGGCATACCTAATTTGGCTGATTACTGCATTTCACAGAGTGCATCACACCTGCATAGGGTGCAGATTACTCTGGATTCATTTTACAAGAAAAAAGAAAGCAGCATTTTACCAAGAATGTAGAGGGGACCTGCTGTTTTTTTATATATATATATATATATAAATCTAGCACCTGTCCTAAGCAATTCCTCCTGCTTTTACCCTTATTTTTGTAATAGTTTGCATGCAGACTATGTTTTCACAGCTTTTCTATTCTTACAGTAAATGTAAGTATAGAAACTTTCATTATAGCTAGGGATACCACAAGCAGAATTAGTTATTTCACGTCAATATAAAAGGTAAAGGAAATATTTTTAAACAATTAAATACACTCCTGCAGGTAAAATAAATCATTGGGAACTAATTAAAGGGAAGAAAACAATTAGGCTAAACTGTCCCCTTAAATTAAATATAAAAACTGAATTGCAAAGTTTTTTAATTTAAAGATTTAATGAGACAACATTTTGCATTTCATGTCCCTTTAAATTCTAGTTTATGTTTCTTTTATTACAGCAGAAAACCATACTTACAGTGATCCAATCACTTTATATCAGTATTGTTAAGATTATTTAACTGTATGGAGTGTCTGGTAACTGTACTTCTAGACAAAGACAAAAAGTGACCTGAGTGTCAATACCAACATGGCAAAACTACATGCTGCTTTTGGTAGAAGTCAATCAGCATATTAAATGCATTATTACTTTGAAAGTAAACACATTTTTTGGTTCCTGAACCTTTGTGCATCTCCAGACCATTTATCACATTTAGGAAAGTGTTTTTATTTTTGGCTCCAAGGACATCTTGTATGTTTTTGAATATTCCTTAAAATATATTCAGTTCTCCTAAGAAACCACACATTAGGTCAGAATGCTTTAATAAGTAAATCCGGCACACGCTAACATAATTTAACCTACGTGTGACATTTTGTGCTATTTAAGGGCATTTGCATGGGGAGTTCTACCTTCTCTCCCAAGCAGCACAGCACATACAAAGGTTACATTACTTTTCATAGATTAGAAAGTTGTGAAGATGAATCAGAGCTTTGGAAAATTTCCAGCAGTGCCTAAAAAAACATGTTGCTTAAAATTGTGTTGCACAGTAGTTTGGCACAGGCATACAAACTGGGAGATAAGTTCATTTATCTTCCAATTCACTCAGCAGTAGAGCTCAGTACAACTGAAACCTTTATCTGTCCAGTCTTTTATCATCCTTGTGTTTAAACTTTCCAATGACAAAAAAAACTGTCAACAAACTTACCAAAGTAATTCTGAGTCACTGTGTGATTTTATTACATTAAAAGTTTCACCAGCATTTAGTTAGCAGAGACTGGAGCAAAGTAGATTTGTATTCTGTATTTTTGTTATGCGCTTAATGTTATTAAAGGGACAGTCAACTCAATTTGTTTTATTATTTAAAAAGATAGATAATCCCTATATTACCCATTCCCTAGTTTGTACAGAAAACATTGTTATATTAATACACTTTTTACCTCTGTGATTACCTTGTTTCTAAGCATCTTCTGACAGCCCCCTGATAACATGACTTTAAATTTATTATCTATTGACTTGCAAATTAGTGCTGTGTTGTTAGAATGCACGGGTGTCAGCACAATGTTCTCTATATGGCTCACATGAACTAGCACTCCCCTGTTGTGAAAAGCAAATACAAAAGCATGCAATCATGTTGCTGTCTTTAGGGACTTAGAAACAGACAGAAATGTAGAGGTTTAAAGGTTATAAAGTATATTAATATAACAATGTTTGTTGTGCAAAGCTGGGGAATGGGTAGTAAAGGCGTTATCTATGTTTTTAAACAATAACAATTTTTGTGTTGACTGTCCCTTTAAGATCTTGAGTCAGACAAATATGTTTATTATCATACCTACCACTGAACTAACATTAGAATCTGAATTGATAAAATGGATAAAATACTGTAAATTAAGGGACAGAATACTGTAAATGATTCCCCTTAATTTGCTTCCAAAGCCTTGTTATATTAGCAGCAGAGTATAAATTGTATGAAAATGTAAGGTTTATTTTTGTATATGAAATAGCTGATTTTGTTCTTTGAAGCCACAACTCATTAAAATAGGAAGAGTTTGCACCAATGCATCATTATCTTATCTCTATCTGTATAACAGTTCTCAATTCTTAAAGAGAATAATTTAAAATTAACATTTTATTACTTATCTCTCCTACTCCAACTAGGAGTGTAATTTCTTATGATGGATAGTTTTACATAGCTTTGTTTATAGCCAATTTAAGTATTTACATTTTCAGTATAGGTGGGTATACCACAGGCAGCTTTTCCAAATACAGAAATAAAGTTAAAGGATCTATTTATAAACAATTTAATGCACTCCTGGTGAAATTAACCATTGGGAGCATATTAAAGGAACGAAAATGTTTCAGTACACTGTCCCTTTAATGGTAAGCATAATTATGTATTCAAAGCAAAGATTAGCTTGAGAATAGTATGTAGATGTATTTTTTAATTTTATATTAAACATTGAGCATATTAATATAAAGTCTTAGTTTCTATAAAGTACTTTAATTTATATATGTTAATAGGTGCTGCCATCTTAAAATTTAGGTTTTCCCTTATCTATCTCTTCTGCTGAGGACAATTAGACACATATTAAACAGGCAATTAAATTAAAGAGAGTGGCACACAAGGCTGTATGGAATATAGGGTTAGTAAAGTAACTATCTAGCACAGTCTTGTTTGCACACTCTGTTATTGCCTGTTTCATATATGTGCTTAATTGTCTTCAGCTGAAGAGTTAGATAAGAGAAAATCTAGTTTTCAACATGGTGGAGCCTATTATAAAATCTTAGTGGAATTGAGAAAAAACAATTTTCAGTTAATTTTCAGTTAATTTGCAAGGAAAGATGATACAATAAGTAATGCAAATATATTGCAAAGTTTAAAAGACACAACATCTAAAGGCTATATGCTTCACAAAAAAATAAAAGGGACAGTAAACAGCTTAAAATGTTTACATAAAAGTTTATGCATAATGAAAGAACTGCATTATATTTGGATTATTTATTTTGCCTTGTTTTTATTTAATTTAGCTCTGAAAATTTAGTAATTTCTAATTTTCAGAACTTGAAATGCACCCTGACATATGAAGGCTAATCCTGCTACATACATGTCCCTAATTGGCTTTATCCAATAACAACTGCAAAACAATTCACTTTACACTAACTTTATGACAGTGACTAAAGTCCAGATTGGCTCCTTGAGTAAGTTAAATTGGTGGTTGGGATGTTGCAAATTTGTTTTTATTATTTTGTCATTTATCATCTATCTGTATAGTGATGCAAAATTCAGTAGTGCAATGTATAAATAAATGTAGTAAAGAAAAGACGCTAATTTGTTTTAAAAACATTACGACTTGGCTAATACAGAAATATCTTGTAATTACAAGGTGTCCGTTTAAATGGACATTGTACACTAGATTTCTCTTTGCATAAATGTTTTGTAGATGATCCATTTATATAGCCCATCTTGGGGTGTTTTTGTAACAATGTTTAGTTTTGCTAACCAAGACCCAACGTTTTAGATGTATACTGATGTCTACAGATTCATGCAGCTCCTTGTATAATCTGTATTTTTCATATGCTGGGGGGGGGGGGGGGAGTGTCTGCTCTAACTCCTATTTCTTAGCCCCTTTCACTGGGTGTCCCGGCCTAACCTCATCAACAGTGTTAAACTGGGAATCTCTAAGTAAGTTTTTAAAAGGTTTTATTCTGGATTTTTTAGATCAGTATCTGAGCATATTATTCTTTATAGTAGTGTCTATTACATGCAGTTTTAAGAACATTGATGTATACTGTCCCTTTAACCTTCTCTCCAGCAGCTTAGATGGGACACACTTTTTAGATTCATTAAAGGGACACTGAACCCAAATTTTTTCTTTTGTACTTCAGAAAGAGCATGCAATTTTAAGCAACTTTCTAATTTACTCCTATTATCAATTTTTCTTCGTTCTCTTGCTATGATTATTTGAAAAAGAAGACATCTAAGCTTTTTTTTGGTTTGAGTACTCTGGACAGCACTTTTTTATTGGTGGATGAATTTATCCACCAATCAGCAAGGACAACCCAGGTTGTTCACCAAAAATGGGCCGGCATCTAAACTTACATTCTTGCATTTCAAATAAAGATACCAAGAGAATGAAGAAAATTTGATAATAGAAGTAAATTAGAAAGTTGCTTAAAATTTCATGCTCAATCTGAATCACAAAAGAAATTTTTTGGGTACAGTGTCCCTTTAAATCTCATTCAGCTTAAACAAGCGGTAGGAGTGTCAATTCTAACTGATTTGCATGATGAACTGCATGTTTTGTAAAGCTGATGAAGTGTTTCCTTGTTTGCAGAGCGTTTACTACACAAGTAACCAGCAGCTCCACGTGGGAGTCCTCAGTCCAACGATTGATGACGATGACAACAGATGTCTGGTTGATGTAAACAGCAAGCCAAGACTGATTGAATGCAATTATGCCAAAGCAAAGCGAATGAAACTTTACTGGCATTATATTCAGGTATTTAGCAATATTCTTTAAATAGAAATTTATGTTTAGATCACATTTGAAAAAAAAAGTTGAGTTTATAAAATATCTGCACCGGGTATGATTTTTCTCTCTCACCTTGCTATAATTGCCAAGCTGATTAAACTTTAAAAACATTATTCTAATGCATTAATTAAAGGGACAGTAAACAATTTATTTTTACTACAATTTTGCACCATGTGCATAGTAGGATCCGAATGCGGAAGTAAGCAGCGGCTCGTGCCTTTTGGATATTTTTGTAGCCGTATTGATTCTTGTAAAAGATCCCCACTCTTAACATCTGGATATGCACAGATCTTGGTGTGGGAATCACAGGAATCAACCCAGCTACGAAAATATCCGAAGGACACAAGTGGTTCCTTCCACATTTGGATCCTTACGAAGGATCCGAATGTAGATCCCTAGTGCACAGTTAGTTACTTCAATGATACGCGCACCTTCAAAAAAATATACTTATTTTGATGTTCCGCAAAGTACTTTGTTGATCTCCTCAAGTCTTCATTCCTGGCGGGAGGTGTTTTAACAGTGTCACTTTGCAGAAAATCAAAATAAGTTTTTTTTTTTTTAGAAGGTGCGCATATAATTGAAGTAACTAACTGTGCACATGCTGCACAATTGTAGTAAACATATAATTTAGTGTCCATATAAATGCTTTAACCCTTTCCTGCCAGGGCTAAAGTGTCTACATCGGAACAACTGTTCCGATGTAGACAAATTGAAATCACGCGATCGTGCACCGATCACAAGATTTTAATTATTGGATTGCGTCTGGGGGGCATCCCTACAACCCTAGGAACGCCCTCCAGACCACAATCAATTTCAGGAAGCACAGAAGGCTTCCGGACAGCCGTTGGCTAAGACCTTCTATTCCGTCATAACGGCTCTAAATCCCAGTGTAATTATGACGGAATAGAACGGCATAACGGCATTAAAAGGTTAATCTGTTAGTTTCATGTTTATTATGTGTTTAGCCTTTCCAATGGGTTAAATAAAGCAGTATTTTTTTAACACAAAAGAAATGTCTTGTAATTACAAGGCCTTACGTCCCCTTTAACTTCCAGGAATAGCAGTTAACTTTGTCACTGTGCAAGCAGAAAACGAAAACTACGTTTGTTTTATTGCAATGTTCATTCATTAACACCTAGTAATTAACTCCATAGCAAAGATATATATTTATATAAGTTCCTTTTCTTACCATACCACCGGCCGCCTCTCTGAGGTTTTTTTTTCTTTCTAAATGTGGCATCCAATCATATTGCGTGCATAACTCTGGTGCGTACGGCACACAATATGATTTGAATTAGTTAAAAAAAACACACACAAAACACACACACACACAAAAAAAACACTCAACAGAGAGACGGCCGGCGGTGCGGTAAGAAAAGGAACTTATATCAATATATATCTTTGCTATGGAGCTAATAACTAAGGGTTGATGAATGAATGTGCACCGCGAGAAAGTTTTATGTTCCTTTAGAGGGACAGTCAACAGTACACCAAAATTATTGTTTAAAAACATAGACACCGCCTTTACTACCCATTCCCCAGCTTTGCACAACCAACATTGTTATATTAATATACTTTATAACATTTAAACCTCTACATTTCTGCCTGTTTCTAAGCTACTACAGACAGTCTCTTATCACATGCTTTTTTTATTAGCTTTTCACAACAAGAGACTGCTAATCTATGTGAGCCATATAGATAACATTGTGCTCACTCCCGGAGTTATGCACGACACAGCACTAATAGGCTAAAATGAAAGTCAATAGATAATAAATAGCCATGTGATCGGGGGCTGTTAAAAGAGGCTTAGATACAAGGTAATCACAGAGGTAAAAAGTGTATTAATATAACTGTGTTGGTTATGCAAAACTGAGGAATGGGTAATAAAGGGATTATCTATCTTTTTAGACAAAAACATTTTTGGAGTTGACTGTCCCTTTAAAGGGACAGTCTAGTATAAATTAAACTTTCATTATTCAGATAGGACTATTAATTTTAATCAACTTTCCAATTTACTTTTATCATCAAATTAGTTTTTTCTCTTGGTATTCTTAGTTTAAACTAAACATAGGTAGGCTCATATGCTAATTTCTAAACCTTTGATGGCTGCCTCTTATCATATGCTTTTTAAATCTCTTTTCAACACAAAGAGACAGAAAGTACACATGGGCCATATAGATAACACTGTGTTCAGGCACAGGGGGTTATTTAAGATTTAGCACAAAACAATGCTAAATTTAAGACAATAGATAATAAACAGTCAGTCATGTGATCAGGGGGCTGGAAGAGGTTCCTAGATACAAGGTAATCACAGAGGTAAAAAGTATATTAATATAACTATGTTGGTTATGCAAAACTGGGGAATGAGTAATAAAGGGTTATCTATCTTTTAAAACAATAACAATTCTATGGTTGACTGTCCCTTTAAGTCAAAACAATACTTTAATATTTAGTCAATTTTGAGTTAGAAATAGACTGTAACAGCCATCCATGAGACGTAAATCTAATGCTTTGTTTTCCTGTTGCATTATAGTAACAGGTATAATTCTGATAACAGGACATAGGATAAGACACAGGTTTTTTCAGATTGAATCTGGCCATTACATTGTGATATTTCTGTGCACAAAGTGGGTAATGCTACACTTAGGTGACTATTTTCTTCTAAAAGGCTCAGAGAAAAATATACACTTTTAGCTCAAAACTCACAAACAACTCTGTGTAATGTAATTTGCGCTTATTCTCTGCTTCAACAAAATCTTTTTTGACAATTGATGTTGATAAAATATACAACAGGAAGAAAAGAGGGAATGTAAGTGATGTATAAGTAATAATCACATTCTCAGCAGCCCTCACTAGATTCTATTTCTGTTATGTGGAAAACTGCAGCTCAGCAATAAACTTAAAGGGACAGTCTACACTAGAATTTTTATTGTTTAAAAAGATAGCTGATCCCTTTGTCACCCATTCCCCAGCTTTGCATAACCAACACAGTTATATTTATATATGTTTTACCTCTGTGATTACCTTGTATCTAAGCCTCTGCAGACTGCCCCTTATCTCCGTGCTTTTGATAGACATGCAGTTTAGCCAATCAGTGCAAACTCCTAAATAACTCCACGGGACTGAGCACCACATTATCTATATGGCACACACGAACTAGTACTGTCTAACTGAAAAACTTTCAAAATGCTCTGAGCTAAGAGGCTGTTTTCAGTGGTTTAGAAATCAGTTTGTGCCTACCTAGGTTTAGCTTTTCAAAAATACCACCAAGGGAGCAAAGCAAATTTAATGATAAAACTCAAATAAAAAGTTGTTTAAAATTGCATGCCCTATCTGAATCATGAAAGTTTAATTTTGACTTGACTGTCCCTTTAAGTAGATGTTTTTACATGAACCTTAAAGGGATAGTAAACACTAAAAATGTTATTGTTTAAAAAGATAGATAATCCCTTAATTTACCATTCCCCCTGTTTTGCATAACCAACACTGTTATAGAAATATACTTTTTACCTCTGAAATTACCTTGTTTCTAAGCTTCTGCAGACTGCCTCCTTATCTCAAATCTTTTGACAGACTTGCATTTCAGGCAATTAGTGCTGACTCTTAAATAACTTCACGTGCATGAGCACAATGTTATTTATATGAACCACATGAACTAATACCCTCTAGCTGTGAAAAACTGTCAAATGCATTCAGATAAGAGGCAGCCTTTAATGGCTTAGAAATTAGCATATGAGCCTACCTAGGCTAAGCTTTCAACTAAGAATAGCAAGGGAACAAAGCAAATTAGATGATAAAAGTAAATTAAAAAGTTGTTTTAAATTACACGCCCTACCTGAATCATGACAGTTTAATTTGGACTTTACTATCCCTTTAAATGACCACTGTTAAATGATGTATTCTTTTTTTTTAACTGATATTTCCAGAATAAAACTGTTCATTTATATTAAAGGGACATAATACTCATATGTTAAATCACTTGAAACTGATGCAGTATAACTGTAAAAAGCTGACCGGAAAATATCACCTGAGCATCTCTATGTAAAAAAGGAAGATATTTTACCTCACAATCTCCTCAGCTCAGCAGAGTAAGTTCTGTGTAAAAAGTTATACTCAGCTGCTCCCAGCTGCAGGTAAAAAAATAAAAAAATGAAGAAATGAACAGCAGCCAATCAGCATCAGCAGTGCTGAGGTCATGAACTCTTTTACTGTGATCTCATAAGATTTGACTTAACTCTCATGAGATTTCATAGTAAGCTGAATAGGGAAATAATATGAGAGTGCATGAGGCTCATCCCCTAAGCTGTCCCAGGACAGACACACTAATATGCTGCTTAGAAATCCTTTACAATGGGAGGTAGCTACTGAGAAACTTTTGAGGTAAAATATCTCTCTTTTTTACATAGAGATGTTCAGGAGATATTTTCTAGTCAGCTTTTTACAGCTACGCTGCATCACTTTCAAGTGTTTAAACATTTGGGTATTATGGCCCTTTAATACAGGTGTGTTATTTTATCAGCCACTGAGCAGTTAGTATATAAGGATGAGTTGTGAACAAACATATACTTCCTGTCAGTTTCAGAATCAGTGTAAACAGCTTTATAGCTTGGGATTGCAATAACAAATATTTAATTACACATAGTAAAACAACTTTACCGTATGTTTTTATTATTCACGTTGCCCCATTTTTATGTAATTTAAAGGGACAGTCAAAAATAAACTTTCATGATTCAGATAGGGAATGTAATTTTAAACAACGCTCCAGTTTACTTTTATCATCAATTTTGCTTTGTTCTTTTGGTATTCTTAGTTGAAAGTTAAACTTAGGTAGGTCATATGCTAATTTCTTAGACCTTGAAGCTAATTTTATACTATAAGTAAATTGAAATACTTTTTTAATATTGTATTCTCTGTCGGACTTACGAAATAGACATTTTGGGTTTTATGTACCTTTAAAGCATATGGTTTATTTTTACAAACACTATTTATTTATTTATTTATAATATATTTTACCAGGAAGGATACATTGAGATTTCTCTCGTTTTCAAGTATGTCCTGGGTCCACAAAACATTGCATTGATACTATAGGGTACAATAAAATACAAAAACAATAATAATACACAATATATGCAAACATTTAACATAGAGCAGGTATGAAATATTTAATCAACCATGACAGGAGCATTCTGTTTTGAGATATGCAAAGAGAGATCTCTTAAAGGATATTAGGCTTGGGGAAGGTTTGAAAGTGTGCGGGATGTCGTTCCATAATTGTGGCGCTCGGTAGGAAAAGGAGGATCGAGCTGCTTTCTTTTTGTATTGTGGCAAGCTAAATAATGTGCTGTTATTGGATCGGAGGTTATAGGAGGTGGGAATAGCAGGGGAGAGCATTCTGCTCAGGTAGGGTGGGAGCTTCCCAGAAAGGCTCTTAAAGACAAGGCAGGAAAGATGGAGGGTGCGTCTGGATTCCAGCGACAGCCAGTTTAGTTCTTTTAGCATGTCACAATGGTGGGTCCTGTAGTTACATTGTAGCACAAAGCGGCAGAGCGAGTTATATAACGTATTTAGTTTATTAAGGTGAGTTTGCGGAGCAGGTGCATATACTATGTCCCCATAATCCAAGATAGGCATCAGCATTTGCTGTACAATCTTTTCCTTTACTGTAGGGCTGAGGCAAGATTTGTTTCTGTACAGGGCACCTAGTTTTGGATAAAGTTTAGAGGCAATTTTTTCTATGTGGAGTCCAAAAGATAGATTGGGGTCTAACAACATACCTAAGTATTTAAAAGAGTGGACTGCGGTCAGCGTGAAATTCTATTTTGTTTTGATGCGAAGATGGGAATTTTGTAATTTATGTATTTTAGGTCCCGTTCCAAAGATCATTGTGACTGTTTTGTCAGTGTTTAGGAAGAGTTTGTTTTTTGAGATCCACTTTTCTACCTCTGTGAACTGGTCTTGGAGCACTGTTTCAAGCTGCAGCAGATCAGATTTGTTTGCATAGATTACCGTGTCGTCTGCGTACATGTGTACAGTTGAGGATTTGCAGACATTAGGCAAATCATTTATAAATAATGTGAATAGTAGGGGGCCGAGAATGGAACCTTGGGGAACACCACACGTGACTGGGAGAGGGAGGGAGTCACTGTTAGAGACAGAGACATATTGTGATCGATCCGATACATATGATTTAAACCAGGTTAACGGGTGATCAGCAATACCAGAGTTTTTTAGTTTGAGAAGCAGTAGGTCATGGTCCACTGTGTCAAAAGCCTTTGCAAAATCAAGGAAAATAGCTCCAGTTAGGTCTCCTTGTTCCATGGCAGTTTGGATGTCGTTGCAAACTTTTAGGAGGGCAGTTGTAGTGGAGTGATTTGGTCTGAAACCTGATTGATCAGGGGTCAGATAGTTAGAAAGTTGATAATACTCGCATAATTGCGTATGGACGCATTTTTCTAAGATTTTTGACAATACAGGGAGCAGTGATATAGGACGATAGTTAGAAACCAAGGTTAACTCCCCACTTTTATGAATAGGCACTACTCTTGCAGTTTTCCAGAGTTTGGGTATGTATCCAGACACCAAGGATTCGTTAATTAGGGTTGCAACAGGCTTAGCAATTGCCGGCGCACTGAGCTTCAACAGCATTGCTGGGATTTGATCAGGTCCTGACTGGTTTTTCATTTTTAGATTATCGAGGTGTTTCTTAATGACATTGAAGGGTACAGGTCTAAAATTGAACTTTTCTATATTGGGTCTTTGCTGTTTTAGTGGGGCCTGATCCACATTTGTAGCTTCAGGATGCGTGCCATTTATTAGTTTGTCAATCAGGGTGGTGGAGCATCCTACAAAATAATTGTTAAAGGCATTTGCTACTTCTAAGGGGAGTTGCAGGTTTTGGTTATCCATATTGACAGTGGAGGGTTGGGAGTGGATTGGTGGATTTTGTAAGTTATTTATGAGTTTCCAAAACTTTCTAGGGTTACATATATTATTGTTCAGATTTTCACAGAAATATTGCGCCTTAGCCAATTTTGTTTGTTTAGTACATATATTTCGCCAATTTCTATATACACAGTGATCATTCATAGAGCCAGTATGCTTGAACTTTGACCACAATGAATCCCGAAATTGGTACATTTGAATGAGGTCAGCTGTGATCCAATTCAAGTGTGCTCCTTTTACTCTCACCTTACGCAGCGGTGCATGTAAATTCCAAACTTGTAGGAGTTCAGACTGAAAGAATTCAACTGCAGAGTCTAGATCTGGGATTAGGTTTAATCTGTGCCAGGGGAGGTTCTTGATGTCATTTAGAAATGATTGAAGATTAAATTTTTTGAAGGACCTGGTGATTTTAACCTTGGGAGAGGATTTAGTTGCCTTTATTTTGCGCACGCAGTACACTAAGCAGTGGTCACTGAAATTGTTAGGGAGAACACCTGCCTCCTGGATTCGGTCGGGAGAAGTGGAGAGAATCCAGTCGAGCAGGGTATGATTATGGCTTTTGATGTTTATGCGAGTTGGGGAGGAGATTAATTGCGTTAGCTGCAAAGATTTAAACAGCGAGCGACAACTGTTATTTTTTGGATTCAGCCAATCGATGTTAAAATCTCCAAAAACCAAAATTTCTATCTATCTCCCTGTAACTACCTGATGCAGAGAGCAGTTTCAGCTGCAAATGTGGGTCTGTGAATGTTCCTTAGACTTGTTGTGAGTATACTTTAAGTCAGCTGGGGGGAAAGATAAATTAGTGTTATATTGGTCTGCAAAAAAGTTAAGGGAGGGTGCTAGGGGTCATACAGGCCAAAAAGAAAATAAAAACCAAGAAAAAAACACAGAGAAAGATCACAAATTAAAGAGATAAGAGAGGTATCCATTGAGGAAAATAAAACCATTTAACAAGCAAGATAAATGCCCCATCAGTGTGCTCCAGTATGCATTTTAAATACAGAATACAAATAATAGCAAATACATATTACAACATACACATTATTAGAAAACAGGGGTGAAATATAATAAGATGACTATCTCCCTGTAACTACCTGCTGCAGAGAGCAGTTTCAGCTGCAAATGTGGGTCTGTGAATGTTCCTTAGACTTGTTGTGAGTATACTTTAAGTCAGCTGATGCAGAGAGCAGTTTCAGCTGCAAATGTGGGTCTGTGAATGACACATATTTTAATATATTAAAATAAATGTTATACTTTCTATCAACCTGTAGTAGCCACAGCAACAGCAGAATACATTGATATATGGTACATTTCATATCCTCGTGGCTTGCTGTCGGCAGGGGAGACTATATGGGCATTGCAGGGCTGGGAGACACAAATGCCTAAGCACTTGCACCTAGTAGATCCACTCTATTGATGACAAAGAGCCACAGTTTATTTTTTAAATGTTTCAAATATACATTTCAGATAAATGAAGTTTTATGTGTCTTAAAGAGGCGGTAAAATGCATAAAGAAAATGATATATTTGAGATCATTTTATTATTGCACTGTTGCTTGCATTTACTGTATGTTAGTTAAAGTCTGCTCCAGAGCAGCAAAATCCTACTGGGAGCTAACTGAACACATCTGGTGAGTCAATGACAATAGACCAGCTAGTTCCCAGTAGTGCATTGCTGCTGCTAAGGATATGCATATATACTTTTCAACAAAAGATACCAAGAGAACAAATAACATTTGATAATAGAAGGGAATATAAACATGTCTGATAGTGACATGCTCTATCCAATCATGCAAGTCAGAAAAAAGGAAAGTCTGGTTGGAACAACTTACTTGTCTGTTGCCTACATATTAGCTGCAGCAAGAAGAAGGCACTTGTCATCTTTATGGAAGATGTGTTTTATTACTATCTTTTGTGTGCACAAACAGTGTAATAAAACATTTTTTAATCAATACCAAGTACGTATTTTATGGTTTTTGGGATAAAAATATAAGTTTCTGTTGAGCCTTAGTACATTTAAAAAAGAAGAAGAAATAAAAAGGAATTATTGTAGCTAAAACATAATTTCAGTTAGTATTTGGCTATTAATTTTCTTTTTTAATGAGTAATAGAAACAATAGACAGCACCTAAACAATACTGTTCAATACAAATATAATATATTTATTAAAACATATGTCAAAACAACGTAATTAAATACATAAAAACAAGGAAAAGGAAACTTGTATATCATTGAAGATCCACCAACATAGCTATTTTACTCTGTTGAGTCTCACCAGATTATATGACAAACACAACGCATTTCGAGGTTCCATTTCTTCATCAGGTCACTGGACTAAGTTAATTCTGTTAGCTGAGTTTAGATAAACCCCAGAACCAGGCCTTGTGGTTCACAAAGCCACTAGTAATCAATCTCCCATAAACAACATGAAAAACTAAACATATCAATCTGATTCCAGGGGATATCACATAGATCTTATACTAATAGATGATGTAACCAAATACTAATAAAATAATCTAAAAGATCATACAAATTAATCAAACAGAATGACACTGAGATTGACATATGGTTTAGCCATTAGTTTTATAACACACACACACACACATATATATATATATATATATATATATATATATATATATATATATATATATATATATATATATATATATATACAGGGAGTGCAGAATTATTAGGCAAATGAGTATTTTGACCACATCATCCTCTTTATGCATGTTGTCTTACTCCAAGCTGTATAGGCTCGAAAGCCTACTACCAATTAAGCATATTAGGTGATGTGCATCTCTGTAATGAGAAGGGGTGTGGTCTAATGACATCAACACCCTATATCAGGTGTGCATAATTATTAGGCAACTTCCTTTCCTTTGGCAAAATGGGTCAAAGGAAGGACTTGACAGGCTCAGAAAAGTCAAAAATAGTGAGATATCTTGCAGAGGGATGCAGCACTCTTAAAATTGCAAAGCTTCTGAAGCGTGATCATCGAACAAGCAAGCGTTTCATTCAAAATAGTCAACAGGGTCGCAAGAAGCGTGTGGAAAAACCAAGGCGCAAAATAACTGCCCATGAACTGAGAAAAGTCAAGCGTGCAGCTGCCAAGATGCCACTTGCCACCAGTTTGGCCATATTTCAGCACTGCAACATCACTGGAGTGCCCAAAAGCGCAAGGTGTGCAATACTCAGAGACATGGCCAAGGTAAGAAAGGCTGAAAGACGACCACCACTGAACAAGACACACAAGCTGAAACGTCAAGACTGGGCCAAGAAATATCTCAAGACTGATTTTTCTAAGGTTTTATGGACTGATGAAATGAGAGTGAGTCTTGATGGGCCAGATGGATGGGCCCGTGGCTGGATTGGTAAAGGGCAGAGAGCTCCAGTCCGACTCAGACGCCAGCAAGGTGGAGGTGGAGTACTGGTTTGGGCTGGTATCATCAAAGATGAGCTTGTGGGGCCTTTTCGGGTTGAGGATGGAGTCAAGCTCAACTCCCAGTCCTACTGCCAGTTTCTGGAAGACACCTTCTTCAAGCAGTGGTACAGGAAGAAGTCTGCATCCTTCAAGAAAAACATGATTTTCATGCAGGACAATGCTCCATCACACGCGTCCAAGTACTCCACAGCGTGGCTGGCAAGAAAGGGTATAAAAGAAGAATATCTAATGACATGGCCTCCTTGTTCACCTGATCTGAACCCCATTGAGAACCTGTGGTCCATCATCAAATGTGAGATTTACAAGGAGGGAAAACAGTACACCTCTCTGAACAGTGTCTGGGAGGCTGTGGTTGCTGCTGCACGCAATGTTGATGGTGAACAGATCAAAACACTGACAGAATCCATGGATGGCAGGCTTTTGAGTGTCCTTGCAAAGAAAGGTGGCTATATTGGTCACTGATTTGTTTTTGTTTTGTTTTTGAATGTCAGAAATGTATATTTGTGAATGTTGAGATGTTATATTGGTTTCACTGGTAAAAATAAATAATTGAAATGGGTATATATTTGTTTTTTGTTAAGTTGCCTAATAATTATGCACAGTAATAGTCACCTGCACACACAGATATCCCCCTAAAATAGCTAAAACTAAAAACAAACTAAAAACTACTTCCAAAAATATTCAGCTTTGTTATTAATGAGTTTTTTGGGTTCATTGAGAACATGGTTGTTGTTCAATAATAAAATTAATCCTCAAAAATACAACTTGCCTAATAATTCTGCACTCCCTGTATATATATATATATATATGTGTGTGTGTGTGTATATATATATATATGTGTGTGTGTGTGTATATATATATATAGTGTCCTTTTAATATGCGTTATATTTTGTGTTTAATTGAAATGAAGAAGTGCTTGCTGGGAGATGCAGTTGGTCTTGTCTGTTTGCTAAGCTGAAAATTGTAGCTGTCATTTATGCAGTATCTAGAAGCTTAAAGGGACACTAAACCCACATTTTTTCTTTCATGATTCCGATAGAGCAGGCAATTTTAAGCAACGTTCTATATTTACTCCTATTATCATTTTATCTTCGTTCTCTTGCTATCTTTATTTGAAAACTAAGGATGTGAAGCTTAGGAGCAGGCCCATTTGAGGTTCAGCACCTTGGCTAGCGCTTGTTTATTGGTGGCTACATTTAGCCACCAATCAGCAAGCATAACCCAGGTTCTAAATTGAAAATAGGCCAGCTCCTACGCTTTTCAGTCCTGATTTTCAAATAACGATAGCAAGAGAATAAAGAAATATTGATAATAGGAGTAAATTAGAAAGTTGCTTAAAATTGCCTGCTCTATACGAATCATGAAAGAAAAAAAATTAGGGTTTAGAGCTAATTTGGAATTTAACTTGGACTGAATTATTGAAACAACAATATGCTGTACATACAGTAGATTTCAATTCTAAACTTGTTCACCCCCCCTCCCCCTTTATATTCACTGTAGCCAAAATGTTACAATTGTCGTACTCGGGTGGCATCTGATAAATGAAGAAAGAACAGAACAGACATGCTGACTTTAATGATCATTTTGTGCTTACCCAGTGTGACACAAACAGTATTGTTTCTGAGCACATAATGTGATACAAAATATAAGTGCTCGCAGTGAGCTACAAAACGAATAGAACTAATAAAGCCTTGCCTTTAAAGGGGCAGCAAGGTGTTGGCGCATTTTATTATTGCAACATAGCTTACATATAGCTTTGCAGGAGTTAAAGGGACATCCCAGCCAAAATTAGAATCCACATAGATGCATTTAAGTTTTGAATAGAAGCATTTTTGTAATATACATGTTTTAGCAAAAGTGCTTCTAATAAAAGCTATAGCTGTTTGAAAAGAGTATTTAAGTATGCACCGTGCACCAGCATTTTAAACACAGCACTTGCTCAGAGAACCTAAGGTGCTTGTTCCATCTGGTAATGACTCAATTTGTTAATTGCTGACATGATATAACCCCCAAGACGCACTGGTGCTCTGAGCAGCTGCGATATTTAAAATGTTGGTGCACTGAGATTAGCTATGCTTTACGTGCACGTGCAGAGAAAAATGTTAACACCAATGATACATTTTCTCCAACATTGGTGTGTCCGGTCCACGGCGTCATCCTTACTTGTGGGATATTCTCTTCCCCAACAGGAAATGGCAAAGAGTCCCAGCAAAGCTGGTCACATGATCCCTCCTAGGCTCCGCCCACCCCAGTCATTCTCTTTGCCGTTGCACAGGCAACATCTCCACGGAGATGGTTAAGAGTTTTTTGGTGTTTAAATGTAGTTTTTATTCTTCTATCAAGTGTTTGTTATTTTAAAATAGTGCTGGTATGTACTATTTACTCTGAAACAGAAAAGGATGAAGATTTCTGTTTGTAAGAGGAAGATGATTTTAGCAGACAGTAACTAAAATCGATTGCTGTTTCCACATAGGACTGTTGAGATGAAGTAACTTCAGTTGGGGGAAACAGTTAGCAGACTTTTCTGCTTAAGGTATGACTAGCCATATTTCTAACAAGACTGTGTAATGCTGGAAGGTACATTTCCCCTCATGGGGACCGGTAAGCCATTTTCTTAGTCAAACAAACAGAATAAAGGGCTTAATATGGGCTAAAAAACTGGTAGACATTTTTATGGGCTAAATCGATTGCTTTATTTGGGCATATTATTCAGATTTAGACTAACAATTGGCATTTATAATCTTGGGGAACGCTTATAAAACGGCAGGCACTGTATTGTACACCTTTTTCAGTCAGGGGGCCTTTCTAGTTATAGACTGATCCTCATTTTCGCGCCATTAATGCGCAGTTGTTTTTTGAGAACAGGGCATGCAGATGCATGTGTGAGGGTCTAAAAATCTCTGAAAAAGCTTCTAGAAGGCGTCATTTGGTATCGTATTCCCCTCAGGGCTTGGTTGGGTCTTAGCAAAGACTATAGCTGGGACTGTATAGGGGTTAAATTTAAAAACGGCTCCGGTTCCGTTATTTTAAGGGTTAAAGCTCTGAAATTTGGTGTGCAATACTTTTAAGGCTTTAAGACGCTTTTCCTATACCCAAGCGGGTGGCGGACATAGTAAATAAGGAGTGGGAAAAGCCCGGCATACCTTTGGTTCCCCCCCCTATATTTAAGAAATTATTTCCTATGGTCGACCCCAGAAAGGACTTATGGCAGACAGTCCCCAAGGTCGAGGGGGCAGTTTCTACTCTAAACAAACGCACTACTATTCCTATCGAAGATAGATGTGCTTTCAAAGATCCTATGGATAAAAAATTAGAAGGTTTGCTTAAAAAGATTTTTGTACAGCAAGGCTACCTTCTACAACCAATTTCATGCATTGTTCCTGTCACTACGGCAGCGTGGTTCTGGTTCGAGGAACTAGAAAAGTCGCTCAGTAGAGAAACTCCATATGAGGAGGTTATGGACAGAGTTCACGCACTTAAATTGGCTAACTCTTTTATTTTAGATGCCGCTTTGCAATTAGCCAGATTAGCGGCGAAAAATTCAGGGTTTGCTATCGTGGCGCGCAGAGCGCTTTGGCTAAAGTCTTGGTCAGCGGATGTGTCATCCAAGACAAAATTGCTTAACATCCCTTTCAAAGGTAAAACTTTATTTGGACCAGAATTGAAAGAGATTATTTCAGACATCACTGGAGGAAAGGGCCACGCCCTTCCACAGGATAGGTCTTTTAAGGCTAAAAATAAGCCTAATTTTCGTCCCTTTCGCAGAAATGGACCAGCCTCTAATTCTGCATCCTCTAAGCAAGAGGGTAATGCCTCACAACCCAAACCAGCCTGGAAACCAATGCAAGGCTGGAACAAGGGTAAGCAGGCCAAGAAGCCTGCCACTGCTAACAAAACAGCATGAAGGAGTAGCCCCCGATCCGGGACCGGATCTGGTGGGGGGCAGACTCTCTCTCTTTGCTCAGGCTTGGGCAAGAGATGTTCAGGATCCTTGGGCGCTAGAAATAGTTTCTCAAGGTTATCTCCTGGAATTCAAGGAACTACCCCCAAGGGGAAGGTTCCACAAGTCTCACTTATCCTCAAACCAAATAAAGAGACAGGCATTCTTACATTGTGTAAAAGACCTGTTAAAGATGGGAGTGATACACCCAGTTCCAATAAAGGAACAAGGAATGGGATTTTATTCGAATCTGTTCGTAGTTCCCAAAAAAGAGGGAACGTTCAGACCAATTTTGGATTTGAAGATCCTAAACAAAATTCTCAGGGTACCATCGTTCAAAATGGAAACTATTCGAACGATTCTACCCACCATCCAGGAAAGTCAATTTATGACTACCGTGGATCTAAAGGATGCGTACCTACATATTCCTATCCACAAAGAACATCATCAGTTCCTAAGGTTCGCTTTTCTGGACAAACATTACCAGTTTGTGGCTCTCCCATTCGGATTAGCCACTGCTCCAAGGATTTTCACAAAGGTGCTAGGGTCCCTTCTAGCGGTTCTAAGACCAAGGGGCATTGCAGTAGTACCTTACTTGGACGACATTCTAATACAAGCGTCGTCTTTCAAAAGCAAAGGCTCATACGCACATCGTTCTAGCCTTTCTCACATCTCACGGATGGAAGGTGAACAAAGAAAAGAGTTCTCTGTCCCCGTCAACAAGAGTTCCCTTCTTGGGAACAATAATAGATTCCTTAGAAATGAGGATTTTTCTGACAGAGGTCAGAAAATCAAAACTTCTAAGCTCTTGTCAAGTGCTTCATTCTGTTCCTCGTCCTTCCATAGCGCAGTGCATGGAAGTAGTAGGATTGATGGTTGCAACAATGGACATAGTTCCTTTTGCACGAATTCATCTAAGACCATTACAACTGTGCATGCTCAAACAGTGGAATGGGGATTATACAGACTTGTCTCCAATGATTCAAGTAGATCAAAAGACCAGAGATTCACTCCGTTGGTGGCTGACCCTGGACCATCTGTCCCAGGGAATGAGCTTCCGCAGGCCAGAGTGGGTCATTGTCACGACCGACGCCAGTCTAGTGGGCTGGGGTGCGGTCTGGGAATCCCTGAAAGCTCAGGGTCTATGGTCTCGGGAAGAGTCTCTTCTCCAGATAAACATTCTGGAACTGAGAGCGATATTCAATGCTCTCAGAGCTTGGCCTCAACTAGCAAAGGCCAAATTCATAAGGTTCCAATCAGACAACATGACGACTGTTGCTTATATCAATCATCAGGGGGGAACAAAGAGTTCCCTGGCGATGAAAGAAGTGACCAAAATAATTCAATGGGCGGAGGATCACTCCTGCCACTTGTCTGCGATCCACATCCCAGGAGTGGAAAATTGGGAAGCGGATTTTCTGAGTCGTCAGACATTTCATCCGGGGGAGTGGGAACTCCATCCGGAAATCTTTGCCCAAATAACTCAATTATGGGGCATTCCAGACATGGATTTAATGGCGTCTCGTCAGAACTTCAAGGTTCCTTGCTACGGGTCCAGATCCAGGGATCCCAAGGCGACTCTAGTAGATGCACTAGTAGCACCTTGGATTTTCAACCTAGCTTACGTATTCCCACCGTTTCCTCTCATTCCCAGGCTGGTAGCCAGGATCAATCAGGAGAGGGCCTCAGTGATCTTGATAGCTCCTGCGTGGCCACGCAGGACTTGGTATGCAGACCTGGTGAATATGTCATCGGCTCCACCATGGAAGCTACCTTTGAGACAGGACCTTCTTGTTCAGGGTCCATTCGAACATCCAAATCTGGTCTCCCTCCAACTGACGGCTTGGAGATTGAACGCTTGATTCTATCAAAGCGTGGGTTTTCAGATTCTGTGATAGATACTCTGGTTCAGGCCAGAAAACCTGTAACTAGAAAAATTTACCATAAAATATGGAAAAAATATATCTGTTGGTGTGAATCCAAAGGATTCCCATGGAATAAGATAAAAATTCCTAAGATTCTCTCCTTTCTACAAGAAGGTTTGGAGAAAGGATTATCTGCAAGTTCTCTAAAGGGACAGATCTCTGCTTTATCTGTCTTACTACACAAAAGACTGGCAGCTGTGCCAGATGTTCAAGCATTTGTTCAGGCTCTGGTTAGGATCAAGCCTGTTTACAGACCTTTGACTCCTCCCTGGAGTCTAAATCTAGTTCTTTCAGTTCTTCAAGGGGTTCCGTTTGAACCTTTACATTCCATAGATATTAAGTTACTATCTTGGAAAGTTTTGTTTTTAGTTGCAATTTCTTCTGCTAGAAGAGTTTCAGAGTTATCTGCTCTGCAGTGTCCTCCGCCCTATCTGGTGTTCCATGCAGATAAGGTGGTTTTGCGTACTAAGCCTGGTTTTCTTCCTAAGGTTGTTTCTAACAAAAATATTAACCAGGAGATAGTTGTACCTTCTTTGTGTCCGAATCCAGTTTCAAAGAAGGAACGTTTGTTACACAATTTGGACGTTGTCCGTGCTCTAAAGTTCTATTTAGAGGCTACTAAAGATTTCAGACAAACATCCTCCTTGTTTGTTGTTTATTCTGGTAAAAGGAGAGGTCAAAAAGCGACTTCTACCTCTCTTTCCTTTTGGCTTAAAAGTATTATCCGATTGGCTTATGAGACTGCCAGACGGCAACCTCCTGAAAAAATTACAGCTCACTCCACTAGGGCTGTGGCTTCCACATGGGCCTTCAAGAACGATGCTTCTGTTGACCAGATATGTAAGGCAGCGACTTGGTCTTCACTGCACACTTTTGCCAAATTTTACAAATTTGATATTTTTGCTTCTTCGGAGGCTATTTTTGTGAGAAAGGTTTTGCAAGCTGTGGTGCCTTCCGTTTAGGTGACCTGATTTGCTCCCTCCCTTCATCCGTGTCCTAAAGCTTTGGTATTGGTTCCCACAAGTAAGGATGACGCCGTGGACCGGACACACCAATGTTGGAGAAAACAGAATTTATGCTTACCTGATAAATTACTTTCTCCAACGGTGTGTCCGGTCCACGGCCCGCCCTGGTTTTTTAATCAGGTCTGATTAATTATTTTCTCTAACTACAGTCACCACGGTACCATATGGTTTCTCCTATATATATTTCCTCCTGTCCGTCGGTCGAATGACTGGGGTGGGCGGAGCCTAGGAGGGATCATGTGACCAGCTTTGCTGGGACTCTTTGCCATTTCCTGTTGGGGAAGAGAATATCCCACAAGTAAGGATGACGCCGTGGACCGGACACACCGTTGGAGAAAGTAATTTATCAGGTAAGCATAAATTCTGTTTTACTAGAAGCATTTTTGCTAATACATATATATTGTAAATATGTTACTATTCAAAGATGTAATTTATCTATGTGCATTTACATTTTTACCGGAATGCCCCTTTAATCACATAGTTAAAGGGGCAGTAATCACCTTGAGATTTGTATATAAAATCTTTTGTTATGTGTAATGAAACAACTTTGCAATATAGTTTTATTTTGCCCCCTTTTCGTGTAATTTAGCTCGGAGAGTTTGAAATGCACCCTGCTGACTTTTCAAGGCTAATTCCGCTACATATATGTCCCTAATTGGATTTGTCAGAAAACAACTCAAAACTTATGCACTTTATAATAAATTTATGACTGTGGTTAGCCTTGTTGTCCGTAAACTAAAGCCCAGATTGGCTCCTCCATATAAGGCAAATGGTTGGTTGAGTTTGTCTATTAATAAATAATTGCAGTAAAAAGGATGTAAATTTGTTTTAAAAACATTAAGACTTGGCTGATAGGTTATTCTTTAGCAGCACAACAGAAAGGTCTTGTAATTACAAGGTGTTTACTACCCCTTTAATGTTACCTAGCTGAAGACAACTGATAAGCCAATGACAAAGCTTGTGTTTGTAACCACCAATCACTTAGGGGCCAATTCTATAACCTTTACAAGTCTAGATGTGGTTTTCCATGACAACACTCACAGGGGCAGCCCCTATGGAATTCTATAACTAACGGGGCAGTCCCTGCGAGTGGCGAACTGTCTCCCATACAAATAATCAGAGCTCTCTGCTAGGCACAAGGTCACAAGGGAGGGTACAGGGGTACAGAAGGGGAATCTGGTGTGTTTTAAAATGAGAATATTATGCTTAATACTAATCAAATGACGCTGTCTTCAGTGCACTGTACCTTAAATTTGCTGTAATTTTTGTACGCATAGGTTTTCCTTTCAGAATAATTAGTCTTTAAAGTATTTTGGTGAAAACTTGCCACATTTTAAGTTGCGAGAAACAATCAGTCAGAACTGTACGGCGGAAATGTTTATAGAATTATGCTGAGATTTGAGAGAAAATATCATATATACGCCCATGTTCAGTCCATATTAGGAAGAAAAGAACAATTACATTTCTTGCTTTTTTTGCACATCCAGTGCACTTACATAACGATTTATGATGTGCTTTATGATTTATTCCTGTGTAATTTACATAAACATTTTACATTTTTGATAAAATACGCTTTTTGGTGAACAATTTCGTTAAGATTTTTGATGCACCTCAAACAATACCATTTTTCCCTGCGTATTTTTGTGTGAATGGTGAAGTTATTTGCTTGGTATGATTTTTAAATTATGATTTTCATTGTGCACTTTAGTAATGTATGCATCTCCTTCCCAAATGAAAATGCAGTATACGCCCCTTAGCGAGTCACCCTGTTTTCTGGGTAAAAAGTGGCTTTATATAATTCCAACAGGGAAATAGGACGACAGAATCTCACCAGCCCACAGATGTTTTTAGAATCGGCCCTAACTTCCAGAAGTATATTATTGCTCCTGATACTACATAGGTGTGCTTACTTTACCTTGTACCTACTTACAGCAAAGGATTCCAAGAGAACAAAGTAAATTTGAGGATAGAAGTAAACTGAAAAATGTGTTAATGTCAGCAATTAAGAAATTGAGTCATTACCAGATGGTACAAGCACTTTAGGCTTTCTGAGCAGGTACTGTGTTTAAAATGCTGGTGCACGGCGCATACTTAAATACACGTTTGAAACAGCTATAGCTTTTATAAGAAGAATCTTTGCTAATACATGTTTATTACAAAAATGCTTCTATTCAAAACTGAAATACATCCATGTGGATTCCAATTTTGGCTGGAATGTCCGTTTAAAATTGCACACTCTGCCTGAATCATGATAGTTTAGTTTGATGATCTTGTCTTTTTTAACCATTTGAGTGCTAATCCATTTCCCACCTGGGTGCTAAGCTGGATTTGAGCTTTTTTTTTTTTTTTTTTAAATATATATATTTTTTACTTTTGTATTTTTTCCCCAGATCCCCAAGACTTATACCGTTGGAAAGGTTAGGCGATTACCTTTCCAACAGTGGGTCTTAGGGGTCTGTAGCTGCATAGATGTCTGAGATACATCCCCATTTCCCTATATTGTACATTGTAATTTTTAAATAAAGTTGCATGGTGACGTCATCACGTCATTGCGCGTGACGTCACCATGCGAAATGTGAAGCCCCGGCAATGGCTGTCACTATACAGGCCACATCGCCGGGGTGGGAGTCAGTGAGAGTCCTCAGATTGCGCTCAATTTGCGATGGCTCAGAGTCGTCAGTAGCACTCAAAGGGTTAAACACTATAATTATAAATTTAAAGGGAAGGCATTTTTTAAAAGCGTATCTTTGTAAAGTTAGAGAAGTTATTGCTGAGAATAACCTTAAACAAGCGAATGCCCCCTGCCTGAGTCTGTAATGGCCCTTAAGAGCCTGCCTGTGTTTTACGCTAATGGAAATTTATTTGTGCTGTGCAGAAGGCTTTTGCCTTATTTCTAACGAACAAATCGTCAATCTGAAATACAGAAGACTCATTACATTAGAGGCTCATTGCAGTGAGTAAGAACCCAATTTTCATTTTTAAATTACAGGAAAATAAAGGGACATTTTTCTTTCATGATTCAGATTGAGAATACAATTTAAAAAATAAGTTTCTAATTTACTTCTATTATCAAATTTGTGTAATTCTCATGTTGTTCTTTGTTGAAGAGATATCTAGATATGTAGCGTGCACATGACAGGAAATAGCACTGCCATCTAGTGCTCTTGGTAATGTATAACATAGTTGCAAAACTGCTTCCATGTAGTACTGCAGATTGCAGACACGTGCACACTCATGAACTTTCATCCCTGCTTTTCAACAAAGGATAAACTTGATAATAGAAGTAAATTAGACAGTTGTTTAAATTGTAAGTTCTATCTGAATCATGAAAGAAAAGTTTTATGTCTCTTTAAATAATTGCAAAGTTATTTCACTATGCATAATTAAATTATGGTTTTAATGCCCTTTCTAACATATAAACGAATAAAGAGAAAAAAATATTTATTTATAGAGCATTGAACAATCACTTTGTACAGATGAATGTCCAGAGAAGATGTTGTAGTATTACAATTGTTTTATTTCTATATTCTTTAAATTATTATTATACTTTATTTATAAAGCCCCAACATAATCCGCAGCGCTGCCCATCAGGGCAATTCCTATAAATAAAACAATGATATAAAACTTGTAAGAGACAGGACAAAATTTTACAAACACATACAGGAGGGATTAAGGGCCCTATTCTCATGGGAATTTACAATCTAGAAGGGTAGGAGGTTGAGAAACAGGAGTGAGGACTGCAAGATTGAGAAAGATGTTAAGATGAGGGACATGTTAGGTAAGTTAAATTAATGTATTATTGAGTCGGGAGGTAGGCTTCTCTGAAAAAGAAAGTCTTCAGGGAGCATTTAAAAGAAGAAAGATTAGGGCAAAGCCTGACAGCACGAGTGAGAGTGTTCCAGAGGGTAGGTGCTGCACGACAGAAGTTCTGCAGTCTAGCATGAGAAGAGGTAATAGTCGCGGATGCAAGGAGCAGGTCATTATTGGATCTTAGTGGGCAGGCTGGAGTATACTTGTTGATTAGAGAGGATAGGTAGTGGGGAGCGGCGTTGGAGAGAGCTTTGTATGAAAGGGTGATCATTTTTAATTTAATTCTGCTGTGAATGGAGAGCCAATAAAGGGACTTGCAGAAAGGTGCAGCAGATACAGAGTGACGGTAAAGGCGGATTAGCCTGGCAGAGGCATTTAGGATGGATTGAAGGGGGGAGAGGCGGAAAAGAGGAAGGCCAGTAAGTAGGTTATTGCAGTAGTCAAATCGGGAAATAACAAGGGAGTGGATTATTTTCTTTGTAGTGTTAGCTTTCAGAAATGGGCGAATCTTGGAAATATTGCGTAGGCTGTTGTGGCAGGATGAAGAAAGTGATTGGATGCTTCATAACTGCTGTTTCTGGCGAGCCTGAAATCGTCCCCATAGACTGAGATGGCCAATACCAGGGTCTCCTAAACATGCCTGTTCCATAGAAATGTAGCTTTTAATAATGTATGATATAGAGCCTGATGATCAAAACCTCGCCGACATGGAGAGAAATCTCGCCAAATCTTTGAGAGAGATAAACTATCAAGAAACAAAATTGCCTTTTTAAAAGTCTTTGAGGGACCTTGCAGTACTGAAAGACATATTAGTTTATCTTCCCAGAGCTCTATCTCTACCGCTTTTGGGATATTTTCTCAAGAGCCTAAATCCATAGATCTTCATGAGGTTGCCAATGGACATCTCATTCTGTTAGTGGCTGTTCCTTCAATTAACATCTATAGTGACATGACGCGCCCAAAACATGATACCTCAATCGGGAACCTATAGTAACATGGGACAATAATTACAGGTCCAACATGTAGGAAACAATACAAAATATTTGTAAGTTTAAAATATTTCCATGTCTCCTTTGTTAAGGTAAAGCAGTCTGACTTGACAGCACAAAATGTATCTTGAGGTTCTGGTTGTTTCCATTTTTGGGGGGTTCTATAGGTATGGACAGCATTTTTTACCTACTCCGCTACCCACCATGTGGAACTCATAAAGATACACAAGCTTTTTTTTATTGGCTGATTGGACTAATAATTCAAAAATCAACCAATAGAAATGCAAGGGCACCCCTAATAAAGGGGAACCTCACATTCAATCTTCAGTGTGCTGCGGAGACAGCATGAAAAGAGCGTTGAATGGAAGATCAGAAGAAACAAAGAAGCATCATATAGAAGATCTAAAGATGGATGGAAGAGAATAGCCCCAGATGAGCGCCTCCATGGATGAAGAAAGAAGAGGAGCACCTCCAGAGTTGCCCACCTAAGGAGCTGGATTCAAGTTGGATAGTACTAACTTTTGGGGTTTAGCGTTGGCATCTTTTTTTAGGATAGGGTTTTTTAAGGATAGTATTTACTTTGGGGGTTACTTTGGATTTAGTGAACAGGTATGATAGATACTCTTCAAAAGAGGAACTATCAAATATACCCCCGAGGATACTTTGGATTTACTAAAGGGTATTTTTTATGCAAAAGAGCTAATCACTTCAATTAGGGCACTGCCCCGACAAATGCCATTTTCAGCGCAATTTTTAAAGTAGGTTTTTGTGTTAGTATAGGGTTTTTTAGGGGTGTACTTTTTTAAAGGGGAGTTTAGTTTTAGGATAGGTTTACTGGTTGTTTTTTATGTTTGGTAATGTCTTTTTATTTTTTGTAATGGTAGTGTTTTTTATTTCGTGCAATTTAGGAAGTCTTAGGGGGTCTTGGGGGCTTAGCTGTTAGGGGTTAAGTATTGTAAGGTAAATTGCAGTGGGTATTAGTGTTTAGGGGGTTTGTTGTGAGGAGGGTTATGTTGGTTTAGGGGTTAATAGGTATGTTTATTAGTTTTGGTGATATATTTAAAAGGGATCCTTTACTTTACATTGTCAATGTAGGTGGCGATGGAGCTTGAAATATTTCAATAGCATCACCACCCATTGCAATGTACAGTAAAATGCCTCTCGGCAATGCTGCCTTTAAACACTGATCTCCGCTGCTTGGAATATTTCCCCATCTTTCTCAACATGGCGATGGATCCCATTTGAATATCTCGCCGCCCCATGGAACTTTTGATCATCAGGGCATAAGTGATGAGGGTGAATTTGGATGCTCATGGTTTGCTACTTATGTTGGAAGCATCTGGAATAAGTTTGTAAGGCTATCAATCTGTATTATGATGTGCATCAGAAATACTGTTACTTATAAAGTGAAAAAGTTTAGTGTAGTGTTATATGGCGATCCAGTTTATATATGGGCCTGTGACAATACTTCTATAACCCCTTAGCATTAGCTTAATTTTTCGTGTTTCATACTGTTCTGTATTCACTATACTGTCGCTGTCAGTGGCATTGCTGGGGTGCACTAGCCCCCCCCCCCCCCACTATAATGGCTTCCTCCCCCATGTGCCCCTCCAACTGTGGCTTCCTACCACCACTCTAAGTAGCCCCGCCCGCATGCCTAATCCCTCCAATGACACTTCTGGCAAAGCCCATGACACGCCCAGTCTCACTCTCCTGTGAAGGCCCCACCTACAAGTCATTGGTGGGCCTCTTAGAAATGCCCCTCCCCAAGATGAAATTTCTGGGGACACCACTGGTCGCCATGTTTAAATAAATTAGAAATACAAATACTATTTACAATAATTTATTTAAATTTAGCAGTAAAACAATGTTAATAATTAAAAAAAATAAAAATGTTTACTTAGATATTTAAAAAAAACCTCGAGCTAAACAGAATCAGAATTTAATTTAACTTTTCAGTTACTCGTGTTCTGGTCCTTTGTCTACAGTAGTGTTTAAATAATTTGCTGGCAAGTTAGCATGAACTTACTCATTACTCACACAGAGCAAGAAAAAAAGAATATAAGGTAATGAAGATTTCAGCGCAAATTGTGCAGTATCCTATTAAGCCGCATTACCTTATTAAGCAGCCATTGACCTTTATAGGTTCCTGTTTAATTAAATCACAGCTTTCAGTGAGCTTTTCAGATGGAGTAAGCTTGTTACAGAATAGAATGTACCTGCTCAGCAACTTCCAACTTCTCAATGATTTTGTAGAGGTGGGAATTTCATTATGTTAAGCAAAAGTGCAAGTCTTTTAACAGATTAATTTTAATACTGCAGATAGGCAAGTTACCTCACCTATGGCCTCCGTTTATGATTGTGTTAAAGGGATAGTTAACACCAAAAAAGTTATTGTTTTAAAAGATAGATACTCCCTTTATTTCCCATTCCCCAGTTTTGCATAACCAACACGGTTATAATACACTTTTTACCTCCGTGATTACCTTGTATCTAAGCCTCTGCAGACTACCCCCTTATTTCAGTTCTTTTGACAGACTTGCATTTAAGACAATCAGTGGTGACTCCTAGGTAACTCCACGGGCATGAGCACAATTTTATCTGTATGGCAGACATGCACTAACGCCCTCTAGTTGTGATAAACTGTCAAAATGCATTCAGATAAGAGGCGGCCTTCAAGGGTTAAGAAATTAGCATATGAGCCTACCTAGGTTTCGCTTTCAACTAAGAGAACAAAGCAAAATTAATGATAAAAGTAAATTGGAAAGTTGTTTAAAATGACATGTCCTATCTGAATCATGAAAGTTTAGTTTTTGACTAGACTGTCCCTTTAAATATGCATACACAGATATTAGTAAAAAGCTCAGATACAGGGAGTGCAGAATTATTAGGCAAATGAGTATTTTGACCACATCATCCTCTTTATGCATGTTGTCTTACTCCAAGCTGTATAGGCTCGAAAGCCTACTACCAATTAAGCATATTAGGTGATGTGCATCTCTGTAATGAGAAGGGGTGTGGTCTAATGACATCAACACCCTATATCAGGTGTGCATAATTATTAGGCAACTTCCTTTCCTTTGGCAAAATGGGTCAAAAGAAGGACTTGACAGGCTCAGAAAAGTCAAATATAGTGAGATATCTTGCAGAGGGATGCAGCACTCTTAAAATTGCAAAGCTTCTGAAGCGTGATCATCGAACAATCAAGCGTTTCATTCAAAATAGTCAACAGGGTCGCAAGAAGCGTGTGGAAAAACCAAGGCGCAAAATAACTGCCCATGAACTGAGAAAAGTCAAGCGTGCAGCTGCCAAGATGCCACTTGCCACTAGTTTGGCCATATTTCAGAGCTGCAACATCACTGGAGTGCCCAAAAGCACAAGGTGTGCAATACTCAGAGACATGGCCAAGGTAAGAAAGGCTGAAAGATGACCACCACTGAACAAGACACACAAGCTGAAACCTCAAGACTGGGCCAAGAAATATCTCAAGACTGATTTTTCTAAGGTTTTATGGACTGATGAAATGAGAGTGAGTCTTGATGGGCCAGATGATGGGCCCGTGGCTGGATTGGTAAAGGGCAGAGAGCTCCAGTCCGACTCAGACGCCAGCAAGGTGGAGGTGGAGTACTGGTTTGGGCTGGTATCATCAAAGATGAGCTTGTGGGGCCTTTTCGGGTTGAGGATGGAGTCAAGCTCAACTCCCAGTCCTACTGCCAGTTTCTGGAAGACACCTTCTTCAAGCAGTGGTACAGGAAGAAGTCTGCATCCTTCAAGAAAAACATGATTTTCATGCAGGACAATGCTCCATCACACGCGTCCAAGTACTCCACAGCATGGCTGGCAAGAAAGGGTATAAAAGAAGAAAATCTAATGACATGGCCTCCTTGTTCACCTGATCTGAACCCCATTGAGAACCTGTGGTCCATCATCAAATGTGAGATTTACAAGGAGGGAAAACAGTACACCTCTCTGAACAGTGTCTGGGAGGCTGTGGTTGCTGCTGCACGCAATGTTGATGGTGAACAGATCAAAACACTGACAGAATCCATGGATGGCAGGCTTTTGAGTGTCCTTGCAAAGAAAGGTGGCTATATTGGTCACTGATTTGTTTTTGTTTTGTTTTTGAATGTCAGAAATGTATATTTGTGAATGTTGAGATGTTATATTGGTTTCACTGGTAAAAATAAATAATTGAAATGGTTATATATTTGTCTTTTGTTAAGTTGCCTAATAATTATGCACAGTAATAGTCACCTGCACACACAGATATCCCCCTAAAATAGCTATAACTAAAAACAAACTAAAAACTACTTCCAAAACTATTCAGCTTTGATATTAATGAGTTTTTTGGGTTCATTGAGAACATGGTTGTTGTTCAATAATAAAATTAATCCTCAAAAATACAACTTGCCTAATAATTCTGCACTCCCTGTATAATAACTATAAACAAATCCTAGTATAATATTAAAGGGACATTCTAGTGTAAAAAATAAAATGCTTTATTCTGATCAAATATTTTATTTGGGGGATTAAATACTTAGTAAAAGTTTGTTCCTTAGCAAGGTATATGTGTGTATTGTCAACAAGATCAGAAAGGGGATTTTCTAGAAGTGCAACTTTGACAATGTTGTACATTTTGAAACAGTAGAAGAAGGGCATTTAAATAAAGTACAAAGCTCTAACAAAATAAAACCTTTATATTTTTATGACAGAAAGTCATTTTAAGCATGAGCCCTACAAATACTGAATACATTGCTGGACATAAGGAAGTTTTAAAAGGGATTATATAGTGTACTTTTTAAGGTCTTTGCACAGGTATATAATTATATATAAAAGTATGTGTGTGTGTATATATACTATATATATATTTTTATTGTTTTTTCACTTGTCTGATGACGGGGTCAGGCCCCGAAAATGTTTACACGGATTAAACTTTGTAGTGCTCTCTATGGATTTTATATATATATATATATATATATATATATATATATATATATATATATATATATATATATATATATATATATATATATATATATATCAAAATAACAAGAGTATTGCATTGAGCAATGATACTTTTTTATTGGACTAACTATACATTTATAAGATGAACTTCGGATGAACTTACACAGACACTCAATCAAAAACCACTGTGAAACAAAAAATACTGTACCCCTGTTGGTCACCATTTCACCCATCCTGACCACTCCATCCAAAACCTCAAAATCAAGATTCTCGTAGGCAACTTCAAAAACACCATAGAAAGAAAAACCTTTCAAATGAAAATGATAATGCACTTCAACTTGTTTAATTCTGAAATAAACGTGGAGACTCTGGTTTCTTTACACATTATCAACATTTTTTGTAATGTACTTTCATATACTGTAGTCAATTACATTGTATATTCCACACTCTCTATGCATAGGTACGCAGGTAAGCCTATGTCCACACTTTTGTCATTATTATTCCCCTTTTTTTTCTTTCTTTCCTTTCTCCTTCTTTAACTATCTTATATTCCCCTGTATACCTAATTTCACAACTTTATACATATGGATTCTATGTTGATATATAACTTTATGTCAGTATATGCTGTGTATAACCATATCTTTCCCCTGTCTGTTATCCTTTACTGACACTGTTTACCTCTGTCTCCTAAACTCCCCCTCATGATTTTAACGACACCCCCTCCTCCCCCTGCATTCAGAACTCTGTAACCCTTTCTGTCTTTTTAGCCATCCTTTGTTTTAAGATATAATCTATAAATTCCATCAAATTGGTCAGTATTGCTTCAGACTTGAAAAAGGAAGACACTCTTCCGAAAGCTTGTAATCTTATAAATGTATAGTTAGTCCAATAAAAAAGTTTCATTGCTCAATGCAATACTCTTGTTATTTTGATATCTAAATCTCTGGACTAACACGGCTACTTCAATCAATGTGATATATATATTTATATATATATATATCATGATTCATATAGATGATGCAATTAACAAAATAAACTTTACAATTAAGTTCCTTTGTTGTAACTTAACTTCTTTCCATTATTGTATAGTAGGTCAAGAGTGTGCCCGTGTCTTGGAGCACAATATGGCAGTTGTGTTTGCAACAATGTTTGTAACAATATTGTACATATAGTGCTTAATTACACTCCTGAGCCTTCCTCAGTAGGCTCACATGGAAAGAAGGTATATTTAAAAGAAAGATGTAAATCCAAATATAGTAAAGAACATTCAAAATTTTTTTGTTTGTTTGTTTTTAACCCCTTAAAAGGATGTGAAACCCAAAAATGTTATTTCTTTCTAATGACACGATGAGTCCACGGATCATCATTAATTACTGTTGGCAATATCACTCCTGCCCAATAGGAGGCGGCAAAGAGCACAACAGCAAAGCTGTTAAATATCACCTCCCTTCCCTCCCACCCCAGTCATTCTCTTTGCCTACGTTAGACCAAGGAAGTGGTAAAGTTAGGTGTTAGAAAAAGTTTCTTCAATCAAGAGTTTATTATTTTTTAAGTAGTACAAGTTTGTGCTGCTTTGTTCTAGGGTGTAGCCGTAGTCCATATCAGTCTCTTCAGTAGAGCAGTGGGGGCTTTAGAGCAATGGGAACTTGTGGGACATAATTCTCACTGCGCCTCCCATATATTTATGCTGCCCTAATCCTGATAGCCTAAGTAAGATTACTCAGGCTTTATCTTTTCTTCACAGGGCTATGTGAGGGAGAGGACCTATCAAACCTGGTGAGCTGCCTTGCTGTCTGGCAGATTTAAAAGGTAAGTGCTGACTTTTATTCTGGGTCTGGGAAATAAAAGGATCTCAGAGGAAGTGGAGGACTTTATTTACCTGGGACATAGAGTCTCCTATATATAAAAGGAGGGGATTTATAGACAGCACCTTTTAAGCAGGCACTGGGGCTGAGGAGATAGACTCAAGATTAGGTGGTTTTTCACTGCTCCCGGGGGCTTAAATCACTGGGGCTGAGGAGATATGCTCAGTATGAGGTGGTTTTTCACTGTTCACATACACTGGCTAAGCAGCAGTCTAGCAAGCTTAAGACCCAGTTTGCCTCCAGGCTTGGCAGAATGTTAATCTAACTCCAAATGGCTTAACTTTAACAATAAAATGGTGACTGGGAGATTGCTTTTTGAAACGCCCACGATGGGCGGAGCTATGTGTGGTGCCAATTTGGATTGTGCACCACTTCCTCAACACTTCCTGTTATCGGAAGGAATGGAAGGAAAAGACAGCTTGAAGTTATAAATAGAGGCCTCAGTGTTTACACATGTGTTAGGACCGGACAGCGCTACAGCTGAGTTCCGGACCTTTTACTGAGGGGAATGTAACTGGTGTCAGAAGGGCAGTTAGGCACCTCAGCAAAGTTAGCTGAGGTATAGAGGGGTTCTACAGTATTTGTGTACCAATTTAGCCTTTTTCTGCACACAAAAATAAAAAGTTGTGTTTTAAAATTTAGAGACAGTAACGTTTTTTTCTGTTTTAATTTTTATTAAAGAATGTAAGACTTTTATTTGATTAATTCATCCATTGTGAGTCAGAATGGACCAAGAGGCCCTGCAAAATGTCTCTTGTTCTTTATTTTTTTATGTCAATTTGGAACCACCAATCCCTTTCTGTTCCTCATGCTTTGAGAGAATTTTAAATTTACAGATAGACTTTTTCTGAGCCAACTTCTTGTAAGGTGGATGTTGTTCAGGAGTCTAATGACAATGTTCAATATATGCCGCAACTTTCTCCTCAAGTGTCCCAAATTTTATCACCCACACATGCAGTGCCCTGCGCTTCCTCTCAAACTCCACCTGGAGTTACCTTGCAAGACATCGCTTCTCTAATGTCATCGGCAGTATCTGATGCATTGTCTGCTTTTCCCATGCTGCAGGGAAAGCGTAAGAGGAAATGTATTTAAATAAAGGTTACTGATACAGTAGTGGCTATTCCGAAAGTTTCTTTCCAGAAGCCTGAAGAGGAAGATACTTTGGTAGTATCTGAGGGGGAAATCTCAGACTCAGACAGTGTAATACCTTTAACTGATACTGAAGTTGTTTCCTTCAGGTTTAAGCTTGAACACCTCTGTTTGTTAGTTAAGGAGGTTTTAGCTACCCTGGACGACTCTGACAATAACGGCGTAGTCAATCCTAAAAAGAGCTACCCTGGACGACTCTGACACTAACGGTGTAGTCAATCCTAAAAAGTCCAGTAAACTAAACAAGTATTTTGACGTGCCCTCCATGGTGAAAATATTTCCTGTACCAGTAAGGCTACAGAGATTATTGCTAAGGAATGGGAGAAAACTGGTATCCCTTTTTCTCCATTTCCTATTTTTTAAAGGGATGTTTCCTATAGCAGACTCTATTAAGGAGTCTTGGCAGGCGGTACCCTAGGTGGAAGGGGCAATTTCCACGCTAACCAGAGAACTACTATGCCCATAGAGGATAGTTGTTCCTTTAAAGATCCTATGGTAAAGAAGTTAGAGGGGTTGTTTAAAGAATATATGTACACCAGGGTTTACAATGGCCAACTCCTTTATTACAGATGCTTCCCTTCAGGTTATTAAGCTGGGAGCTAAGATTTTAGGCTTTGCCATATTGGCCTGCAGAGCGTTAAGGTTAATATCTTGGTATGCAGATGTTTCATCTAAGTCTAAACTTTTGGCGATTCCTTACAAAGGAAAGACCTTGTTTGGACCTGGTTTGATGGAGATAATTTCTGATATTACGGGAGGTAAGGGACCTTCCCTCCCTCATGAGAAGAGAAATAAACAAAAAGGACATCAGAGTAATTTTAGTTCCTTTCGAAATTTTTAGGAAAATCCTTCCACTCCCTCTTCCAAGCATGAGCAGTCCAAGCCTTCCTGGAGAACCAATCAGTCTTGGAATAGGGGAAAGCAATCCAAGAACTCTGCTGTTGAATCAAAGACAGCATGAAGGGCATGCCTCTGATGCGGGACCGGATCTTGTGGGGGGCAGGCTTCCTTCTTTGTTCAGGCTTGTGTTCGAGATGTTCAAGATCCCTGGGCGGTAGACGTTGTGTCCTAGGGATACAAACTGGAGTTCAAGAGTTTTCCTCCCAGGAGCAGGTTTCTGCTTTCAAGATTATCTGCAGACCAGACAAAAGGAGAGGCGTTCTTACACTGTGTGTGGAACCTCTCTGACCTGGGAGTGATAGTTCCTGTTCCAATGCAGGAACGAGGTCTGGGATTCTATTCCAATCTGTTTGTAGTTCCCAAGGAGGAGGGAACCTTCAGACAAATTTAGATCTCATGAGTCTAATCAAGTTATTCATTCCCTTCTTTCTTGGGTTCAAGAGGGTCAGTTAATATGACCATGGTGGATTTAAAGGTTGCTTGCTTGCATGTTCCCATCCACAAGGACCATCACAAATTTCTAAGGTTTGACTTTCTAGACAAACTTTTCCTATTCGTGGCTCTTCCATTTGGCCTTGCCACAGCTCCCAGAATTTTCTCAACTCTTGGATGGAAGGTGAATTTGGAAAAGTGTTCCTTAGTTCCAACTACAAGGGTATTTTTATTGGGATCCTTAATAGACTCCTTATCAATGAAAAAATTTCTGACAGAAGTCAGGAAATCAAGGATTTTAATTTTGCCTAGCACTTCAGTCTCCCCTTGTCCGTCAGTGGCTCAGTGCATGGAATAAATTGGGCTGATGGTAGTGGCGATGGTCATCATCCCGTTCGCTCATTTCCAACTCAGACCTCGGCAGTTAAGCATGCTCAGGCAGTGGAACGGAGATTATGCAAATCTGTCTCCGTGATTACAGCTGGAGCTGGAGACAAGGGCTTCTCTACTTTGGTGGTTGTCTTGGGATCATTTTTCCCAGTGAACCTGCTTTTGCAGACCCTCTTGGGTGAAGACACCAGTCTTCTAGGATGGGGAGCAGTGGCGCTCCCTAAAGACTCAGGGAACATGGAAGTTCCAGTAGGACAATATATCATCAGTGGCTTACATTAATCAGCATAGCCAAGATCAGATCATTCAGTGGGGGGAGACCCATAATTGCTGTCTGTCGGCGATACACATTTCAGGAGTGGATTCCCAGATGGGGTCAGACGGAATTGGACCTCATGGCATCTCGGCAGAATGCCAAGCTTCCGTGGTACGGGTCAAGGTCAAGGGACCCTCAGGCTATACTGATAGACACTCTGGTGGTACCTTGGAGTTTCAGTCTCGCATACCTTTTCCCTCCTTTTTGCTCTTCTTCCTCGAGTCATTGCTCGAATCAAGCAGGAGAGGGCGTCGGTGATCCTGAATGCACCAGCGTGGCCCCACAGGATTTGGTATGTAGACCTGGTGGACATGTCATCTCTTCCATCTTGGAGACTTCCATTGAGGAAGGACCTTCTACTTCAAGGGTCCTTCCTTCATCCAAATCTAGTCTCTCTTAAGCTGACTGCTTGGTGATTGAACACTTAGTTTTATCCAAGCGTGGATTTTCGGAATCGGTCATTGAGATTATAATTCAGGCTAGTAAACCTGTAAGAAAGATTTACTATAAGATATGGTGTAAATGTCTATATTGGTGTGTATCCAAAGGCTACTCTTGGAGTAGAGTTAGGATTCCTAGAATTCTGTCCTTTCTCCAAGAAGGTTTAAAGAAGGGTTTATCGGCAAGTTCCCTAAAGGGTCAAATTTCTGCCTTGTCTATTTTGTTACATATACGTCTGGCGGATGTCCCAGTCGTACATTAGTTTTGTCAGGCCTTGGTGAGTATCAGGCCTGTATTCTAACCAGTTACTCTTCCCTGGAGTCTTAATTTAGTTCTTAAGGTTATTCAAGGGGCTCTGTTTGAGCCGATGCATTCCTTAGATATTAAGTTGTTATCTTGGAATGTTTTGTTTCTTATTACATTTTCCTCTGCTCGTAGAGTGTCAGAGCTCTGGGCATTACAGTGTGAGTCACCTTTCCTTATTTTTCATCAGATAAGGTGGTTTTACGTACCATAATGTAATTTCTGTCTGGAACATTAATCAAGAGACTGGTGTTCCTTCCTTTTGCCCTAATCCTTCTTCTTGGAAGGAACGGTTTTTGCACTATTTAGACATGGTTTATGCTCTAAACTTTTTCTTACAGGCGACTAAGGATTTTTTAAGCCTTCTTCCTTATTTGTGCTTTTCTCCGAAAGACTTAAGGGACAGAAAGCTATGGCTGCTTTTCTTTCTTTATGGCTGAAGAGTATCATACGTTTTGCCTATGAAATTGCTAGACAGCAACCTCCAGAGAGAGTTACGGCTCATTCCACGAGGGCTGTTGATTTCTCATGGACATTCAGAAGTGAAGCTTCTATGGAACAGGTTTGCAAGGCTGCATCTTGGTTGTCTCTTCACTATTCTTCAAAATTCTATAAATTTGCACATTTTTGCCTCAGCTGAGGTCGCTTTTGGGAGAAAGGTTCTTCAAGCAGTGGTGCCTTCAGTCTAGGTCTCCTGTCTTGTCCCTCCCTTATCATCTGTGTACTCTAGCTTGGGTATTGATTCCCAACAGTAATTAATGATGATCCGTGGACTCATTGTGTCATTAGAAACAAAACAAAATGTATGCTTACCTGATAAATTTATTTTTTTCTTGACACGATGAGTCCACGGCCCGCCCTGTTTTTAAGACAGGTTTTTTTTTTTTTTAAACTTCAGACACCTCTGCACCTTGTTGCTTCCTTTCACTCCTTTACTTCGGTCAAATGACTGGGGTGACAGGGAAGGGAGGTGATATTTAACAGCTTTGCTGTGGTGCTCTTTGCCGCCTCCTGCTGGGCAGGAGTGATATTCCAACAGTAATTAATGATGATCCATGAACTCATCGTGTCAAGAAAGAAAGAAATTTATCAGGTAAGCATAAATTTTGTTTTTGTGATTCAGAGCATATCATTTAAAAAAAAGTTTCCAAATTACTTCTATTATAAAAATTTGCTTTGTTCCCATGATAGCCTTTGTTGAAGAGATACCTACGTAGGCATCTGGAGCACTACATAACAGGAAATAGTGCTGCCATCTAGTGCTCTTGCAAATGGGTAGCATTCTTGCAAAACTGCTGCCATATAGTGCTCCAAAAATGGGCCGGCTCCTAAGCTTACATCCCTGTTTTTCAATAAATGATACCAAGAAAACAAATAAAATTGATATAGCGTTAATTAGAAAGTTGATTAAAATTGCATGCTCTATCTGAATCATGCAAGAAAAATGTTAGGTATCATATCCATTTAACAACAACCGATGTACACCTTGTAACATGCATCTTATAGGGCACAGCAATGTTATTAAGGGGTTAAAAGCTGTAGTTTTTATCTGAATAATGGCCCTATAATATCTTACACTTCCTGTAGTTTACAGCATTCCTGCTACGATCACTAAAACCACAGCTCTTTATTAAAGGGACAGTCTACTCCAGAATTGTTATTGTTTTAATAGATAGAGAATCCCTTTATTGCACATACCCCAGTTTTGCATAACCAACACTGTTATATTGATACACTTTTTACCTCTGTCATTACCTCTTATCTAAGCATCTGCTGACTGCCCCCTTATCTCAGTTCTTTTGACAGACTTTCATTTTAGCCAACCAGTGCTGACTCTTAAATAACTCTACCAGAGTGAGCACAATGTTATCTATATGTCTGTCAAAAACTGTCTAAATGCACTGAGATAAGAGGCAGTTCAATGGCTTAGAAATCCGCATATGAGCCTACCTAGGTTTAGCTTTCCACAAAGAATACCAAGAGAGCCAAGCAAATTTGATGATAAAAGTAAATTGGAAAGTTGTTTAAAATTACATGCCCTATCTGAATCATTAATTTTGACTCGACTGTCCATTTAATATTTGGGCACATCTGTATATACGCATGCTGTAGGAATTTTTGCATATGGCAACCTTACTTTCTTAATATATTCTTGTCCTATCAATCAATAGCACTGCAGGTCATTTCATCACAATTTCTCTCATGTGGAACACAAGCAAAATATATATATATTTTTTTCCCTTGAATTCTTGTCTATTTTTGTGGAAATGAAAAACACTTTCCAAAAATAAAGGCCTTTGATTTTCCGAGCAGCTGAGCTTGCTCTCCAGCAGTCCGCTGTATTTTCATTCCTTTCTTCTTATGTTTTATGCAGCATTGTTACTGGAGCCGTTATTATAGCAGGTGAATTTTATAGCTGTGCTGGAAATGCTCTCTAATGCACAGGCCACTTTGCTTAGCCATTAATTGAGTGTTCCTTGTACTCCTTAAAAGGCTTTACGTTACTCTAAGACATTTTCCTGACTAGAGCATTTTTGTCCTTATTTCTCAAAAACAGAATCCATACAACACCCTCATTATTTAAAGCTCTCATTATTTATTTGCAGCGCTCTGATATATACAGTTCTACTGGAAAGTTGATAACTAGCATTATTTTGCCAGTGTTGCTAAATCAGCCTTAACATTAAAAGTAATCCCTCTTCAAAGAGCAAATAAGTTATATCTTCTGTTTAGTTCCCCCCCCCCCCAGATCTAAAATATAAAAACTCATCTTAAAGGGGCATTTGAATTTAAACATTACATGCTCTTATTTGTATGCATTTTTTTTTAATTACTGACCCTAGTTGATTGTATGTTTAAAGTCTATAAAAAAAAAAAAACAACTTAATTTGAATTATATTTTCCACTGCTTGTGCATGATTACTGACTGTCAAAAGCATCCTTATGCAGAGCATCCTTGTGCATATTCCTGCATCTATAACTGCTAATGTAGATTATGACCCTCTGATAGAAATGTGATTAGTCGGCTGTAGCTGGAGGAGATAAAAACGGAGAAATACTAGAAGCAGCATGGGAGTTGAAGGGCGCGCATGCGCAAAAGATAAAGTAAATGCTAATTAGCGCTCCTCTAATACACTGATAAATCTTGTCCATCAAATGAGACAAATGCTCCTCAGGGCGGGCAGGGACGGTCGTGATGCGGCGCCATAATTGAAAATGCTGGAAAGGATGTGTAAGTTTTCATAAAAGTTTACTTTTACTATGATGATGTCATGCTTCTGATATGTTGTATTTTAACTTTACTATGCACTGGTACTCTTATTTTGGCTTATCTTTTTGCTACTATTGACTGTCCCTTTAAGTCTACTCCAGTCGAAACACATAAGTGCATTTCACTGTCTAAAACTCTGAAATGAGGTCTGTTCTCCTTTTAGAATGTTATCTAAGGCAACCACATAAAATATCCCCTAGAAGCCTGGTAAAAAAATAAAACTTTCATAATATCCTCTTCCAAAGAATGTATTCAATATCAACTAACAGAAACTGAGAGCAAGCTTCATGCAACTGTAAAATGTTAAATATCAATTTAATCGAATCCAATCTTCTCAAAGCAACTGGTGGTATAAAGAATCTATATAAAATATATAAAGCTATATTTAAATGAGGGGTTAAAAATAGATGTGTGTAAAAAAAAAAAATCCTTTGGGTGAATAGTCTGTCTTGTACAAACAAGCCTCACACCAACATTTGACATCTTATAGTCTAATGCATACACTCTAATTAAAGGGACATTCTAGTCAAAATTAAAGTTTCATGGTTCAGATAGGGTATGCAAGTTTAAACAACTTTCCAATTCACATTAATCATCAAATTTGCTTTGTTCTCTTGATATTCTTAGTTGAAAGCTAAACCTAGGTAGGCTCATATGCTAATTTCTAAGACCTCGTTTCTCAAAGCATTTTGACAGTTTTTCACAGCTAAAGGTGGCGTTAGTTCATGTGTATAATACAGATAATATTGTGCTCACGCCTGTAGAGTTACTTATGAGAGGGCACTGATTGCTAAAATGCAAGTCTGATAAGGGGCAGTTTGCAGAGGCTTAGATACAAGGTAATCACAGAGGTAAAACGTTTATTAATATAACTGTGTTGGTTATGCAAAACTGTGGAATGTGTAATAAAGGGATTATCCATCTTTTTAACAATAACAATTCTGGAATAGACTGTCCCTTTAATACTGTGTCCACTATGGAATAATCAGGGTGAATTCCACCTTATGGAACAAACATCCTTTAAGTGCAATATAGAAATGTTAGGTATTGTCATGTGATCAGTATATCTTGCTGCCCCATCCAATCTAGTAGTGGGATTAGCATTTTGGAATTCAAATTACTGCAGTACAGACTCCTTCATAATTAAACCCATAGCTCACCGGTTATCTTATTCTCTAGCTCCTGTAAAATGTGCATTTGTAAGTAGTTTATTCTCTTTTTGTGCTATGTGTTTAACACCACTAAATGGTGTAAGGACATGGTTAATAGGGTTAGTAATGCAAACGTTACATGCTGTAATGAATTAGAACATTTCGGTTTTACATTATCTCCCTATAATTAATTTTATTTTAACTTTTTGTGGGTTGCATTTTAACGAAAAGAAAGTTAAGCAAAAGCCATGCATTGCCTTTTAACACATCACATAATGGTACAATGTATATAATTTAAAATGACCTAAAACAAATATTTTCACAAATTAATATCTGATATGTTAAAGGGACATGAAAAGTTGCACTTTATTCATAAAAAGCATGCAGTTTACTTCTGTTATCAAATATGCTTCATTCTCTTGGTATCCTTTGTTGAAGAGCATACCTACATAGGCTTAGGAGCAGTAATAAACTACTGGGAACTAGCTGGGGATTTGTGGCTACACACATGCTTCTTGTCATTGGCTGACCTAATGTGTTCAGCTAGCTCTGCATGGCTTCTCTAGAGCTGACTGTAACGGTGCGATAATAAAACGTTTTACACAACAAACAAATCACTGGTTAGTGTATAGAACACTACAAATTATTTTTATGAGCAATTACCTTTAAAATAAGATGTAAACAGATTAAATGAACTGTAAATATTTTCTTTAAATTTAATAGATTACTTAGAAGTCATTTCTTTTTTTTAAGTTAGGAGATTTGCTCTCGTATTACGAGTTGAAAGTAAAAAGTTTGAGCTCTCCCATTCTCAAAGTCATGGTAACAAATAGACTTTGAGAAGTCGCAAATACAAAATCGCATTTCCCCATAGACTTCAATGGAGCCAGGCGAACAAGTAGCGCAAAGACATTTCATAATCCAATGTTCTGCAGCACAATATGTTTTTTATTCTTAAAGCGATTGTCAATCCTGGCATTTGTGAAACGCTAGTATTGACCTTTGGAACAAATAAAAGGGGACTTTCAGTCATGAAGTATAAAATACTTCATTCTGAAAGCTCCTTTATTTGTTTTAAGCGTTCACCTCACTGAGCTGCTCAGGCAGCCCACGGCAGAACACTGTTTTGTTTGAAAGGTGACATTTTCACCTCTTAGCCAATAGCCGTGTATAAAATCCAGCTTGGCGCCATGTGAAAACAGATTTCCCGCACACTATTTAAAAAGAAATGTCACCTCTTAGCAAAACAGCATTCTGCAGTGACCTGCCTGAGCAGCTCAGTGCAGCGAACGCTTGAAACAAAGTCCCCTTTATTTGTTCCAATGGTCAATCCTAATCCTTTCACAAACGCTAGGATGACTTTAACTTTAAAGAGATATTATATATCGGATGGATTTTTGAACAAATATATATTTACTCACACAAACATATAGGCGCATATTTATCAAGCTCCGTAACTTGTCTGCCTGCTCTGAGACCCTGCACTACTTAAAGCTAGTTGCTGATTGGCGGCCGCATATATATGCCTGTTAGCTCCCAGCTGTAGGGTGACCATATTGCTGCTTTAAAAAGTGACACATATGAAAAATTAATGTATTTTTCATGTGTCCCTTTTTAAAGCGGCAATATGGTCACCCTACCCAGCTGTGCATTGCTGCTCCTTCTACAAAGATACAAAGAGAATGAAGAAAATTAGATAATAGAAGTATATTGGAAAGTTGTTTATTTCATATAAGAAATACAGTGGGGCAAAAAAGTATTTAGTCAGCCACCAATTGTGCAAGTTCTCCCACTTAAGAAGATGAGAGAGGCCTGTAATTTTCATCATAGGTATACCTCAACTATGAGAGACAAAATGTGGAAACAAATCCAGACAATCACATTGTCTGATTCGGAAAGAATTTATTTGCATAATATGGTGGAAAATAAGTATTTGGTCACCTACAAACAAGCAAGATTTCTGGCTGTCACAGACCTGTATCTTCTTCTTTAAGAGACTCCTCTGTCCTCCACTCATTACCTGTATTAATGGCACCTGTTTGAACTTGTTATCAGTATAAAAGACACCTATCCACAACCTCAAACAGTCACACTCCAAACTCCAATATGGTGAAGACCAAAGAGCTGTCGAAGGACACCAGAAACAAAATTGTAGACCTGCACCAGGCTGGGAAGACTGAATCTGCAATAGGCAAGCAGCTTGGTGTGAAGAAATCAACTGTGGGAGCAATAATTAGAAAATGGAAGACATACAAGACCACTGATAATCTCCCACGATCTGGGGCTCTCACCCCGTGGGGTCAAAATGATCGCAAGAACAGTGAGCAAACATCCCAGAACTACACGGGGGGACCTAGTGAATGACCTGCAGAGAGCTGGGACCAACGTAACAAAGTCTACCATCAGTAACACACTACGCCGCCAGGGACTCAGATCCTGCAGTGCCAGACGTGTCCCCCTGCTTAAGCCAGTACATGTCCGGGCCCGTCTGAAGTATGCTAGAGAGCATTAGGATGATCCAGAAGCGGATTGGGAGAATGTCATATGGACAGATGAAACCAAAGTAGAACTGTTTGGTAGAAACACAACTCGTCGTGTTTGGGGGAAAGAGAATGCTGAGTTGCAACCAAAGAACACCATACGTACTGTGAAGCATGGGGGTGGCAACATCATGCTTTGGGGCTATTTCTCTGCAAAGGGAACAGGACGACTGATCCGTGTACATGAAAGAATGAATGGGGCCATGTATCGTGAGATTTTGAGTGCAAACCTCCTTCCATCAGCAAGGGCATTGAAGATTAAACGTGGCTGGGTCTTTCAGCATGACATGATCCCAAACACACCGCCCAGGCAACGAAGGAGTGGCTTCGTAAGAATCATTTCAAGGTCCTGAAGTAGCCTAGCCAGTCTCCAGATCTCAACCCCATAGAAAACCTTTGGAGGGAGTTGAAAGTCTGTGTTGCCGAGCGACAGCCCCAAAACATCACTGCTCTAGAGGAAATCTGCATGCAGGAATGGGCCAACATACCAGCAACAGTGTGTGACAACCTTGTGAAGACTTACAGAAAACGTTTGACCTCTGTCATTGCCAGCAAGGGATATACAACAAAGTATTGAGATGAACTTTTGATATTGACCAAATACTTATTTTCCACCATAATATGCAAATAAATTCTTTCCAAATCAGACAATGTGATTGTCTGGATTTCTTTCCACATTTTGTCTCTCATAGTTGAGGTATACCTATGATGAAAATTACAGGCCTCTCTCATCTTCTTAAGTGGGAGAACTTGCACAATTGGTGGCTGACTAAATACTTTTTTGCCCCACTGTATGTTAGGTTTGATGTCCCTTTAATTTACAGCATCGTCAGGCGTTGTGTATTTTCCTATCGGACACTAGTTATGTTTGAATGTGCACTAAATAGCGTTTTAGGATTCTATGATTCCTTGAATTACATGGCTATATTGTTACTCCTTGCTTTAGTTTTGTAAGAACTTTGCTTGATGCTGGCAGAGAATGTCAAATTGGAACTTTCATAATTGAAACAGAGCATGAAATATTAATCAACTTTCTAATTTTATTCCATTATCAAATCTGCTAGATAGGCTCAGGAGCATGTGCTTGTCCTAAACACTTATGGCAACAGATTTTGTTTTTAACAAGGTTATACATTGTTGATCACTATAGAGCAGTAGAATTTGCAACAACAATTTATGGGATTGTTACACATATAGTTTAAAAACATTGCTGCTATATAGTCCTCAACACACATGCACACTCCTGAGCATATCTAGGTTTGCATTTTTAACAAAGGTATATCTAGAATAAAGTAAATTAGATAATAGAAGTAATTTAGAATATTACATGCTCTGTTTGAATCATTTATGCTTAATTTTGACTGTCATGTACCTTTTTTACTTTCTCGCAAGTGGGGACAAAAATACAAAGGATATACAGTATAAACACCAATTAAAAGTCATATTGGAGATAGTTTAAAGGAACATTCTGATGCTTTCATTTGTTAGAGCATGACATATTTTGCCTTACTGTTTCTAGCATAATATGGGCCAGATTAAAAGGGGTGCGCTATTTAGCGCTTTCGCTTGCAGGCTAACACCTCCAGAAGTAAACTTTCATCATGTGCGGGTTAGCACGTATTACAAGTTAAAAGTAAAATGTTTGCGATATCTGAAGTCTTCAACTTGAGGATATTGCAACAGCGTTAACTTTTTCTCCCCAAAGACTTCATCAAAATTGCTTTGTTCTCTTGTTATTCTTAGTTGAAAGCTAAACCTATATAGGTTCATATGCTAATATCTAAACCCTTGAAGGTCTCCTCTAATCTGAATGCATTTGACAGTTTTTCACAGCTAGAGAGCCTTAGTTCATGTGTTTCATATAGATAACACTGTGCTCACGCACTTGAAGTTATTTAAGAGTCAGCACTAATTGCCTAAAATGCAAGTCTGTCAAAAGATCTGAGATAAGGAGGCAGTCAGCAGAAGCTTAGATAGAAGGTAATCACAGAGGTAAAAAGTATATTTCTATAACAATGTTGGTTATGCAAAACTAGGGAATGGTTTATAAAGGGATTATCTATCTTTTAAACAATAACATTTTTGGTGTTTACTTTCCCTTTCAGGGTCAGATTTTAGCCCTGTCTGTTCTGTATCTCAAGGAAATTGCCAAAATTCCTGATGTTCTAAATGATTTTCAGGCCTTGATGAGAATTAAGCTGGTGATTCGGTTAGTTACTTCTCCCTGGAATCCTAATCTGGTGTTGAAGGTTCTTGAATCTTCTCTATTTGAACCTACGCATGGATTAGATCAGGGGTGGGTAGACGTTTGTAAGGCAAGGGCTAGCTCTAATTTTATTCCAAGTGACCACTCTTGAGACAAAAAGTAGGAGAGTTTGGGACAGGCAGTAACCAAAGCTGGGGCAGCGAGTTCAGCTACAGCCGTCATAGACTCATAGCCGATTTCAAAAGTCTGCATTAGAGAAACATTTCTCATACATCTATGGTGGCGAGGCTCTTCACTCAGAATCTAGATGTGTGAGAAATTATTCTCTTATTATGCAGACTTTTAAAATCTTCCAGGCGGTCACCTCAAAATTGACTCGAGATCCACTGGTAGACCGCGATCTACCTCTTGCCCACCCCTGGATTAGACCTTCAACTTTTGTCCTGGAAGGCTCTTTCCTTTTAGCCATTTCTTCAATAAGGGTATCTGAGTCTTGTAAGCCCCATTTCCTTTCCTTTCCTTTTTTTTTTTTTAATCGGCATGGGACAATACTACTAACATGTTATTTTTGTTCCTCCAAATGTATTATCTGTAGATCAAGAAACTGTGCCTCCTTCATTATGCCCAACTACCGTGTCCCCACTTTTTCATGGTAGATTCATGGGGGTAGATTTAACAACAGTCTAGCGGACATGATTTGCTGTAGCAAATCAAGTCTGCTCGACCTCGCTAACATTGCTCAAGCATTTCCCCTGCTCACTGGCGGCCAATTGGCTGTTAGCTGGGGCCATCAATCATCCCGATCATATTGAATCGGTATGATTTCAGTCCGCTGCCTAAAAGCTTCTTAACTTCCCTTTTTAGGTGGACATGAAACGATGGGGCTCCGAAGCAGCTTAATAAATGAAGCCCATAGACTTCACTGCTTGGTTCTAAGATTCCACATATGATGATCTTGTGACCTTTCACCATCTTATGAAAGAAAAGTTATAGTTGCCTGATAAATGTATTTCTTTCATGATGGTGAGAGTGCATAAACCCCACCATTGTTGTTTTATGTACAGTTGACCACAGGACTGGTTCTGCACTTCATTTACCCCACTGTGTCCTTTTCTACTTTTCTGTTTTTTTCCTCCTCTTCTTGACCATATGTGTAACTGAGGGATTCTGGGGGGAATTAAGGCTCTGGCATGTAGGGGTATTTTTGCCTCCTCCTAGTGGACTGGAATCTAAACCCACATTTGATCTCGTAAACTCTCAACATCATGAAACAATCAGGTAATCCATACATTTTTTTCAGATCTGAATTCCATGAAAAGGGTGCAATATAAATAATGAAAGTACATTGCATAGCTGTTTTACCATGTATAATTAAACACATTCTTTAGTAATATCTCACGGTGTTTACAGTTTACTTTTAAAGGGTTAATGTACTCAAGAATTTCCTGTTACTCATATAAAAGAGTAGCATTTAAACTTGATGTTTTTTGCCAAAAAAAAATGAAGCAAAAGCTGTTTAAATTTAAACTAATAAAAACAGTATTTGTTGTGCACATTAATGCTCACTGGCCTATAGATACTTCATACTAATGTGTGTGTTAGCAACCAATGCCTATCATCCAATAAGCATTAGCAGCAAGCAGGTATCAGCCAATGAAGATTAGTAGCAACTGATATAACTGTAATAGCTGCAGTTTAAATAAAAAATAAATTAGCATATTTACATACAAGGGTGTCCCTTTAACTCTGAGGTCATTACCCACCCTTGGTGGGATCTCTGGAGCATACACAGCTGCTGATTGGTGCATACACTTTGTGTGCTATTTGGTGGACAGACAAGTGGGTGCACAGTGCATACAAACCTTTCAATGGCTTAGAAGGCTCTGAGACTGGCACCTTTTACTCGCTCCCTGTTTTACTTAAAGGGATAGTCTAGACCCAATACATATTTTTGATTAGTTACTGTTACACACCAGAGAAGCATCCTGCAACTGGTCCCACATCTATAAATATGTAAAACGTACATGAAACATTTAAATATAATCATCATTTGTTAGGAGCTGAAAATGGCTGCCAAGCTCCGCCCAGCTATTGCATTTATATTTTGGTAAGTTAAGTTTCTCCAGTCATAATCAACTCATGAATAAGTTTTCCTACCCTCAAACACTGATGTGTGCATGTGCAATTTGAAATAGCTAACGACTAACTGGACAAGAAGAAACCTGTGGGCGGAGCCTGGGTGCCATTTTTGGCTGATAACAAATCATGATTATTTAAAAGTTTCATGTACTTCTTACAAGCTTATAGATGTGGAACCCGTTGCAAGATACTTGTCTGGTATGTGGCAATAAGTAATAAAGAATAAGTATTAGGTCTAGATTGTCCCTTTATCGAGGACAAAGAGGAGATTATATTCTTTGAATTAAATGGGTAGTGAACCCCTGTAGGGGTAATCTACAGTACATTAAACACCCCTCTGTATTAAAACATTTATAAGTAAGCTTGTGTTCTCTGAACATCACAGCTTTCAGATGATTTTTTTAATGCTTTTTTCGTATTGTTTTTTAGGGAGGATTCATACAGAACAAGAAATCTAACCGTTGCTTGGAACTTCAAGACAACAGTGACACTGAGTTTGGATATCAGCTGGTGCTACAAAAATGCAGTGGCCAGCGTTGGACTATAACAAATTATAACAAAAATATATCAACATAATGAGCTCCAGCAGAACATGTAACCCTTTTTATGCCAAAGGGGAAAATGCTGCAACTACCCAGTGGCACACACGTGGCTAATGGTACAATACTTGATACTTTTGCTACCGTGTAGCAAATGTCAAAATGTTGCCTGCTGTAATTTTTTTAATTATTGGTGAGTCTGTTGACAGGTTCATGGGTTTTAGAGATTTTATTTAGTAATATTTTATTGACGTTTTTAGAGAGATGATGAATGACGGGTGATGGTGGAATAATATTGAAATATTTTGCAACACTAAGTGTAAAAAAAATAATAATATCAAATGAAGATATTTATAAGGGAAAATAAAATTTTATGGATAAAAGTGTGTTTTATTAATTCACTATACAAAAATGTATCAGTACCAAATGAAAGTAAGCACTGAAGATTGGTATGATAGAGAGATAGATGATGGATAGAGACTGAGAGATAGAAATATGAGATATAGATGAGAGAAGGAGATAGAGAGAAAGATAAAGACATATTGAGAGAGAGGACTATAGAGAGATAGAGAGAGAAAGCTAGAGAGAGAGGGAGATAGAGAGAAAAAGGGGGGATAGAGAGATATAGAGAGAGGGTGAGATAGAGAGAGGAAGAAAGAAAGAGAGAGAGAGGGTGGGGGATAGAGAGAGGGAGATACAGATATATATATATATATATATATATATATATATATATATATATATAGAGAGAGAGATATATAATGAGAGAGGGAGAGAGAGAGGGAGAGAGATATAGCGAGAGAGGGAGATAGAGAGAAAAAGGGGGTATAGAGAGATATAGAGAGAGGGTGAGATAGAGAGAGGAAGAGAGAGGGAGAGAGATAGAGAAAGAGAGAGAGAGGGTGGGGGATAGAGAGAGGGATATATATATATATATATATATATATATATAGTTCCATGAAGGGAAAGCACAATCTCACCATTTGTTGAATGCCACGGTGCTCTGCTGAAAATAATCCACAACATCCACAGAATGCAGGCACTCACTGGTCTTGTTAAAATGTAACAATTTATTTAGAAATCATTAAAAAGACATAACGTTTCGGCACCAATATGTGCCTTTGTCAAATGTCAACATGTAACCAAACGAATATACAACACACTTAAAATCAATATGACACACAGTTAAAAACATACCCCTTTTAAAGATGTAAGCAAACTATTGCCGCCATGCCTCCACTCACGTCTTCCCATCAATGGCAATGACGTCACGTACGCACGCTACGTGCCTAGCGTGATGACGCATGGCACGGCGTTGCCATAGCGACGTCGGGAAGCCACACGCGTCAGAGTGGGGAATGACTTAGTCACGCGTATAGACTACTATCAGAGATTTCTGTGTACAATTGTTGCTAGCAGCAACCAAAGTAATCCACAATATGTAAAGCGTGTTAAGAATTTGGGCATAGCGGTTTATAGACAAACCATTGATAATGGTTAGAAACATATTATTACTTGGCATATTAGTACGTAATCTGTTAGATGATTAGATCTAGTGTAAGATTTCTAGATACAAAAAACTGTCAAACTCAGAAAAAAAACCAATCCAGGGGCCATCCTTAAAGAATGGGTAAAACGTATAGGAGACTCCATAAGGTTCAAATGTGACACCCACTCACGCAAAGATGATTCACTCTCCATAGTGTTACATTGCACTGTCATTCTTATCTCACACTTTAATTTCTGTCTCACCTGACCAGATACATTTTGTCCCATCTTTGCTGTGTCCTCTGAATGAATTATGACAAAATCCAAACACCATATATTTCCAGCAATTATGTAATATGTCTCACAGACAATTTCTACCACTTTTGGCTTGTTGGTGGTTTTTCAGACTACCAACTTCCTTGACTTGACGTTGACTTCAGGGTAAAGTCAAGTTGTGCCATATTCTTTCCATTTTAACATTCTTTATAAACTTTTTTATAGACTGACTTTGACTGGTGTCTTTCCATATCTTTTTTATGGCTTGTTATGAAAACTCATTGCTCTGTTTGGATATACTGTGGAATCTGTAGGAAGCAGGTGTCTTAAATATGGTTTTATGTGAGACTCATTTCAAATAATTACTATGGTTGTTCATAATATTATTATAGCATTTTTATATGTATACATGGGATTGCATTTTTAGCAGTTTTGACTTTTGTCAGTATCCATACTGTTTTCATGAACACCTCTTCCTTTAGGTTCAAAAGACATGCATCAATCTTTCTATCTTCCTCTCTCTTTATATATCTCTCTCTATCTCCCTCTCTCTTTATATATATATATATATATATATATATATATATATATATATATATATCTCTAGCTCCCTCTCTCTTTATATATCTCTCTCTATCTCCCTCTCTCGCTATATCTCTCTCCCTCTCTCTCTCCCTCTCTCATTATATATCTCTCCCTCTCTCGCTATCTCTCTCTCTCTCTCTCTCTATATATATATATATAACGTCCACAGAATGCAGGCACTCACTGGTCTTGTTAAAATATAACAATTTATTTAGAAATCATTAAAAAGACATAACGTTTCGGCACCAATATGTGCCTTTGTCAAATGTCAACATGTAACCAAACGAATATACAACACACTTAAAATCAATATGACACACAGTTAAAAACATACCCCTTTTAAAGATGTAAGCAAACTATTGCCGCCATGCCTCCACTCACGTCTTCCCATCAATGGCAATGACGTCACGTACGCACGCTACGTGCTTAGCGTGATGACGCATGGCACGGCGTTGCCATAGCGACGTCGGGAAGCCACACGCGTCAGAGTGGGGAATGACTTAGTCACGCGTATAGACTACTATCAGAGATTTCTGTGTACAATTGTTGCTAGCAGCAACCAAAGTAATCCACAATATGTAAAGCGTGTTAAGAATTTGGGCATAGCGGTTTATAGACAAACCATTGATAATGGTTAGAAACATATTATTACTTGGCATATTAGTACGTAATCTGTTAGATGATTAGATCTAGTGTAAGATTTCTAGATACAAAAAACTGTCAAACTCAGAAAAAAGACCAATCCAGGGGCCATCCTTAAAGAATGGGTAAAACGTATAGGAGACTCCATAAGGTTCAAATGTGACACCCACTCACGCAAAGATGATTCACTACCCCTCCAGATGAGAAACACGTCATCAATATAGCGTGTATAATATTTCACCATGGGGTTCTCAAAAGGTTTCATGAGTTCACGTTCATACCATGCCATGAAGATATTGGCGTAAGTGGGTGCCACATTCGAACCCATGGCAGTCCCTGAAATCTGTAAATAATAACTTTCCTCAAACTTAAAATAATTCTTGTCCAAACAAAATGATAACAATGTGCAGAGGAATTCAATAGATGGTCCAAGGTAATTGGCATTACCTGTCACCATGGACCTGACAGCCTCCACCCCACCCACGTGGGGAATCACCGTGTAGAGGCTGTCAACATCCATGGTGACCAAAATGTCATCCTGTTGAAGATCAGAGTAATCTCTAAGGATTTTCAAAAGACTCGGTGAGTCCTGCAAATAAGCATCTGTGTTCTTAACCACACTCTGAAGATGTGAGTCAATATAGATGGCTATATTGGTAAGTATAGACCCCCGGGCAGATACAATAGGCCTGCCCGGTGGATTCACCAAGGTCTTATGGACCTTTGGGAGAAGGTATAGTGTGGGCACAACCGGATGGTCAGTAGTGAGAAATGCATATTCCTTTTCACTCAAATGTCCAGCCATGCAAAACCAGGCGGGGGGGGGTACAAACCAAAATCCAAAACAGATTCGCAAGAAATAGACGTTATATTCAATCTTAGTAGTAGACCACTCAGTAGTGCTGAACGGTCTCTGCTTAATCATGGATTGTCATTCATACCTACCCCAAAACCAGATAAATTTGAACAATTAGTTGATATCCATAGATTCCAACGCCAACTCAAGTTAAAGGATCACTTTAGAGAACAGACCCCACTGAGGGAAGGCTTTAAGAAAAAATCTACGTTTGAACCTCCTAACACACACACATCAATTAGGAACTATACGAGGGTGCTAACCAGCAATTTGACAGAAAATATTCCCACACGTCTTTATTCTAATTTAACGCTAGCTGAACAAAAAGCTCTCACCGAACTAGGCAATGACACCTCAATTATCATCCGCCCTGCGGATAAGGGGGGTTCTATAGTTATCCTTGACTACACTGACTACCGACAGGAGGCCTTTAGACAACTGGCCGATGCGAATACTTATGTCAAATTAAAAAGCAACCCTACATCTACCTATAAGTCTGTCATCGATTCCTTCCTTCAAAATGGCCTCATGGCTGGCCATTTGAGTGAAAAGGAATATGCATTTCTCACTACTGACCATCCGGTTGTGCCCACACTATACCTTCTCCCAAAGGTCCATAAGACCTTGGTGAATCCACCGGGCAGGCCTATTGTATCTGCCCGGGGGTCTATACTTACCAATATAGCCATCTATATTGACTCACATCTTCAGAGTGTGGTTAAGAACACAGATGCTTATTTGCAGGACTCACCGAGTCTTTTGAAAATCCTTAGAGATTACTCTGATCTTCAACAGGATGACATTTTGGTCACCATGGATGTTGACAGCCTCTACACGGTGATTCCCCACGTGGGTGGGGTGGAGGCTGTCAGGTCCATGGTGACAGGTAATGCCAATTACCTTGGACCATCTATTGAATTCCTCTGCACATTGTTATCATTTTGTTTGGACAAGAATTATTTTAAGTTTGAGGAAAGTTATTATTTACAGATTTCAGGGACTGCCATGGGTTCGAATGTGGCACCCACTTACGCCAATATCTTCATGGCATGGTATGAACGTGAACTCATGAAACCTTTTGAGAACCCCATGGTGAAATATTATACACGCTATATTGATGACGTGTTTCTCATCTGGAGGGGTAGTGAATCATCTTTGCGTGAGTGGGTGTCACATTTGAACCTTATGGAGTCTCCTATACGTTTTAAGCTCGAATTTGATTTAAATTGTGTACATTTTCTTGATTTGAATGTGTTCAAGGTGGATGAATCAGGCAAATTGCGGTTCGGTACATCCTTGTACACTAAACCCACGGACCACAACTCCTTATTAGATGCCAGAAGCTTCCACCCTGCACACCAAAAACAAGGTGTCATCACTTCCCAGCTCACCAGAGTCTTGAGAAATAATAGTGAGCTATCATTACGGACCACTCAGTTGGAGGAGATGGGCAAAAAATTGAATAACAGAGGGTATGCCAGGGCTGAAATTATCAAGACACAAGAGAGGCTGTGTATGGATGGCCCCAAAGAACAGTGCAAAACCAAACGCGAACAGCTAAACCTGGTCACCACCTATACACCTGGTAATGAAAAGTTGACAGGAGCAGTGCGTAAACACTGGCCGGTCGTGGAGACTGATCCAACGCTACCTTTTCGGAATATGCCACCTCCGCGATTGGTCTATCGCAGAGCTAAAAATCTCAGGGCCATTTAGTCAAATCGGATCCTATTAAACACTACCACAAGGAATCGTGGCTTAAAACCTCCAAAATGGGATGTTTTCCCTGTGGCAATTGCACCACATGCAATAGCATGATTCGGGGTAATTCGTTCCAGCACCCACATTCAAACAAGAGGTACAAGATTAACCATCGTCTGAGTTGCATGAGTAACTTTGTAATATACATGCTGATTTGCCCTTGTTCCAGCGTGTATGTGGGTAAGACGATCACCCCCTTCCGTGACAGGATGGCAAACCATCGGTGCGCAATTCGTGCTGCATTGAAGTCTGGTGAATCAGATCAGCCAGTGGCACGCCACTGCGTGGCTTTGAAACACTCTGTGTCAAGTAAAAGGTCCATGTTAATTGATCATATCCCCCCCATGTCAAGAGGGGGGGATAGGGCCAATAGACTGCTCCAGCTTGAAAGCAGGTGGATCCACAGGTTGGACACATTGGTCCCTAAAGGCCTCAACACCTCACTGGACTTTAGCCCATTCTATTAACATCACACTGAAGAGTCATTGCCCTGGACTTATCTAAAAGGATAGCTCACTATTCACTAAAAAGTTTCTATCCGTACCCCAGGGTGGTATGAGGTTATAATGTATATGTAATTGGACATACATGTATCTGATTTTGATTATGTTTTTTGCTACATCCATTAATGGCGTGCACCAGGGGTTACAAATCAAATAATGATACATTTAACACTGTTGGTTTTCGTTAGTCCTCATCTGCAATATGTACTATGTATAGTAATGGCAAGATGCCTTGTCTCTTCCTGTGCTGATGTTCTTTACTGTCTATTCTGGCATTTTGTACCCATTCTTTAAGGATGGCCCCTGGATTGGTCTTTTTTCTGAGTTTGACAGTTTTTTGTATCTAGAAATCTTACACTAGATCTAATCATCTAACAGATTACGTACTAATATGCCAAGTAATAATATGTTTCTAACCATTATCAATGGTTTGTCTATAAACCGCTATGCCCAAATTCTTAACACGCTTTACATATTGTGGATTACTTTGGTTGCTGCTAGCAACAATTGTACACAGAAATCTCTGATAGTAGTCTATACGCGTGACTAAGTCATTCCCCACTCTGACGCGTGTGGCTTCCCGACGTCGCTATGGCAACGCCGTGCCATGCGTCATCACGCTAAGCACGTAGCGTGCGTACGTGACATCATTGCCATTGATGGGAAGACATGAGTGGAGGCATGGCGGCAATAGTTTGCTTACATCTTTAAAAGGGGTATGTTTTTAACTGTGTGTCATATTGATTTTAAGTGTGTTGTATATTCGTTTGGTTACATGTTGACATTTGACAAAGGCACATATTGGTGCCGAAACGTTATGTCTTTTTAATGATTTCTAAATAAATTGTTATATTTTAACAAGACCAGTGAGTGCCTGCATTCTGTGGACGTTATATATATATATATATATATATATATATATATATATAGAGAGAGAGAGAGAGAGATAGCGAGAGAGGGAGAGATATATAATGAGAGAGGGAGAGAGAGAGGGAGAGAGATATAGCGAGAGAGGGAGATAGAGAGAGATATATAAAGAGAGAGGGAGCTAGAGATATATATATATATATATATATATATATATATATATATATATATATAAAGAGAGAGGGAGATAGAGAGAGATATATAAAGAGAGAGGAAGATAGAAAGATTGATGCATGTCTTTTGAACCTAAAGGAAGAGGTGTTCATGAAAACAGTATGGATACTGACAAAAGTCAAAACTGCTAAAAATGCAATCCCATGTATACATATAAAAATGCTATAATAATATTATGAACAACCATAGTAATTATTTGAAATGAGTCTCACATAAAACCATATTTAAGACACCTGCTTCCTACAGATTCCACAGTATATCCAAACAGAGCAATGAGTTTTCATAACAAGCCATAAAAAAGATATGGAAAGACACCAGTCAAAGTCAGTCTATAAAAAAGTTTATAAAGAATGTTAAAATGGAAAGAATATGGCACAACTTGACTTTACCCTGAAGTCAACGTCAAGTCAAGGAAGTTGGTAGTCTGAAAAACCACCAACAAGCCAAAAGTGGTAGAAATTGTCTGTGAGACATATTACATAATTGCTGGAAATATATGGTGTTTGGATTTTGTCATAATTCATTCAGAGGACACAGCAAAGATGGGACAAAATGTATCTGGTCAGGTGAGACAGAAATTAAAGTGTGAGATAAGAATGACAGTGCAATGTAACACTATGGAGAGCTGAGAACCATCTGGATTGGTGGTAAGATGGATGAAGCAGGAAACTCAAAGCGAAGTTGTAGCCTTCAAGAGATTTTGGACTGGACTGGAGGTTCACTTTTCATTGAGGCAATGATCCTAAAGACACAGCCAAAGCTACATAGAGGTCATTTGTAACAGGAAGCCTAATGTCATAGAACATCTAAGCCAAACCCACACTCCTAAAGAAGAGAAGTTAAAACTTAGCCAAAAGAACACCCTGGAATTAATTCTCCCCTTGTGTAATTCTCATACAAAATATTATAGGTACATCATTCTGATATGATTACATAAAAGACAATGCTATTAATGTATGTGTTGTAAGATCTATTAATTAAAGGGACACTGAACCCAAAAAAAATTATTTCATGATTCAGATAGAGCATGACATTTTAAACTTTCTAATTTACTCCTATTATTAATTTTTCTTTGTTTTCTTGTTATCTTTATTTATTTCCTAAGATATGGAGAGTCCACAACGTCATTCAATTACTAGTGGGAATATCACTCCTGGAGGAGGCAGAGAGCACCACAGCAAAGCTGTTAAGTGTCACTCCCCTACCTATAATCCCCAGTCATTCTCTTGGCCTCTGTCAATGGAGGAGGTGAAGTTTGGTGTCTGAAGAAAGGAATCCCTTTTTTGGGTACTTTTCCCTGCAAGCAAGGATTTGGGTTTAGCCGAGTCCACGTCAATCTCTTCAGTAGAGTAGTGGTTGCTTTTAACGGAAAAAAAGGGGGATGTGTGGGATAGCGCTGAAAAGCAAAAGAGATTCTAAGAAATTTAGAAATAGCAACCCATATGGCGTTTTGAATTTCTAGTGAATACTGAGGGAGATATGAATTACAAATAAAAGTGTGTAGATAAAATAATGTATCTGTATAATTCCTGTGCGAAAATGATGACAAAAGTGTGTGTCATAAAATCTAATTATATAGGTATAAAATATTTATTCTAATTATCAATTTAAGAAAAGCATATAAAATAACATATAAGATGCCAGCATCCAAATATACAATGTTGTGATATAAAACCGTTATCAAATAACGGAATTAATACAATGAGTAACAGAGTGGATATAATGTTAAAAACTCTAAAATAAGCACAAAGTTGCAATTCGCAAAGATGCGTAAGAAATACGTATATAAGAAGTAATATGAATAAAGCACAGTGGCTGTTAAGCTATACAAATTATATTGCTCACTCACTCACTATCCATTCTGTTCTTAATTTATATATAAAGTAGTAATCTCTACTGCATTAATGGTTTCCCTTTTGCTTGACGACTAGTATAGACATAAATATTATATACACAATTATCTTACACTTTATATTTATTTAGCAGATTATCCCATTTTTACTCTCTTTTTCTCTTTTACTATTATCTGCTTATTTACAACCTACTCCTTTTAGGATCTTGCATACACTTATTATAGTTCCGCAGCACATATATCACAAAGCGGAGTTTAACATCACATACTCTAATGTTATTTGGTTCAACTTTGTAAAGATTTTAACCATAAGACAAGTTCACATTGTATAAATTTTTATAATGTTGTTACATATATGCAATAAAATAATTATTTATGTTTTTATACGTTGAGCACGCATCATTCTGTCACTATTGGCTGTTTTAGTTTAACCAATGAGGGCTAAACACACAGTATTTAAACTCAGCAAAACCACCAGTGAGCATCTTGATAAAGGCCTGAGAGGCTGAAACGCGTAGATTTGCTCACTTAAACTCGCAACTTTTATCTGTATAGTATGGTAGTAGGTCAGGTATATTGAGCCAATTCCATTAATCTTAAGTGGTTTCTTTATGTATAATTCCTGCCCCAGGATCTACCATTCTACGGACAACTCTCTCTTTTTTTTTAATCTTTGGATTCCTGCTGTAATTACAGCTTCTGCAACAGCACCTTGCTAACTGACCCTTGAACCGGAACTGGTAGTAGGACTTAGAGGTACCGTTACATTTTCCACTTGGTCTCTAAAGTAATACCTCGGTCCCAATATCTACCTTGAACTATCTACAATAATTTGAAACATCGGTGGAATTCTGCTACACAAACGCCCATCCTGAGCATTACTCCCAAAAGTGAAAAATCCACACTCACATTTTTGCGGACTACTAAATACCTGCAACTCCGGACTTAACAAAGGTTATCTAATTTGGATTCAACTGCCGTATTGTGAGTCTCATAAACAGACTCTTTACCATGTTTTACTAACAGGTATCTTATGGTACAATGTTATTTGATTTTTATTCATATCTATATGCTGTAATTGTTATTTTAGCAATATAATTTGTATAGCTTAACAGCCACTGTGCTTTATCCATATTACTTCTTATATACGTATTTCTTACGCATCTTTGCTAATTGCAACTTTGTGCTTATTTTAGAGTTTTTAACATTATATCCACTCTGTTACTCATTGTATTAATTCCGTTATTTGATAACGGTTTTATATCACAACATTGTATATTTGGATGCCGGCATCTTATATGCTATTTTATATGTTTTTCTTAAATTGATAATTAGAATAAATATTTTATACCTATATAATTAGATTTCTTTCATGTAATTAGCAAGAGTCCATGAGCTAGTGACGTATGGGATATACATTCCTACCAGGAGGGGCAAAGTTTCCCAAACCTCAAAATACACCCTCCACCACACCCACAATTCAGTTTTACAAACTTTGCCTCCTATGGAGGTGGTGAAGTAAGTTTGTGCTAGATTTCTACGTTGATATGCGCTTCTCAGCATGCTGAAGCCCGGTTCCTCTCAGAGTGCAGTGAATGACAGAGGGATGTGAAGGGAGTATTACCTATTGAATGCAATGGACATCCTAATGGGGATCTATTTCATAGGTTCTCTGTTATCGGTCGTAGAGATTAATCTCCTACCTCCCTTTTCAGATCGACGATATACTCTTATATACCATTACCTCTGCTGATTCTCGTTTCCGTACTGGTTTCGTGGTTTGGCTATCTACTTTATGTAGATGAGTGTCTTTTGGTAAGTATGTTTTCCTTTATTTAAGACACTCTCAGCTATGGTTTGGCACTTTATATATAAAGTTCTAAATATAATGTTTGTACTTATATTTGCCATGATTCAGGTTTATCAGTATATTTCCTTTTTGCAGACTGTCAGTTTCATTTTGGGAAATGCATATAAAATAAAATTAAAATAAAAATTCTTACCTGAAATTTTCAAATTGACTTTCTTTCTAAATTGCGGGCTGTTAGGCTCGCGGGTGCGCAAAATGCTATAATTTATTGTGTCATTCTTAGCGCAAGACTTTTTTGGCGCGAGAATTACGTTTGTTGATGTAATTTCGTCATTTCCGGCATCTTAGTTGGCGCAGAGAATTTTTTCACGTAGTTGCGCCATCTTTGACGCTCGTGTTTGTTGCAGACGTTTTTGGCGCTAAAAATATTTTGTCAGTTGTGGGCGTCATACTTGGCGCAAGACTTTTGACATTATTTAAGTCTTCATTTATTTCTACTTCTGGTTTACAGAGGCTTATTTTGTTTGCATTTTTTCCCATTCCTGAAACTGTCATATAAGGAAATTGATAATTTTGCTTTATATGTTTTTTCTCTTACATATTGCAAGATGTCTCAATCTGATCCTGTTTCAGAATCCACTTTTGGAATCCTGCTGCCTGATGTCGGTTCTGCCAAAGCTAAGTGCATTTGTTGTAAACTTGTGGTAACTGTACCTCCGGCTGTAATTTGTGATAGTTGTCATGACAAACTTTTACATGCAGACAATATTTCCATTAGTAGTAATTCATTACCTGTTGTTATTCCTTCAACATCTAATGCTCAGGATATTCCTGTTAATGTGAGAGAATTTGTTTCTAATTCTATTCAGAAGGCTTTGTCTGTCATACCACCTTCTAATAAACGTAAAAGGTCTTTTAAAACATCTCATAAAATTGATGAATTTTTAAATGACCGACAACATTCTGATTTATCTATCTCTGATGAGGATCTATCTGGTTCAGAAGATTCTTCCTCAGATATTGACACTGACAAATCTTCATACTTATTTAAAATAGAGTATATTCATTCCTTATTGAAAGAGGTGTTAATTGCATTATATATGGAGGAGACTAGTCCTCTTTATATTAAAACTAATAACTGTTTAAATTCAGTTTTTAAACCTCATGTAGTTATTCCTGAGGTTTTTCCAGTTCCTGATGCTATTTCAGATGTAATTTCTAGGGAATGGAATAGAAGGGGTACCTGTTTTACTCCTTCAAGGTTTAAGAAGCTGTACCCTTTGCAGTCTGATAGATTGGAGATTTGGGAAAAGATCCCCAAAGTTGATGGGGCCATCTCTACTCTTGCTAAACGTACTACTATTCCTACAGCAGATAGTACTTCTTTTAAAGATCCTTTAGATAGGAAACTTAAATCTTATCTAAGGAAGGCTTATTTATGTTCAGGTCATCTTCTTAGGCCTGCTATTTCTTTGGCTGATGTTGCAGCTGCTTCAACTTTTTGGTTGGAAACCCTAGCGCAACAAGTATCAGATCATAATGTGTATAGCATTGTTAATTCAACATGCTAATAATTTCATTTGTGATGCCATTTTTGATATCATTAGAATTGATGTCAGATATATGTCTTTAGCAATATTAGCTAGAAGAGCTTTATGGCTTAAATCTTGGAATGCTGATATGACTTCTAAATCAACGTTGCTATCTCTCTCTTTCCAAGGTAATAAATTATTTGGTTCTCAGTTGGATTCTATTATTTCAACTGTCACTGGGGGAAGGGAGCTTTTTTGCCTCAGGATAAAAAATCTAAGGGTAAATTTAAGGCTGCTAACCATTTTTGTTCCTTTCGACAAAATAAGGAACAGAAACCTGATCCTTCCCCTAAGGGAACGGTTTCCAATTGTAAGCCTTCTTCAGTCTGGAATAAATCCAAGCCATTTAAAAGATCTAAATCAGCCCCCAAGTCCGCATGAAGGTGTGGCCCTCATTCCAGCTCAGCTGGTAGGGGGCAGACTAAAATTTTTCAAGGATGTTTGGATCAATTCAATCCAAAATCATTGGATTCAGAATATTGTTTCTCAAGGGTACAGAATAGGTTTCAAAATAAGACCGCCTGTGAGAAGTTTCTTTCTCTCACGCATTCCAGTGAACTCATAAAAGGTTCAGGCTTTCCTGAAGTGTGTCTCAGACCTGGAAGTATCTGGGGTAATTGTGCCAGTTCCTGTTCAGGAACGGGGTCTGGGGTTTTATTCAAATCTGTTCATTGTCTCAAAGAAGGAGAATTCTTTCAGACCAGTTCTGGATTTAAATCTTTTTAATTTTTTAATGTGAGAATACCAACATTCAAAATGTTGAGAATAAGGACTATTCTGCCTTTTGTTCAGCAAGGGCATTATATGTCCACAACTTACAGGATGCATATCTTCATATTCCGATTCATCCAGATCACCATCAGTTCCTGAGATTCTCTTTTCTAGACAAGCATTACCAATTTGTGGCTCTTCCTTTTGGCCTAGAAACAGCTCCAAGGATATTTTTGAAGGTTCTTGGTGCACTACTCTCTGTAATCAGAGACCAGGGTATTGCGGAGTTCCCTTATTTGGACGATATCTTGGTACTTGCTCAGTCTTTACATTCTGCAGAATCTCACACAAATCAACTAGTGTTGTTTCTTCAAAGACATGGTTGGAGGATCAATTTTCCAAAAAGTTCTTTGATTCCTCAGACAAGGGTAACCTTTTTAGGTTTCAAAATATATTCAGTATCCATGACTTTGTCTCTAACAGACAAGAGACGTCTGAAATTGGTTGCAGCTTGTCGGAACCTTCAGTCTCAATCATTCCCTTCAGTAGCTATGTGCATGGAGGTTTTAGGTCTCATGACTGCAGCATCGGACGCGATCCCCTTTGCTCGTTTTCACATGAGACCTCTTCAGCTTTGTATGCTGAACCAATGGTGCAGGGATTATACAAAGATGTCACAATTAATATCCTTAAATCCCAATGTTTGACTATCTTTGACTTGGTGGTTAGATCACCATTGTATAGTTCAAGGGGCCTCTTTTGTTCGTCCAACCTGTACTGTGATCACAACAGATGCAAGTCTTTCAGTTTGGGGAGCTATCTGGGGATCTCTGACAGCGCAAGGGGTTTGGAAATCTCAAGAGGCGAGATTACCAATCAATATTTTGGAACTCCATGTGATTCTCAGAGCTCTTCAGTTTTGGCCTCTTCTGAAGAAAGAACAGTTTATTTGTTTTCAGACAGACAATGTCACAACCGTGGCGTATGTCAATCATCAAGGTGGGACTCACAGTTCTCAAGCTATGAAAGAAGTATCTCGGATACTTGCATGGATGGAATCCAGCTCCTGTCTTATTTCTGCGGTCCATATCCCAGGTATAGACAATTGGGAAGCGGATTATCTCAGTCGCCAGACTTTACATCCGGGAGAGTGGTCTCTTCACCCAGATGTGCTTTTTCAGATTGTTCAGATGTGAGGGCTTCCAGAAATAGATCTGATGGCTTCTCATCTAAACTTCCCAGGTACCTGTCCAGGTCCAGGGATCCTCAGGCGGAAGCAGTGGATGCATTGACACTTCCTTGGAGTTATCAACCTGCTTATATCTTTCCGCCTCTAGTTATTCTTCCAAGAGTGATTTCCAAAATCATAATGGAGCATGTACTGCTGGTGGCTCCAGCATGGCCACACAGGTTTTGGTATGCGGATCTTGTTTGGATGTCCAGTTGCCAACCTTGGCCACTTCTGTTTAGGTCAGACCTTCTATCTCAAGGTCCATTTTTCCATCAGGATCTCAAATCATGAAATTTGAAGGTATGGAGATTGAACGCTTAGTGCTTAGTCATAGAGGTTTCTCTGACTCAGTGATTAATACTATGTTACAGGCTCGTAAATCTGTGTCTAGAAAGATTTATTACCGAGTTTGTAAGACTTACATTTCATGGTGTTCTTCTCATAAATTCTCTTGGCATTCTTTTAGAATTCCTAGAATTTTACAGTTTCTTCAGGATGGTTTAGATAAGGGTTTGTCTGCAAGTTCCTTGAAAGGACAAATCTCTGCTCTTTCTGTTCTGTTCCACAGAAAAACTTCCTGATATTCATTGTTTTGTACAGGCTTTGGTTCGTATCAAGCCTGTCATTAAATCAATCTCTCGTCCTTGGAGTCTTAATTTGGTTTTGAAGGCTTTACAGGCTCCTCCGTTTGAGCCTATGCATTCTCTGGACATTAAATTACTTTCTTGGAATGTATTGTTCCTTTTTGCCATCTCTTCTGCTAGAAGAGTTTCTGAATTATCTGCTCTTTCTTGTGAATCTCCTTTTCTGATTTTTCATCAGGATAAGGCGGTTTTGCGGACTTCATTTAAATTTTTACCTAAAGTTGTGAATTCTAACAACATTAGTAGAGAAATTGTTGTCCCTTCGTTGTGTCCTAATCCTAAGAATTCTCTGGAGAGATCTTTACATTCTTTGGATGTGGTAAGAGCTTTGAAATATTATGTTGAAGCTACTAAAGATTTCAGAAAGACTTCTAGTCTATTTGTTATCTTTTCTGGTTCTAGAAAAGGTCAGAAGGCTTCTGCCATTTCTTTGGAATCTTGGTTAAAGCTTTTGATTCACCATGCTTATTTGGAGTTAGGTGGATCCCCGCCTCAGAGTTTTACGGCTCATTCTACTAGGTCAGTTTCAACTTCCTGGGCTTTTAAGAATGCAGCTTCTGTTGATCAGATTTGCAAAGCAGCAACTTGGTCTTCTTTGCATACATTTACTAAATTCTACCATTTTGATGTTTTTTCTTCTTCAGAAGCAGTTTTTGGTAGAAAAGTACTTCAGGCAGCTGTTTCAGTTTGATTCTTCTGCTTATAATTTCAATTTTTTTCATTATAAAGATTAAAACTTTTTTATTTGGGTTGTAGATTAATTTTTCAGCGGAATTGGCTGTCTTTATTTTTATCCCTCCCTCTCTAGTGACTCTTGCGTGGAGTTCCACATCTTGGGTATTTGCTATCCCATACATCACTAGCTCATGGACTCTTGCCAGTTACATGAAAGAAAACATAATTTATGTAAGAATTTACCTGATAAATTCATTTCTTTCATATTGGTAAGAGTCCATGAGACCCACCCTTTTTATGGTGGTTATGATTTTTTGTATAAAGCACAATTATTCCAATTCCTTGTTGATGCTTTCGCTCCTTTCTTATCACCCCACTTCTTGGCTATTCGTTAAACTGAATTGTGGGTGTGGTGGGGGGTGTATTTATAGGCATTTTGAGGTTTGGGAAACTTTGCCCCCCCTGGTAGGAATGTATATCTCATATGTCACTAGCTCATGGACTCTTGCCAATATGAAAGAAATTAATTTATCAGGTAAATTCTTACATAAATTATGTTTTTATTACACACACTTTTGTCATAAATTTCATACAGGAATTATACAGATAAATTATTTTATCTACACACTTTTATTTGTATTTCATATCTCCCTCAGTATTCACTAGAACGTCAAAACACAATATGGGTTGTTATTTCTAAATTTCTTATAATCTCTTTTGCTTTTCAGTGCTATCCCACACATCCCCCTTTTTTTCCTGTTTACTGGTTTGCAGTGAGGAGGTTTGCTTACCTTTGTGGGATTAGCTAATAGAGACCAATCAAGAGTGTAGTATCTAAACCCCCCTTTTTTTCTAGTGGTTGCTTAGGAAGTTGTGAGGTAGTCATTGCTTTGTTTCTTAACACATTGTTGCCCATTGTACAGAAAGCCAGAGTTGTTTACTATTTTCCTTTCTTTTTCTACAGGTCTCTGTAAGGTATATGTGTCCTTTCACACTTTGTGAGCTGTCTTCCTGCCGGACAGCTAGACTGCAAGTAAGTGCTTTTGTCTCCTAGGTCTTGGAGACTTGCACTTCAGAAGAATATTTCATATGATAAGTGTTAGGGTAAGGCACCTCAGCCTGTCTGGGCTGTAGGGGGCCTGATTGGTTTATTATTGAAAAAAATTTTGCATAATGTTAAGCGGCTGTAGTATTAAAAATTCTTAAAGTGACAGTGTATTTCAAAAAAATTCTACAATTTGGGGAATTTTTTATTTAGTATTATGGACATGGAAGAGGCACAAATTGTTTTGCCTATGCAATTCTGTGCTGCATGCTTAGCTAGAACACTTCAATTTAAAGATAAATTGTTGCCCGCTGAGTCCAATGTTTTTCAGGATGATGCTGTTTAGGCAATGCCACAGCTTTCTCCTCAAATGTCCCAAGCCTCTATGGCATCACATACAGTGCCCTGCAGTTCCTCTCAGCCTCCTGGAGGAGTTTATTTGCCTGCATATTTTGCTGCACAGGTATCTTCTGCGGTATCTGCAGCATTATCTGCTTTTCCTATGCTGGGAAAATGCAAGAGGAAAATTAAAAATTCAGATAGTAAGGTTTCTGATCCACCTACTGCTATGCAGGTTGCCCTCCCTCATAAGTCTAATGAGGAGGATACGTCAGTAGCCTCTGAGGGCGAAATCTCAGATTCGGACAGTATTATTCCTTCATCTAATACTGAAGAAGTAAACTTCAGATTTAAGTTTGAACACCTTTGTGTACTGTTAAAGGAGGTATTGGCTACTTTGGATGACTCCGATACTTCTGTCGTTGTCAACCCTAAGAAGTCTAGTAAACTTAATAAATACTATGATGTTCCTTCCTTTGTGGAAGTTTTTCCTGTCCCAGACTGTGTGACGTAGATTATTTCACAGGAATGGGAGAAGCCAGGGGTTACTTTCTCCCTGTCTCCCGTATTTAAAAAGATGTTTCCTGTTGCTGACTCCATTAAAGATTCTTGGCTCATGGTGCCTAAAGTAGAAGGGGCTATTTCTATTCTGGCTAAGAGAACTATGATCCCTATAGAGGATAGCTGCTCCTTTAAGGATCCCGTGGACAAAAAGTTGGAAGCTTATTTGAAGAAGATGTATGTTCATCAAGGTCTTTAATGGCAACCTGGAGTTTGTATTGCCACAGTAGCAAGTGCGGCATCTTATTGGTGCAACACCTTGTCTGAATCAATTTTAGTAGAGACTCAATTGGAGTAGAGTCAAGATAGGATTAAGGCTCTCAAACTAGCCAATTCCTTTATTTCTGATGCTACCATGCAAGTTATTAGACTGGGAGCCAAGATGTCTGGCTTTACTGTCTTAGCCCGCAGAGCATTGTGGCTAAAATCTTGGTCAGCTGATGTTACCTCTAAGTCCAAGATTCTGGGGCTTCCTTACAAGGGTAAGACCTTGTTCAGACCTGGTCTGGCAGAAATAATTTCTCATATTACGGGTGGGAAAAGGTCTTTTCTACCGTAAGACAAGAAGAACAGACTCAAAGGACGTCAAAGTAATTTTCGTTCCTTTCGTAACTTCAAAGGTCAAAAGTCTTCCTCTCCATCTTCCGAGCAGGAGCAGTCCAAGGCCCCTATTTATCAAAGTCTGGCGGACCTGATCCGACAGTGCGGATCAGGTCCGCCAGACCTCACTGAATACTGAGAGCAATACGCTCTCCATTTTCAGCATTGTACAAGCAGCTCACAAGAGCTGCTGGTGCAACGTCGCCCCCTGCAGACTCGCGGCCAATGGGCCGCCAGCAAGACTCGCGGCCAATGGGCCGCCAGCAGGGGGGTGTCAATCAACCCGATCGTACTCGATCGGGTTGAATTGTGGCGATGTCTGTCCGCCTGCTCAGAGCAGGTGGACAGGTTATGGAGCAGCGGTCTTTGTGACCGCTGCTTCATAACTGCTGTTTCTGGTGAGCCTGCAGGCTCACCAGAAACACGGGGCATCAAGCTCCATTCGGAGCTTGATAGATAGGACCCTATGTCTTCTTGGAAGCCCAATCAGTCTTGGAATAAGAAGAAGCAATTTAAGAAACCATCAGCTGAGTTTAAGTCAGCATGAAGGGTCGGCCCCCGGTCCTGGAACAGATCAAGTGGGGGACAGACTTTCCCTATTTTGTCAAGCGGGGAGACGAGATGTCCCAGATCCTTGGGCTGTGTATATAGTATCTCAGGGTTACAAAATAGAATTTAAAACTTTCCCTCCCAGGGGCAGATTCCACCACTCAAGATTATCTGCAGACCTGGTAAAAAGAGAAGCATTCTTGAACTGCGTTCAGGACCTTTCCTCCCTGGGAGTGATTGTTCCAGGTCCAGTAAGGGAACGGGCTCTAGGATTCTATTTAAATCTGTTTGTGGTGCCCAAAAGAGAGGGAACTTTTTTACCCATTTTAGACCTAAAGTGCCTCAACAAGTTTCTCAGGGTACCGTCCTTCAAAATGGAAACCATTCATTCCATTCTTCCTTTGGTCCAAGAGGGTCAGTTCATGATGACCATAGACCTGAAGAACACATATCTTCATATTCCCATCCACAGGGATCATCACAAATTCCTGAAATTCGCCTTACTAGACAAACACTTTCAGTTTGTGGCTCTCCCATTTAGCCTTGCCACAGCTCACAGAATTTTCTCAAAGGTTCTGGGGGCTCTCTTGGCAGTGACCAGGTCTTTGGGAATTGCAGTGGCGCCATTCCTGGACAACATATTTGTTCAGGCACCATCTTTTCAACAAGCAAACTCTCATACAGAGATCTTGTTGTATTTTCTATGTTCCCATGGTTGGAAAGTGAATCTGGAAAATAGTTCCCTTCTTCCAGCTACAAGGGTGGTTTTCTTAGGGACCATAAAAGATTCCCTATCTATGAAAAGTTTTCTGAGGGAGTTCAGAAAATCCAGAATTCTCTCCTCTTGCCTCTCTCTACAGTCTACTGTTCGGCCATCAGTGGTTCAATGTATGAAGGTAATTGGCTTGATGGTCGCTTCCATGGACATCATTCCCTTTGCTCGATTACATTTGAGAGCTCTGCAATTATGCATGCTCAGACAATGGAACAGAGACCATTCGGATCTGTGTCAGAGGATAGATCTAGACCAGTCGACAAGAGACTCTTTTCCATGGTGGCTTTCTCAGGACCATCTTTCTTAAGGTACATGCTTCTGGAGACCTTCCTGGGTGATTGTGACTATGAACGCCAGCCTGCTAGGCTGGGGAGCAGTTTGAGACTCGTTAAAGGCGCAGGGTCTATGTACTCGGGAGGAATCTGCTCTCCCCATGAACATCTTGGAATTGAGAGCGATTTACAATGCTCTGATGGCTTGGCCTCAATTGTCCTTAGCCCGGTTTATCAGGTTTCAGTCAGACAACATCACCTCAGAGGCTTACATCAACCACCAGGGAGGAACTCAGAGTTCCTTAGCCATGAAGGAGGTGGCACAGATTATTCAGTGGGCGGAAGTTTACAATTGTTGTCTATCTGCCATCCACATTCCTGGAGTGGACAACTGGGAAGCAGATTTCCTGAGCAAAGAGACATTTCATCCCGGGGAGTGGGCTCTCCATCCAGAGGTGTTCTCCAGGTTAACCCTCAAATGGGGGGTGCCGTAATTAGATCTGATGGCATCTTGGCAGAACGCCGAGCTTCCAAAGTAGGGTTCAAGGTCAAGCGATCCTCAGGTCGCTCTCACTGATGCTCTGGCGGTTCTTTGGGATTTCGGTCTAGCATACCTGTTTCCTCGGTTTGCGCTCCTTCCACAAGTTATTGCTCGTATCAAACAGAAGAGAGCATCGGTAATTCTAATAGCTCCTGCATGGCCTCGCGGGATCTGGTATGCAGACCTAGTGAAGATGTTATCTCGGTCACCTTGGAGGCTGCCTCTGAGGAAGGACCTTCTGACTCAGGGTCCATTCCTCCATCCAAATCTCGTTTCTCTGAAGCTGACTCCTTGGAGATTGAACGCTTAGTTCTGTCTAAGCATAGATTTTCTGAGTAAGTCATTGAGACCATGATCCAAGCTTGCAAGCCTGTTACTCAAAAACTTTTACATAAGGTATGCCGTAAATACCTTTTTTTGGTGTGAATCTAAGGGCTACTCTTGGAGTAGGGTCAGGATTCCTAGAATTTTGTCTTTTCTCCAGGAAGGTCTGGAGAAAGGGTTGTCAGTCAATTCTCTGAAAGGACAGATTTCTGCATTATCTATTTTGTTACACAAGTGTCTAGCGGATGTGCTAGATGTTCAATCTTTTTGTCAGGCCCTGGTCAGAATCAGGCCTGTGTTTAAACCAGTTGCTCCTCCTTGGAGCCTTAATCTTGTTCTTAAAGCTTTGCAGCAGGCTACATTTGAGCCAATGCATTCCATAGATATTACTTTGCTAAGTTGGAAGGTTTTGTTTCTTATTGCTATCTCTTCTGCTCAGAGAGTTTCGGAACTCTCGACTTTGCAGTGTGATTTGCCTTACTTTATCTTTCATGCAGATAGGGCAGTTCTTCATACTAAATTGTTTTTTTTTACTAAAGTGGTTTCGGATAGAAATATTAATCAGGAAATTGTTGTTCCTTCTCTCTGTCCCAATCCTTCTTCTCATAAAGAACATCTGTTGCACAACTTGGATGTTGTGTGTGCTCTAAAATTCTACCTACAGGCGACTAAGGATTTCCCCCAGTCTTCTGCCCTGTTTGTTTGTTTCTCAGGAAGGCGTAAGGGTCAAAAGGCTACTGTTACTTCTCTTTCCCTCTGGTTGAGAAGTATAATTCATTTTGCTTATGAGACTGCTGGACAGGAGCCTCCTGAGAGAATTACAGCTCATTCCACTAGGGCTGTCTCCTCTTCTAGGGCTTTCAAAAATGAAGCTTCTGTGGAACAGATTTGCAAGGCTGCAACTTCTTCTCTGCATATTTTTTCCAAATTTTTCAAATTTGATACTTTTGCCTCGGCTGAGGCCTCTTTTGGGAGAAAGGTTCTTCAAGTGGTGGTGCCTTCTGTTTAGGTCTGCCTGTCTTGTTCTCTTTCCCTGCTTATTCTGTGCCCTTTAGCTTGGGTATTGGTTCCCACTAGTAATGTAATGACGTTGTGGACTCTTTATATCTTAGGAAAGAAAACAACATTTTTGCTTACCTGATGAATTTCATTCCGAATATGGAGAGTCCACGACCCCACCCTTTATTAAGACAGTAATTTTTTACTAAATCTCAGACACCTCTGCACCTTTGTTTTATTCCTTTTCCATTTCCCTTCAGTTGAATGACTGGGGATTATGGTTAGGGGAGTGACACTTAACAGCTTTGCTGTGGTGCTCTTTGCCTCCTCCTGCTGGCCATCAAGTAAGTTATCAAGTAAGCATACATTTTGTTTTTAAAAGCAGGAATGTAAATCTTAGCAGCCAGCCCATTTTAGGTTCAGCACCATGGACAGCGCTTGCTTATTGTAGGCTTACATTTACTCACCAATAAGCAAGCATAACCCAGGTTCTCAACCAAAAATGGTCCTGCTCCTATGCATTGCATTCCTGCTTTTTAAATAAAGATAGCAAGAGAACGAAGAAAAATTGATAATAAAAGTAAAATAGAAAGTTGCTTAAAATTGCATGTTGTAAAAATTGGGTTTAGTGTCCCTTTAAGAAGCTTTATGCTATTATTTTTCTTTCTCTTAACCAGAGTCAAGTTTGTAGAGTATATAGTTTTGTCCCATCTTGTAGAAGATAGAAGCTTCCCAGAATTCTGGTTGAGTTCTGCCTTCCATGTATATCCCTCCCTTCCTGTTTGGCATTTACATATAACTGTGCTAGAATTTATTTAGTAGAAAGGGAGTATTTATGCAGATAAGCTCTCCAACACAGAAATAAGATCTGTGTTTTTGGGAAGGTGGGAGGCAGAATATGTCTTCACTGATGAGAATACCCCATATACTGATAATATCCCCATGTGGTTACGCTACATAGATGACATATTCTTTATCTGGGAGGGATCATATACTGAACTACAATAATTTTTAAACTTACTAAATAACAACAGCCTAAATATAAGGTTAATGCATGAGGCAAGCCAGACTAAAATACATTTATTGGACTATTAGCAAAGATCCCGAGGGACAAGTTCATACTGACCTATACAGAAAACAGACTGCAACTAATAGTCTTTTTTTACAACACCAGTGCACATGCTCCAGGAAACATCAGAGGATTACCTACTGGTGAATTCCTTAGGATACATAAAAATTGCTCAGATGATTTCACGCATCTTCTAAGAGCAAAGGAACTTGAATTAAGATTACTCGACTATGGCTATTGCAAGAGAAGTATTAAAAAGGCCAAATACTGAGCTCTACAAACCAAAAGACATATATAAGAAAACAAAAATAAAGCTGGAAATTCCAAGACTGGTACTTACATACAACTAGTGAATATAATCCAAAAACTGGAACATTCTGATGACTGATCCAATGTTGAAAAGAAGTCTGGGAGAAAAACCAGCAATTTGCTACAGGAGATCAAAAAATCTTAAAGACATGATCCCCAGCAGCCATTTTCAAGGAAAAGGAACACAATCCTCATTTTACCCCAGGGTCATTCAAATGTGACAACTGTAGTACCTGTAAATATAGATGGGATAATATATGTACTTCAGTGTATATGTAATACATATTATGTAGGAATGACGACATGGAAACTGAGATTGAGACTGATGGAACATCTTAGGAACATAAGAAATGCACCAAGAAATAATGAGGATGGCAAAATCCTAACCAGTGTGGCTTACCATTTTTTGATGTTCCATAAATCAAATGCTGAGGAATTACAATGCTGGGGAAAAGAGAAAGTAAACTTAGGCATCCGAGGAGAAGATCTTGAAACTGCCCTCCTAAAAGCAGAAAGCAAGTGGCTCTACCTGCTGAACTCAGTAAAACCCCTAGGAATTAATAAGTATAATAACTATTTTTTTATATATCTATAATAAAGAATTAATCATGAATGAAATAGCATAACTGTATCTTTCAAGGGAATCACTCATATATATAATCAGTATGTATATTCCTTATTATTATGGAATCACACTCATTAGGGATTGAAGTTATTATTATAGGTTAAGTGGGATTCCTGTCATTGTCAGCACTTTACTAATACTAGCATTACATTTCACAAGACTACTAAAACTTTCACTCTTTGGAGTACAACCACATCACCTTCACTAGTACTGTAATTACCATACTGGATTCTATCATCACTGGTTTTAATTGGCACATACCAGACTCATTAGATCACTTAGTTTCACATTCACTCTGTACATATTCAGAATGTACAATTACAAATTTGCATACACTGCTGGACACTTTTGAATTTATATTTAATTTTTCAACACACTGTCACTATTAGAAGTAAATCAATTTATTGGGCTTACGCACCCTACATGCTTCTAAATCCACACAATTGACTCAAATCACTATTTATGGTAAATCAAAAGAATAAATTATTTATTTTATCCACATTATACTATACAATTTAATACCAACAACTGGGAGTTTAATTCCTTTTTTTACATAATATTCAGTGAGGTACCACATTATACTAATGGTAAGAGGAAGGATACTTAGATCTAGTTATCACTCGTATTACTAAATAACATGTAAGGTACTATACCTGAAATGGTAACTTATTTTAACTTACCAAACTTATTTACACCTTATATTAATGCCAAACTGAGCACTGTTAAGTTAAATGGTGCATATTATTTACTATTTTACTAATAACCACTCACTGTATTTACGGAATATGGGACTTCAATTAGATCAACCTTAATCGTGTTTACTTTATTTTGCAGCCACTTCTCAGCGGTACTCAGGATTACTTAGATATTCTGGCATCACTATTTGCCGATAATAACATATGTGTTCTTGTATATTATTGTAGCCGCTTCACAGCGGCACCTAGTTTGGCATCATTCACAGGGCATGTTATGGGGGCTTAAACTTAAGCTAATAGATTGTCACTACAATAAGATGAATATAGTTCTGGTAATGTTAATAAATACCCCACTGAGTATACAGTGGGGTATTTATTAACATTACCAGAACTATATTCATCTTATTGGAGTGACAATCTTATTGGAGTGACAATCTACACCACAATATTGGACAGATACCAATGTGCTGTTGTATCCAATTATTATGATATATAAGCTATCCAGTTACTGTGTATCATAGTATTATTATTCCCAATATCTCAGTGAGTATACCAGTATTAAACATTTACTAGATCAGCGCTTTCCAAACTGTGTGTCGTGACACGTTAATGTGTCAGCGGCAGTGTGTAGGTGTGTCCCTGCTTAGGCACTAATGTCTTTTAATTTAATTTTTTTTTAATTATTTTTTTTTTTGGTTTCCGATTTTCCGCCTGCCTACTACGCATATCACATGGTTGACACAGGATTGATACCTAGTGGGTCACAGATCATCTTAACCTATTGCCGCAGCTCAGTGCGAACTGAAACTATTCCCGTTGGGATTTTGGTGGCACATTGGCTCCTGACTGCACATGCAATCTCATTGGCTCATGACTGCACGTGTAGTCAGTGAGTGCGACAGCAGTGTGTTTGCAGCGCGGGAAGTAGTTAGTTGGACTCGCAGAGCTCTGAGGGCGGCAGCTTAAACGCTGAGCTGAAGTCAGAAGTCAAAGTGTTTTTTTTTTTTGCAGCTAGCTCCCAGTAGTGCATTGCTGCTCCTGCTCTTGATACATGGATAGGAAGAGGAAGCTTAAAAATGCTTGGTGAAAAAATAAATGTCTTTATCTGATATTCCACCAAATATTCAGAAACTGTGTTCATCCCATCAACCTCATACATCCCATTAAAATAGTAAGTAGCTATTGGTGATATTAAACTTTTTTTTAATTCTTGCACTTACATACTGTTATTTGTTAATACATTTTGTTTTTATATCATTTATGTATGTGTCCGTATCTCTTAAAGCAAGTTAGTTTAACCTCCTGTTTGCTAGTACAACTGAATTACTGTGTCGCAAAATGATGTAGGTCTAAAAAGTGTGTCACCAACATGAAAAGTTTGTAAAGCTCTGTACTAGATACTTGATGTGGACATCAGGATTTATATACTCATATTGGTTACAATTATAACTAATCTCAGTGCTACACTGTATACATATCCTTTGAATATCCGGGCATTCAGCCAAGATGACATACAACTGATACGTTATTGTAACGTCTCTAAATAATTATTTAAGTCACTATTTGCTGAGATATAAAACATAGCATTTAGGATTACTGCTATTTGAAATATCATCTAGTGGCTACCCTTTAATCCATAGATCTGAGCTTATATATACCTACCTGTTATAAGTGTACCACCTTATCTCATGTGTTTAAGCATAACACTACACTATTTTGTAGCCGTTTTTCAGCGGTTATAAACTTGGCGCCACACATTGGATTACTAAAATAATCAAGCATTATTATTTGTTGATAATGATAGTGGGACGTGCACTCATAGGAGGCAGGGGAGGCAGTGCCTACCCTGCCATATGTGGCCAAAGCTTAATTAAATTTTAATTAAAACAAAAAAAAGTAACAAAATAAATATTTCCCCCCCATGTAATGCTATGGAGAGACAGGTACAGGAACGCTTCTCTCCATTGCAGTACATGGGTCAAAGGAAAAGCTGTGCTGCAGCGCCACCTGTGTTCTGTCAATATATTAACAGCAAAAATTGGGACGAATAGGAGGCACCCCTCTTGATGCCTCCTAGCAAGTGAAGGATATATAGATTAATCAGAAGGAGGATGCAGTGAGCAGGGTCATGTGACACAACTGGAAGCTGAGATAACCTAAGAACAGATGACACCAAGCAGAAGAGTAAAGTAGTATTCTACATCTCTTGTGATTCACAAATTGTGTTCAGATACAGCTCATTAACAGGGGGGACAGTAAGTGAGCATAACCCAATACTGACAAGAAGTCAAAGGGTCAATTCAAATTTTAAATCCATAATTTAAAACCCAGAGTTTGAAGTTAAGCGTGCAGTGTCCACATTATTTAAATTAAAGTTTTTGACATTGAATATTGCTAAGCCTCCCTTTTTCATGGTTATTTGATTTAATTTGGTACAAACTCCATATATGTTATGTCTGTTCAGTCAGAGGATGCAGTATCTATTTTTATTTTTCTCTGTGTCTCCATTTATTTAAAGACTGCTGTTACATTGTGTTTTTAATATGTGCTGGTTTTATACAAGTTTATATTAATAAAAAGGAGATAATGAGTCATTTAAAAAATACTGTATATGTCATTATTGCAGTTAAATGTTTTTAGAAATAATGCCTCTGTAAAGTAACTGGTTAAACACATAGTCAAAGGGAGACATTTAAATTAAACTTTCATGATTGAAGTAGAGCATGCTATTTTAATAGACTTTTCTAGTTATTTATATTTTGAGAATTAGCATCAACTGTTACTGGCCCCATGTCAGCAAATCAAATTAGTTTTTGAAAGGAACATGAAAGTCATAATTACATTTCCATCATTCAGATAGAAATTGCACAAAATAAATAAATAAATAAACTTTCTATTTTACTTTTATTATTATGTACTTCATTCTTTTGGTGTCCTTTGTTGAAGAGCATACCTAAGTGGGATGTGCATGTGCATTTCTTGAACACCATATTGCAGCAGCTGTGTTGGCAGTATTGATAACTTGTCCTTTGTGTAAAACTTGTATGGTAAATTATTTCTATTTTTACAATACAGTAGTGAGTAGAGAAGAGATTGTGTATCAATCTAATTTCTTAGTAACTGGCACTGTGCCACATAATTGTGTGAGAGTTTATGTGAGCAGAGTGTGTGTGGGTGTCAGTGAGAAGAGTATGAGTGCTTTATTCTCCAGGTAATCAATACATTTCCGATGAGCTGGTGCTTTAGTGCAGTGTTTCTCAGCAATGGTCCTCAAGTACCCCCAACAGGCCAGGTTTTCATTATAGCTGTATCAGTGCACAGGTGAAGTAATCAGCTGATCAGTAACTCAGTGGTTACTAACTTGCTCTCACCCATCACCTGATTATGTCACCTGTGCACTGGTTCAGCTATCATTTAAACATGCCCTATTGGGGGTACTTGCGGCCCTCTGTACACGTGTTTCTCCGGCATATCATATCTAGTGCCTCACCAGCCTCTGACCTCACTGCACGTCCCTATATATTGCTGTAGCTGCATCACGGCGGCACCTAGTTGGACGTCTTTCACAAGGCATGTTAATGGTGGCTTAAACTTGAGTAACCTTGAACATTGCATATTTAGTGGGGTATTAATTTACGTTACTTGAACCTCATTCATCATAATGGAGGGGTGATCTACACCACAATACTGGATTAATCACAATGCGCTAATTGTTGTATTATATATTGTTGTATTATTATAACAGATTTCAGTACAGCATTGTAAATGTGTACATATCCTACAAAGATTCGGACATTTAGCCAAGATGACATACTATTGATACGTTACGATAACGTCTCGCATAATTATGATAGTTAGTATTTGCTGAGATATACCACATAGAATTTAATTTAAATTGGCTGCTTTTTGGAATATCATCCAGTGGCTATTTTTTTATCCGTAGATCTGAGTTTATCAATACCTACCTGTTACAATTGTACCACTATATTACATTTGTTCAGGCATAACACCACACTAATTCGCCGTACAACACCTGTGATCTGATATATTTTGTGAACTGATGTACTTTAGTTTGTACACTAAATTCTCTGTAATTCACTCCCACTTTGTTAGTGAGATACCCTGTACCACATTTTAAATTGTTCCCATTTTTAATATATTTTCAATAACAGTTATTTCTTATTACACACTACACATTGTTCACCACCTAGGTAGTCTGGGAATAGAGTGCTAAATAGCATACTGTTTCCACATAAAACTGCAGAAATAAGATTGTGTAGGGAAGGCCTGGCCTTTATAAGGTTGTGTTGTGTGTAAATAAATGGATTTACAATATATATTACATTTTCTTTAGACTCAGTAGAACCATATTTAAAGGGATAGTCTAGTCAAAATTAAACTTTTATGATTCAGATAGAGCAGCAATTTTAAGTAAATGTCTAATTTACTCCTATAATTAATTTTTCTTTGTTCTCTTGCTATCTTAATTTTAAAATGTAGCCACCAATCAGCAAGTGCTACCCAGGTCTGAACCAAAAATGTGCCTGTTCCTAAGCTTACATTCAAATAAAGATACCAAGAGAAAGAATCATTGATAATAGTAAATTAGAAAGTTGCTTAAAATTGCCTGCTCTATCTGAATCATGAAAGTTTAATTTTGACGAGACTATCCCTTTAAGAACAGCGAATAAGTGCCATAGGTGCCCACATGAAAACAATGGTGGCATAAAAAAACATCTACTTCAGTACTGTATTTTCTATTTATAAGTTTAGGGCAAGGTGCATTGAATTGATAAAGTTTAAAAAATAATGGAAAAAATCATCTGCGTTACACAGCTGTTCTACAACAGCTCTATAGTGAAGTGAAACCACACTTAATCATGTTAAAGGGACACTGAACCCAATTTTTTCTTTTTTCTACTTTATTTAAAAAAGGCATCTAAGCTATTTTTTTGTTCAGAACCATGGAAAGCACTTGTTTATTGGTAGGTGAATTTACCCACCAATCAGCAAGAACAACACAGTGCGTTCACCAAAAATGGGCCGGCATCTAAACTTACATTCTTGCATTTTAAATAAAGATACCAAGAGAATGAAAAGAATTTGATAATAGGAGTAAATTAGAAAGTTGCTTAAAACTGCATGCTCTATCCGATTCACGATAGAAAAAATTTGGGTTCAGTGTCCCTTTAAGGCTTCTTCATGTGCTATTAAAGATCTTATAATTAACCAGATTAGATAAAGACACTTTGGATGATTTCTGACATCAGAATAATGGGCAGCAAAGTTATTAGTCTTCCTGATTTCCTTAGTGGCTACCAGACAAAACTTGAGTTCTGGCATTATTCTTTGGGTTTAAATAGAATAAAAAAACTTGCAAATATAGCTGATTAGAGGGATATTAAAGTAATGTTTGAATTTGTGTAGCATATCTCAATAATTAAAGTGTATAAAAAATAAAAAAAAAGTTTTTTTTTCCAGTCAAGGATACACTCACTGAAAAGCCTGGTGGAATTCATGCTTCTGGTCTCAAAAACAGAAACGGCTGTGGCTTGAGCAAAGCCCAGCTGAGCTAACTGAAAGTAGGTAGACACCAAACTAACATTTACAGGAAGAGGTGGGTTACTTATAAAGGAATTAAAGGTACCTCTAAAGAATTCTGGCACATTTCTACCTAATCTATGTTTCTATAACATTATATTCCCACCAGATCTGATTACAAAATGTGTTTACCCAAAACTAATGGAATTATAATATGGATTACAAATTAGCTGTTATAAATGATCACTTTACACCAGATGGTTTGTTTCAACATCACAGCAGTAAACTGTTCTGGATCAGGTGAAGCTAGATCTTATCTCTAAACACATAAAAACTATGAATCTAAAAATTTAAAATACATTCATCAAACACAAGTCAATTGCTAGTGCCTTGGGTGGACATTAATTTAATATACGCTAACTAGATTGTCACATTTCATACTTAGCTTTTTATATACTCAGGATGAGTTTACCTATTTCATTAAATATTATCAGCTCTACGTGAGCACTTTCTGTGTTTCTGCTACCAGTGATATCAGTACAATATTACTTCTGCTTGTTACACACATCCGACATCATGTAACAATTATGTATGATGTATTCTTTTTACTAAAACAGAGTACAATATGACTTATAAAAGGTGTCTTACTAGTTTCTCTACATATGATTGAATTAATATCTAAAAATAATAAACATGCATTACACAGACCAGGTCCTAGTACAATATTCATAAAGGGATTATCTATCTTTTTAAGCAATAACAGTTCTAGACTGTCCCTTTAAGTTTTATATTGTGCCAATTATCTATTGCTTCCTTTAAGGTTTAACAATCTGAATGCCTTCTTATTACTTATATGCTTCAGTCTATCTCTAATAATTAAAGGGACAGTCTTCTCCAGAATTGTTATTTAAAAAGATTGCTAATTTCTTTATTACCCATTCCCCAGTTTTGCATAAGCAACACGGTTATATTAATAAACTTTTTACCTCTGGGATTCCCTTGTATCCAAGCATCTGCAGACCGCCCCTTATCTCAGTTCTTTTGACAGACTTGCATTATAGCCAATCAGTGCTGACTCATAAATAACTCCACAAGAGTGAACACAGTGTTATCTATATGACACACATGAACTAGAACTGAATAACTATGAAAAACTGTCAAAATGCACTGAGATAAGAGGCAGCCTTCAAGGGCTTAAAATTAGCATATGAGCCTACCTAGGTTGAGCTTTCAACAAAGAATATCAAGAGAACAAAGCAAATTTGATTATAAAAGTAAATTGAATAGTTTTTTTTAAACTTGCATGCCCTATGTGAATTGTGAAAGTTTAATTTTCGACTAGACTGGCCCTTAAAGCTACTATCCTTACTATCCTCTGTATTTTACTATGGAGCAATTTGGGGCAGCTCAGGTCTCTGGACCTTGATCTGATCCTTTAGAAGGGAGAGCTACTAATAATTTAACCCCTTCTTACTAGGGTTTCCTTTGCAAAGATTTTCAGGTGTCCCCCCATGTGCCATGTCTAACTCTAGTCAGGGCTTGGTGCACTGTCTTATTACAGAGTGATCAAGGGTCAATCATGGCCAATCATGGCTGCACCCAATGGGGTTATTCAGAACTCTCTCCAAAATGTAAGAACTATATTTACTCTGCGGTGAATAAATTGTTGGCTACCTCCAGCAGGTAAATGCAGATGCATGAAAGAGTTGGAAGGTAATCCTTCTCTGGCCTTTGGCTTCTCAGAAACATCCCTTCTGAGTAACCCTTATAGGTTCAACATAGAGATAAAAAGTATACTATCATAACCGTGTTGGTTATGCAAAACTGGAGAATGGGTAGTAAAGGGTTTATCTATCTATTTAACCTGTTAAGGACATATGACAGAATTTTTCCGTCATAAAACAATTGAGCAAACTGAAAGCTGTGTCCTTAAAGGGTTAAACAATACAAATTCTGGAGTAGACTGTCCGTTTAACTTCTCAGACATGTGTGTCTTTTTTGGGGTTTATAATTGATTAAGTGACTATGCTTCTCTCTGACAGACCAGCACAGACTAAAGTTGCAACAGAATAAATAAACCAATGGCACTACTTATGTGTGTAGCGAGACTTGTTGCCTATCTAAATATCCACACTAAAGTAAATGCGGTTATGGGGGAGTGGTGGTGTGTATTGGAATACAGAATAAGAAAAAAAAAACACGTGCAAAGGGACCCACAAAGTAATACACTTAATAGCACTCAAGAGTCAAAAAAGGTGTAAATTGCAGGATTAACAACAAGATATACATTAGGTCACTTTGAAGAGAGTACTTGAACACTAAAGTAAATTACAACCTGGGACAGGAGTAGTAATGAATATCACCGCTAAGACTGAATATACAGGAATGTCAAATGATCTGATTCATATGAATAAATAATCAGACTGAAATAGACACTCTTATGTGAGGCTAATATCAATATGGATGCCCGCACAGTAGGTAGGGATGGGTGAATGCTTCTAAAAATTCAAAATTTAAAACAAATTTTGATACATTCGTTTGTTTGAATTTCGAATGTTTATATAACATTCTATTTTCGAATTTTCGTTTTTGAATTTTTCAATAAAATTTGAAAATATTAGTTCGAATAATAGAATGTTTAGCTATGTATTCATTCAATTTCGAAATGTAATATTTGAATTTGAATGTGACATTCAAATTCAAATGTGACATTCAAATTTGAAATAGTATTTCTAGTCTACAACTGAGTTTAATAATTGTAATATTCGAATTTGAATGCTATATTCAAATTCAAATGTCACATTCAAATTTGAAATAGTATTTCTAGTCTAATACTGTGTTTTAAATGTAATATTCGAATTCGAAATGTCACATTCGAATTCGAATTTGAAATAGTATTTCTAGTCTAATACTGTGTTTTTTAAATGTAATATTCAAATTCAAATGTGACATTCAAATTCAAAATAGTATTTCTAGTTTACAACTGTGTTTAATAAATGTACTATTCGAATTTGAATGCTACATTCAAATTCGAAATAGTATTTCTAGTCTAATACTGTGTTTTTTAAATGTAATATTCGAATTAGAATGTGACATTCAAATTCAAAATAGTATTTCTAGTCTAATACTGTGTTTTATAAATGTAATATTCAAATTCGAATGTGACATTCGATTCAAATATGACATTCGATTCAAATGTGACATTCGATTTGAATGTGACATTTAAATTAGAAATAGTATTTCTAGTCTACAACTGTGTTTTAGAAATGTAATATTTGAATTTGAATGTGACATTCGAAAACTGTAAATAACATTCGAAAATAGAATTTTTAAGAATATTCGTTCTTATCAACATTCTATTATGTAAATTGAATTTCTACAATAACATTCGTTCTAACATTCCAATTAGAATATAAACACATTTGCCCATCCCTAACAGTAGGGTGTAGAATAAGTGATTGGTGCATACAGTATCAAATAACACTTTGGAATTGTAACTTATGAACTTGCTCTCACAAATTGTAACTTACAACAGAGACAAAGCCTGTATAGTTTAACAGGCAGAGTTAGACAGGCTAGTGCTAAACTTCTTTTTTCAAATATATTTTTATTAGTATTTTAAGGTATATGTACAGACTTGGGCTTCATCAAAGAAAAAAATAAAACATTAATTCCAGCATTAAGTATTTACAAAAAGAAAAAGTAAGAATAAACACAGAAGTAGGTACCTAGGATAATGCAAAAGACAATATATATATATATATATATATATATATATATATATATATATATATATATATATATATATATTTATTTAATACGTTTAGGTGAATCAATAGGTTAAAGTGTATTCATACATCCTTTATCTTATTGACTTGTACAGTATTATTTTAGATTATTTTAGATTGTACATTGTTATTATAAGTGGGTAACTAGGACAGTATTATTAACTTATACAGCCTATGTATTTCCTTTAAATTATCAACTTATACAGTGTTAAACTACATTGTACCCAGTTCTTACAGAGATATATTCCTAAAATATTAAAATGGGTTAGACTGTAAGATTGGTGGGGAATAATAGCTCACCTAAAAAACTGTTATCCCAATAGTTTAGAAATAGTGTTTGGAGTAAGGTGGCGCAAAAAATGCTATTCCCAATGAGAGTTCTTAATAAATTATTGTAGAATTAATGATAGGGTATTATTAACCCCTCTATTTGAATATTCCTTTTGTAATTACCACAGGACTAAGTTGTAATTTTTAATATATTATACAGATTTATTGATATTAAATAAAATAAAATAAATTATAACATTAAAATCGTATAGAATTGTCTTGACACCGGTGTCGGCTAAGTGTATACAAATGGGTCTACTTTGTTAAAACATTAAAAGTATACATAAAATGTTACATAATTACTATAAAAACAGATTTTCTATAAGTTGCAATTGTTTATACTTGATATATAATTTCTGTGACTTGGTTACTCAAATTTGTCAACAATATATATGTGACGTTAAACACGCTAATATATATAATTTCCGTGACTTGGTTACTCAAATTTGTCAACAGTATATATGTGATGTTTAACACGCTAATATAGGGTTATTGGTGAAAAACATTTGTGATACCTTATAGTGTATCCGTTTGATGAAACTATGTTTCTTAAACTTTGATTAAAGCTGTCCTGAATCGGTCTGTGACCGTTTGTGTGAGGTGGTCAGACTCTATGTCTGTATAGACTCCTCTGCTGTCTTAGAGTGAACCGGATTTAACCGCTTGTTAAGTGGTGTTTGACCTGACTTGAAACCTAAATGTAGGTTAACATCTGTGGGGTTTCTCCGTGGCAATGCGGTTAAATATGTGCCGCTAGGTGTATCTGCTCCTTTCGGTCAGTGACGGATCGTCTACTTATGGTACAGCTGTTCCTCCTGTGGGGTCTCTCCGAGGTATAGGTTCAGTGCAGTTAAATATATGCCGCTAAAAGATCTTCTTTGTGGTCAGTGACCAGTCGCCTATTGGAATGTAGCTGGTCTTCCTGTGGGGTTCATCCTGTGGGGTCTCTCCTTGATGTAAATTCAGTGCGGTTGTATATGCCGCTAGGTGTCTTTCTCTCCTTTCGGTCAGTGACCGATCGCCTCCTGGAGTGTAGCTGATCCTTTAGTGGTATTTCTCCGTGGTGTGTATCCAGTGCGGTTAAATATATGCCGCCAGATGGAAATACCTGTTTGTAGGTGGATTCTTTCAAGGCAAGTGGGTGCAATAATTTATTGCAAAAGGTGGAATTAAAGACTTGCTTCGGTGAGTAATCAGAAGAGTTCCTCTTGTTGCTTTCCACAATCAATGTGGCAGTTACCGGAGAACTGCCACATTGATTGTGGAAAGCAACAAGAGGAGCTCTTCTGATTACTCACCGAAGCTAACTAACATACGGCTAGATTTAGAGTTTTGTCGGTAAGGACCCGCGTAGCTAACGCCGGCTTTTTTTCTGGCCGCACCATAAAAATAACTCTGGTATTGAGAGTCCACAATGGCTGCGTTAGGCTCCAAAAAAGGAGAGTAGAGCATATTTAACGCAGCTTCAACTCTCGATACCAGAGTTGCTTACGGACGCGGCCAGCCTCAAAAACGTGCTCGTGCACGATTCCCCCATAGGAAACAATGGGGCTGTTTGAGCTGAAAAAAAACCTAACACCTGCAAAAAAGCCGCGTTCAGCTCCTAACGCAGCCCCATTGTTTGCTATGGGGAAACACTTCCTACGACTGCACCTAACACCCTAACATGTACCCCGAGTCTAAACACCCCTAGCCTTACACTTATTAACCCCTAATCTGCCGCCCCCGCTATCGCTGACCCCTGCATATTATTTTTAACCCCTAATCTGCCGCTCCGTAAACCGCCGCTACTTACATTATCCTTATGTACCCCTAATCTGCTGCCCCTAACACCGCCGACCCCTATATTATATTTATTAACCCCTAATCTGCCCCCCACAACGTCGCCTCCACCTGCCTACACTTATTAACCCCTAATCTGCCGAGCAGACCGCACCGCTATCATAATAAAGTTATTAACCCCTAATCCGCCTCACTAACCCTATAATAAATAGTATTAACCCCTAATCTGCCCTCCCTAACATCGCCGACACCTAACTTCAATTATTAACCCCTAATCTGCCGACCGGAGCTCACCACTATTCTAATAAATGTATTAACCCCTAAAGCTAAGTCTAACCCTAACACTAACACCCCCCTAACTTAAATATAATTTAAATCTAACGAAATTAATTAACTCTTATTAAATAAATTATTCCTAATTAAAGCTAAATACTTACCTGTAAAATAAATCCTAATATAGCTACAATATAAATTATAATTATATTATAGCTATTTTAGGATTAATATTTATTTTACTGGTAACTTTGTATTTATTTTAACCAGGTACAATAGCTATTAAATAGTTAAGAACTATTTAATAGCTAAAATAGTTAAAATAATTACAAAATTACCTGTAAAATAAATCCTAACCTAAGTTACAATTAAACCTAACACTATACTATCATTAAATTAATTAAATAAAATACCTACAATTACCTACAATTAAACCTAACACTACACTATCAATACATTAATTAAATACAATACCTACAAATAACTACAATGAAATAAACTAACTAAAGTACAAAAAATAAAAAAGAACTAAGTTACAAAAAATAAAAAAATAATTACAAACATAAGAAAAATATTACAACAATTTTAAACTAATTACACCTACTCTAAGCCCCCGAATAAAATAACAAAGACCCCCAAAATAAAAAATGCCCTACCCTATTCTAAATTACTAAAGTTCAAAGCTCTTTTACCTTACCAGCCCTGAACAGGGCCCTTTGCGGGGCATGCCCCAAGAAGTTCAGCTCTTTTGCCTGTAAAAAAACCCACATACAATACCCCCCCAACATTACAACCCACCACCCACATACCCCTAATCTAACTTTAGTAATTTAGAATAGGGGGGGCTTTGGGTTAGATTAGCGGTGAGCTCCGGTCGGCAGTTTAGGGGTTAATAATTGAAGTTAGGTGTCATCCAAGATGGCGTCCCTCGAATTCCGATGAAGATGGGTCCGCGGTGGAGGTCTTCAGGATGGAGCCGGTCCTCATCGGATGAAGATAGAAGATGCCGCTTGGAAGATGATGGTTGCCGGTCCGGATCTACTCTTCTTCCCGGATAGGATGAAGACTTTGGAGCCTCTTCTGGACCTCTTCAGCCACCGGATGATGGATCGCCAGCCCCCGCTTGGGTTGGATGAAGATTTTGGAGCCAGGACCGATCGGTGATACCCGGTGAGGTGAAGACAAGGTAGGATGATCTTCAGGGGCTTAGTGTTAGGTTTATTTAAGGGGGGTTTGGGTTAGATTAGGGGTATGTGGGTGGTGGGTTGTAATTTTTTTTTTTACAGGCAAAAGAGCTGAACTTCTTGGGGCATGCCCCGCAAAGGGCCCTGTTCAGGGCTGGTAAGGTAAAAGAGCTTTGAACTTTAGTAATTTAGAATAGGGTAGGGCATTTTTTATTTTGGGGGTCTTTGTTATTTTATTAGGGGGCTTAGAGTAGGTGTAATTAGTTTAAAATTGTTGTAATATTTTTCTTATGTTTGTAAATATTTTTTTATTTTTTGTAACTTAGTTCTTTTTTATTTTTGTACTTTAGTTAGTTTATTTCATTGTAGTTATTTGTAGGTATTGTATTTAATTAATGTATTGATAGTGTAGTGTTAGGTTTAATTGTAGGTAATTGTAGGTATTTTATTTAATTAATTTAATGATAGTATAGTGTTAGGTTTAATTGTAACTTAGGTTAGGATTTATTTTACAGGTAATTTTGTAATTATTTTAACTATTTTAGCTATTAAATAGTTCTTAACTATTTAATAGCTATTGTACCTGGTTAAAATAAATACAAAGTTACCTGTAAAATAAATATTAATCCTAAAATAGCTATAATATAATTATAATTTATATTGTAGCTATATTAGGATTTATTTTACAGGTAAGTATTTAGCTTTAAATAGGAATAATTTATTTAATAAGAGTTAATTAATTTCGTTAGATTTAAATTATATTTAAGTTAGGGGGGTGTTAGTGTTAGGGTTAGACTTAGCTTTAGGGGTTAATACATTTATTAGAATAGCGGTGAGCTCCGGTCGGCAGTTTAGGGGTTAATAATTGAAGTTAGGTGTCGGCGATGTTAGGGAGGGCAGATTAGGGGTTAATACTATTTATTATAGGGTTAGTGAGGCGGATTAGGGGTTAATAACTTTATTATAGTAGCGGTGCGGTCCGCTCGGCAGATTAGGGGTTAATAAGTGTAGGCAGGTGGAGGCGACGTTGAGGGGGGCAGATTAGGGGTTAATAAATATAATATAGGGGTCGGCGGTGTTAGGGGCAGCAGATTAGGGGTACATAAGGATAACGTAGGTGGCGGTCAGCAGATTAGGGGTTAAAAAATTTTAATCGAGTGGCGGCGATGTGGGGGGGCCTCGGTTTAGGGGTACATAGGTAGTTTATGGGTGTTAGTGTACTTTAGAGTACAGTAGTTAAGAGCTTTATGAACCGGCGTTAGCCCAGAAAGCTCTTAACTACTGACTTTTTTCTGCGGCTGGAGTTTTGTCGTTAGAATTCTAACGCTCACTTCAGACACGACTCTAAATACCGGAGTTAGAAAAATCCCATTGAAAAGATAGGATACGCAATTGACGTAAGGGGATCTGCGGTATGGAAAAGTCGCGGCTCCAAATACCGGAGGTAGCCTAAAACCAGCGTTAGGAGCCTCTAACGCTGGTTTTCACGGCTACCGCCAAACTCTAAATCTAGGCCTGAGATTCTAAATCTAATATAGTAAAGTGTCCTATATCTAATAGCCATTCTAAGGTTATTTTCCCCACTGCCACTAAGTTGTATAAAAAGATATCTGGCAAAGTTTTTTATAGCTTAATCTTACTTTCTTATCCCCCCATAGATATGTTTTAATAGATTAATTTATTTTCTTAATTTCAGTTTTTTTTATTAATAGCGGAATATTTTGAAAAATATATAATAACTGTGGAAGCGCTATTTATTTTACTGTATAGAGAGAGGGGGAGTGTTTCCCAGTATTTAAGAGTATCAGAGAATTTTCTAACAGCTTCTTTTATGTTTAACTAATATATCTCTTCTGGGTCTACAGAGAACTTAAGCCCTAGGTAAACTAATGAATGCTTTACTTCTTTAAAAATTTGTGTATCTGAATTTATTCTTTTATGGATCCATAATACTTCTGTTTTGTTGGTGTTGATTTTATATCCTGAGAATGATTCAAACATTTCCACAATTTGACAAATTAATTTAAAATTTACTGTTGAGTGTCTAGTAAAAATCAGTAGGTCATCTAAGTAAACTGCCAGTTTAATCTCCTTGTCCTGAATAATTATCCATGGAATCTTTATTATCAATATACTCAATAGTGGTTCAAAGGCTAGATTATAGATTAAAGGAAAAAGGGGGCACCCTTGACGAGTTCCTCTCAGAAGTGGAAAAAATGCTGTTTTACATTTATTTATAATTAGGGCTGCTTGGGACTTTTTATATAGTAATTCTATCATGTTGTAACAATTTCCAGAGAAGTCAAATTTGGTTAATGTTGTGAATATATGGTCCCAGACCATCGAGTCAAAGGCTTTGTGCGCATCTAGCGTTATTACCGATGAATCTACCTCATTTGTTTCTTTGTTAAATTTTTATATTATACCAAGCATCTGTAATTGTTAAAGGGACACTAAACCCACATTTTTTTCTTTCATGATTCAGATAGAGCATGCAATTTTAAGCAACTTTCTAATTTACTCCTATAATCCATTTTTCTTCATTCTCTTGCTATCTTTATTTAAAAAGCAGGAATGTGATGCATAGGAGCTGGTTTATTTTTGGTTGAGAACCATGGATATGCTTGCTTATTGGTGGGTAAATGTAAGCCTCCAATAAGCAAGCGCTATCCATGGTGCTGAACCTAAAATAGGCTGGCTGCTAAGATTTACATTCCTGCTTTTAAAATAAAGATAGCAAGAGAACGAAGAAAAATTGATAATAGGAGTAAAGTTTAGTGTCTATTTAAGTATAGTTTCCTTAGGTTAATGTTAGATGAGTGACCTTTCATAAATCCTGTCTGATCTCGATGGATTATTCCCCCCAGAATTGCCTGTAATCTTTTTGCTATGATACCAGAAATTATTTTGTAATCAATATTTAATAATGAAATTAGTCTGTATTATTCTAATAATTGTGGATCTTTCCCTGGTTTTGGAATAATAATTATTGTGGATTCATTGAAATCTGCAGAGGGCGTGAGTTGTCCCACCCCAAATTTATAGAGAAGAAGTATTCATGTAGGAGTAATTTCATTTATCAATATTTTATAAAATTCTGAGGGTAATCCATCGGGACCAGCCGCTTTATTGTTGGACAGATTCCTGATTGTTTGTGATACTTCTTCTTCTGAGATAGACTCATTAAGTTTGTTTAGCTGAGTTATATCTATTTTTGGAACATTAATTATTTTTAGACATGTGCGATTCGGTTCGGTCCGAATCGAAATTCGGACGAATTTTGTCGAATTCGGAATTCGATCGATTTGAATTTCCGAATTGCGGCAGTGCCGAATCTACCAAATAAGTCCGAATCAATTCGAATTTATTCGGATGGATTCGGATGGTCATGTATTACACTAGTATTGTACAGTATACTAATGTAATACACAGCACATCCCACTTAACAGTGCCGAAATTCCCAAAATCCGAATCGATTTGAACCGAATCGAACCAAATCGAACCGAACCGAATTTCACACGAATCCGAAAGAATCCGAATGAATCCGAAATGAATTCATTCGATTTCTTTCGAATTCGAATCAATCCGAACCAAAATTCGAATCGGTCCGAATCGATCTGAACCGAACCAAATTATTTTCCAGAATTGATCTTTTTTTTCCTCATCTATAGAATAAGGTGAGTATAAATTTGTAAAATATTCATAAAATGTTTCTTGTATATCTTTGACATTACTTATTTTATCCCTAACTTTTAATTTTAGTGCTCAAATTCTACTCAATTCTTCTACTTCGTGGAAATGGAAGGTCTCATGGTATCTGCTTTAGATGTAGTCCCATTTGCCAGACTTAATTTTTGTTCCCTTCAATTGCAGATGCTGCATCAGTTGAATGGGGACCATAAGGCTGTGTCTCAGAAGATCCTGTTAGATCACAAGACAAGACCGTTGCTAATATGGTGCCAGACTCACCAATCTTTTGTTTAGGGGGCTTCTTTTCTTTGGCTAGTTTGAGTAGTGATTACCACAGATGCCAGCCTGCAAAGTTGGGGTGCAATCTGGGGGTCTTAGATTGTGCAGGCTAGGAGTATGGTCTGCTCAGGAGGCAAGGTTACCAATAAACATTCTAGAGCTCTGTGCAATATCCAGGGTTCTTCAGAGTTGCCCTGCCCTCATGCAGGAATATTTTCTGTGATTTCAATCAGAAATTTCACAGCAGTGGCTTACATGGAGATGGAGTGACCAGTGCTATCAGTTGGGCAGAATGTTACTATTGCAGGATCTCAGCTATCCATATCCCGGTGTGAACAATTGGGAGACAGACTTTCACAATCAAAAGTTTCTTCACCAAGGGAGTTGTCTCTTAACCAGGATGTTTTTGACCAGATAGTAATACGTTAGGTTTGCCAGAGAAAGATCTCATGGTTTCTCAAGCTGCCCCAAAATTGTGCCAGGTCTCAGGTTCCTGAGGCAGATCTAAATGATGCCATAGTGGATCACTGTTTCATTCAATGTGATATACTTTTTTCCTCCTTTTGTGTTGCTATCAAGGGTCATAGCCAGAATCAAACAAGAACAAGCCACAGCAATCAGAGGCCTTGCAGGATTTGTTTTTTGGATCTAATTCAAATGCCTAAGTTCCCTCCTTGGTGGCATCCTCTCAGAAAAGGATCTTCTTTCTCAGGGGCCTTTCATCCATCAGGATCGATTGAATGCTTATTGCAGTTTCAGAAGGTTATTGATACCTTCAGGCTAAGAAACCTGTCACCATGTGTTTGAAAACAAAGAGTTTTATCCTAGTATGCTTGCAAAGGATAGAGCTGGAACTATTTTCAGATTCCTAGATTTCTCAAGTTCCTGCAGGATGATTTGGCAAAGGCTAGTCAGCTAGTTCTTTTAAGGGTAAGATTTTGGCCCTATCTATCTTATTTCATAAGAGGATTGCCAAAATCCCTGAGATTCAGACCTTTGTTTAGGCTTAGATAAAAATTATACCAGTTATTTTTCTAGTTGCTCCTTGGAATCTTTATCTGGATTTAATGCATGGTCTAGACCTTCAACTTTTATCCTGGAAAGTTATTTTTCTCCTGGCCATTTATTCTCCCAGAAGAGTTTCTGAGCTTTCAGCTTTATTTCACAAACCTCCTTTCCTAAATTTTGATAAGCACAAGGCTGTTCTTCACACTATCTATTTTTTCTTCCTACAGTGGTTTATATGGCTGTTACTTTAGTTGCTTGGCTTAAGACCTTCATTGGTAAGTTGCTACTTTTTGGGCCTACCATAAAGAAGCTTCTATGGAGCAGATTTGTAAGGCACCTGCTTTGTCGTCTTTGCATACTTTTTTGATGCTTTAACACTTTGATGTGTATGCCTCTTCTGAGGCTGCTTTTGGCAGGAAAGTTCTGCAGGCCATAGTGTCTGATCAATAACATATCAGCCTTAAAGGGACATTAAACGCAAAACATTTCTCTCATGATTCAGAAAGAGCATGCGATTTTAAACAACTTTCCATTTTGCTTCTATTATTTAATTTGCTTCCATCTCTTGTTATCCTTTGCTGAAAGACTTATCTAGGTAAGCTCAGGAGCAGCAAAGAACCTAGGTTCTAGGTGCGGATTGGTGGCTGCATAAATATACTGATTGTCATTGGCTCACCCATGTGTTCAGTTAGAAACCAGTAGTGCATTGCTGCTCCTTCAACAAATGATACCAAGAGAATGAAGCAAATTTGATAATAGAAGTAAACTAGAAAGTTGTTTAAAATTGTACGTTTTACCTAAATCATGAAAGAAAAATTTTGGGTTTCATGTCCCTTTAACTGTTTGTTCCGCATTATTACATGGTGGTCTCAAGGACTTCATTGCTTTGGTATAGATTCCCACATGTGATATCTTGTGAATCCTCGCCATTTTAAGAAAGAAACCAAATCTATGCTTACCAGATAAAATAATTTATTTCATGATGTTTAGGGTTCACAAGCATCTCCCTTTTCTTGATCAGTTGGTGGCAGTACTTGTTTTGCACTTGATTTGACCTGCATTTTCTTTCCTGTTTCCACCTTCTTGGCTATATGAATGACTGGGGATTCACGGTAAGTTGTAGGGATTTAAAGCTCTGGTATATTTGGATGTTTTTGTCTCCTCCTAGTGGACTGGAGGGTAATTCCCACATGTGAAACAAATTTATCAGACAAGCATACATTTTGTTTTCTGTGAAGAATATTTTAAATCTGGCCCTAACATATGTTTCTTGGGAAGGCCTAAAATTTGAAAAGCATTGGGAAAAGTTGCTGTCTGACACCACAACACTTTTCCTCTTCCAGACCTTTTAATGTTTATATTGGGATCACATTTACATTTTAAGGGGATATTGAACTCAAAACTAAATCCTCAATGTTTAATTAATGGACATTTAAGAACATTATACATGCAGTATACATTATTTATTCTGCCTGCTTTTTCTGCAAAATACATCAGTGAACTGTGCTTGTTCCATTTCCTCCCAGAGTCTGCAGCTCAAATTATTGACTTTTGTGCACTAGCATTAATCCCCATCTCCCCAGCCATGTATTCTTTTAAAGTGGATTATCAATGTTTCAGACAATTATTTAGCAGTCAGGACACAATGTGGTTTAGGTTTGTTGATATAATACAATAATACATAGTAAGCAGCTTATACAATTCCAGGTAGTAGGCTGCTAATCAGCACCTGTTGGCTGTGGGGCACTAAGTGTGTCATAAAAATACAGTATATAAATGTGAATATATAAATATATATTAAGTTAAGTTGTATAGTGGAGATTAATTCATTTGGGCCTGTTTGCTTTAAAAATAAATAAATAATGTATTGCAATTAAATAAATGAAAGCCTAAAAGGGATGAGAAGAGGGAAGGATTTTCTCTTTTCTTTTTCCTACTGTACATGTGTGAAGATCAAAGCACGGTCTTACCACATAAGTATGTTCCTGGCTATGATTGGTTAGTAAAGGTCCTTCCTAGGGTACAAGGAAATCAGTGAACATAAACAGTGAACATAAAAGGTATATTGATTTGACAAAACAAAGGTGTCTATTTAAAATCAAGCTAACCTGACAATTCCTGTCAAAACTTGTCTCAAAATTAGGAGGAGGTATTCAAAATTAAGCATTCTGGCTCATATGAGTAGCTATTTAGCCAATGTGAAATATTGCAGGAAAATATTACGCAACTGCAATATTTCATGCTTCAGGTACCCATATTTGCTTGAAATGCTATTTAAAAAGTAAGCAAGAATAAAAACAAACTTGAATTCGCGTAGCAAATCTTTGCCACCTACTTGCTGCCGAGCGTCATCGTAAGAAATTAAGATCAGTGCAGAAACAAAGTACTTGTATATGCATAATACATCATTTTCTTGGTCCAATTAAAGATTTCATTTTTTTTGTCTCTAGTCACACAAATGACCCCTTAAGTTACAGGGAAACACCCCCCCCCCTGAAAACTAGAATAAAATAATGCTTAAAATAACAAAAAGATATGGAAAACTTGACCATACTTGCTTCCTCCTACCAAGAAGCTGCAAATAGTCATGCAGCACTTTTCCTCAAGTGGTTATTGGTGCAGAATTGTTTGCTGCACATATGTAGTGTTTGACACAACTGTTAGGAAGTTCTTGACACCCCCCCAAATTTGCTTTGACTTAACAAGATACTATGGGTCCGATTTACCAAGCAGTCAATCGGCTCCAAAGCATCTGTTTTCTTAAGACCGCTGCTCCTTAACTCGCCCGCCGCCTCTGAGGCTGCAGACATCAATCCGCACGATCTCATACGATTGGGTTGATTGACACCCCCTGCTAGCGGGCGATTGGCCGCGAATCTGCAGGGGGCGGCATTGCACAAGCAGTTCTCCAGAACTGCTTGTGCAATGATAAATGCCGACAGCGTATGCTGTTGGCATTTATCGATGTCTGGTGGACATGATCGTTACAGTGGATCATGTCCACCAGACAATTGATAAACCGGCCCCTATGACTCTGCAGATTTGCTTTAAATGCGGCAACTAACTTTATTAAATATAATAAATACCACATAAAACAATTTTAACCACTTAAAAACAAAGAAGTTTGCTCACCCACCCCAACTTGCCTTCAATTAACTATAGACCATTATTTAAATTATGATTTATATGAAAGTCTCTATTCTACAATACAGACCTCAACTGTATTTGAGAGGGACAGTCCCTGATTCTCAGCTCTGTCCTGCTGTCCCTCTGAGACAGCCATATGTCTCTATTTCCAGAATGTCCCTAAGCCTAGCCCATGGAATACCAAGACATGCCACAACTTCTCCTAACACTCCCACTATTCAACCAGACACACCACAATCCATCCACTAACTACCCATGATCCCACCCCTCCCTACCTGTCTCCACCCACAAAATGGTGGCAGGTCCCCATCAACCCGAGTCCCTGATACCCAGCCACCAATGTTGGGAGGTATGACAATAGCACCCTAGCACCGCTGCTGTTATGTATTCACTCAGAAGGAGGGTGGAATCTTCCCCCTTTATTCAAATTGCCATCCCAACCCCTGACCCCTCATTCTTCCATGTCCTTTATGCAGCACACAACTGTTCCTTTATCTTTTAATCTGAGTTTAAATGGGAATAAAACACAACATTTTTCTTTCATGATTAAGATAGAACATGAAATTTTAAGCAACTTTCAAATTGACTTTTATTAGTAAATTTTATATGGCAGCAGTTTTGCAACAATGTTATACATTAAGAAGAGCACTAGATGGCAGCACTATTTCCTGTCATGTAGAACTTTAGAAATGTACACGCTACCTATCAAGATATCTCTTCAACAAAGAATAACATGGGTACAAAGCAATTTTGAAAATAGAAGAAAATTGGAAAGTTTTTTTTTTATTTTATTCTCTATCTGAAAAATAAAAGATTTTTGGGGGGGTTTCATGTCCCTTTAACTACAGACACGCTTATGGAAGGTTGGCCAGAGGGAAAGAATAATACCTGTCTTTTACTTTGCCTTTTTCCTCTCCCCTCTCTCCTTCCTTTATGAAGCTCATGATTGAGCAACTTCTCTACTGGATAACTGAGTTGTATAAATGATTTCATATATCATACTAGTTACTAGTATCATATATGCTAGAATTCTATCAGCCAATCGGAATTGAAGGGACGCCATCTTGGATGACATCATTTAAAGGAACCTTCATTCGTCGGTTAGTCATCGGCCAGGAAGGATGCTCTGCATCGGATGTCTTCAAGATGGAGCCGCTCCTCGTCGGATGGAAGAAGATAGAAGATGCCGCTTGGATGAAGACTTGTGCCCAGCTGGAGGACCTCTTCTGCCCGGATCGGATGAAGACTTCTGCCTGGCTGGGTGAAGACGGCTCAAGGTAGGGTGGTCTTCAAGGGGTTAGTGTTAGGTTTTTTTAAGGGGGGATTGGGTGGGTTTTAGAGTAAGGTTGGGTGTGTGGGTGGTGGGTTTTAATGTTGGGGGGTTGTATTTCTTTTTTTACAGGTAAAAGAGCTGATTACTTTGGGGCAATGCCCCGCAAAAAGCCTTTTTAAGGGCTATTTGTAATTTAGTATAGGGTAGGGAATTTTATTATTTTGGTTGTTTTTTTTATTTTATTAGGGGGCTTAGATTAGGTGTAATTAGTTTAAACTTCTTTATTTTATTTAATTGTATTTAATTTTAGGTAATTGTAGTTAATTTAATTAATTTAATGATAGTGTAGTGTTAGGTGTAATTGTAACTTAGGTTAGGATTTATTTTACAGATACATTTGTAGTTATTTTAACTAGGTAGCTATTAAATAGTTATTCACTATTTAATAGTTATTGTACCTAGTTAAAATAAATACAAAGTTGCCTGTAAAATAAAAATAAATCCTAAAATAGCTACAATGTAATTATTAATTATATTGTAGCTATCTTAGGGTTTATTTTATAGTTATTTAGTTTTAAATAGGAATAATTTAGTTAATAATAGTAATATTATTTAGATTTATTTAAATAATATTTAAGTTAGGGGGTGTTAGGGTTAGACTTAGGTTTAGGGGTTAATAACTTTATTATAGTGGCAGCGACGTTGGCGGAGCAGATAAGGGGTTAATACATTTAATAGGCTATGTGGGCTAAGGCGGTTTAGGGGGTAATACTTGAATAGGTTAATTGCGGTGTGGGCTATGGCGGTTTAGGGGTTAATAATTTAGTTATTACTTGCGGTGTGTGCTATGGCAGTTTAGGGGTTAATAATTTAGTTATTACTTGCGGTGTGGGCTATGGCGGTTTAGGGGTTAATAATTTAGTTATTACTTGCGGTGTGGGCTATGGCGGTTTAGGGGTTAATAATTAGGCTTATTGTGTTGTGGGGGGTTGTCGGTCTATCTAGGGGTTAATACATTTATTATTAGTAGTGAGAAGGGGGATTGTGGATATAGGGGTTTTACGTGTCGGGCTTATTTTTGGGAGGCAGGTTAGACTTTTACGGGAGATTTATTATTTTCTTTACTTTTCTTAGGCGCCGGCAGTTTCTAAAGTGCCGTAAGTCACTAGCAACTCCAGAAATTTGTAGTTACGCTCATTTCTGGACATCGCTAGTTTATCAGACTTACGGCACTTTATGAACTGCTGGCGGGGTATACGGGCGGCGGAGGTTCCCACGCTTGTGCCTAAACCTGCGCCGTATATGTGATCGCGCCCCTCATCTTAATAGGCAGACTGATATTTTCTTTACATTTTTATGATGTATTATTTATGAATTTTCTAAATAAGAACAAAAACGAAAAATAATAAAAAAATATTTTGGACTCTACCCTTTTCCTCCATCTGACTTGGCTTCAGCATAGAGGTGTAAAAAGCCTTAGCAGTTATATGGAAACTCACAGGAAATGCATATTGCATACCTGGATATGCCATACTTACTGATTAGCAGTCATATATCCCAAAACTCTAAGTATGAGCCTCTCCAACTCTGAGAAACAAATATAATATAATATTATATAATATAATGCATTTTTAAATACACTTCTATTAGCTAAAGTCATCCATAATCCAGTCACATTTCTAAGATGTGAGTAATGCTTTTTTTGAAAGTTTATCCTTAAAGGGACAGCCTACTCCAGAATTTTTATTGTTTTAAAAGATAAATAATACCTTTATTACCATTCCCCAGTTTTGCATAACCAACACAGTTACATTAATATACTTTTTACCTCTGTGATTACCTTGTATCTAAGCCTCTGCAGACTGCCCCCTTATCTCAGTTCTTTTGACAGATATTCATTTTAGCCAATCAGTGCTGACTCATAAATAACAATACGAAAGTAAGCACAATGTTATCTATATGGCACACATGAACTAGCACTTTCTAGCTGTGGAAAAAATAAGAGGCGGCCTTCAAGGGCTTAGTAATTAGCATATGAGCCTACCTAAGTTTAGCTTTCAACAAAGAATACCAAGAGGACAAAGCAAATTTGATGATCAAAGTAAATTGGAAAGTTTTTTTTTAAATTGCATGCTCTGATTCGTGAAAGCTTAACTGTCCTTTTAAGCATGTATCCCACCCTATTACATTAAATTCCTAGGGCGAGATTACATATACGGCATAGGTTTCAGTGCAACTGCTGAACCCCACACCGTCAGTGAGTTCACCTCGCACATCGGGTGAATCAAATATACTGCCAGACCTATCAACACTATTAACCCCTAAACCGCCACCCCCCACAATTCAAAGTACCTCATTACCCTATTAACCCCTAATCTGCCAACCCCCCACATTGCAAACTACCTATTAAAACTATTAACCCCTAATCTGCCAACCCCCCAAAATGCAATATACCTAATTAACCTATTAACCCCTAAACCACAACCTCCCCCCACAATGCTGTTTATTTATTTTTTGCATTCAATCTTCAGTGTGCAGTGGACGATAATATGAAGAGGACCCTCCACGTCGAATGTCTGCATGGCCACTAATCCTGCTCCGCGCCACCAGGATGAAGATGGAAGATAGTGCCGCCCTGGAAGAAGATCTTTGCAGCCTGGATGAAGACTTTTCGCCACCTGGAAGAAGATAGATGTCCGGACTTAGGAATGGTGAGTACATTTTTGGGGGTTAGTGTAAGGTTTATTTTTTATTTTTTTGGGGTGTTTTTTTTTTAAATTAGGGCTTTTTTATTTTTTAATGGGCAGCAAATAAGCTGATTGTCCTTTTAAGGGCAAAACCCATACAAATGCCCCTTTAGGGGCAATGGGTAGATTTTAATTTTTAGAGTTAGGTCTTTTTTATTTTGGGGGGTTGGGTGGTTTTACTGTAAGGGGGTAATTTGTATTTTTTAATGTAAAAGAGTTGTTAAACTTAGAGCAATGCCCTACAAAAAGCCCCTTTAAGGGCTATTGGTAGTTTAGTGTTAGGTTAGGGGGTGTTTTTATTATGGGGTGGCTTTTTTGTTTTTATAGGGGTATTAGATTAGGTTTATATTTTTTATTTTGAATAATTTTGTTTATTTTCCTGTAATCTTAGATTTTTTTTGTAATATTATATTTTTTATTTTAATTTAATCTCATTTTTTTTATGTAAACAGGTTTCTTATATGTAAAGATAGGATTTTTTATTTTTGGTAATTTTTAACAAATTTTTAAGGTTAGTCTTTTTAAATTTTACGTAATTGAAGTTAATTGGGGTTAATTTACGGGGTGTTATGTTAGGGGACTTAGTGATTAGATTAATACTTTGCGTTGTGAGGGGTAGACGGTTTAGGGGTTAATAGGTTAATTAGATAGATTGCATCGTGGTGGTTGGCAGGTTAGGGGTTAATAGGTAAATAGCATTGTGGGGGTTAGCGGATTAGGGGTTAATAGTGTAATTAGATACTTTATGATTTGGGGGTTGGCTGATTAGGGGTTAATACATTTATTAGTTATTGAGGTGGGGGGATGGCGTTTAAGAGGTAAATATATTGTGCATGCGTTAGGTGTTTGTAAAGACTTCCAGGGAAACAAGCTGCTCATATACTCAGCGCAAGGCTTGCTGCGCCTGCCTAATGTGGCAAGGTAAAAATTTAGTAAAATGTCTCAATTTTTGCCACGTAAGTCCTTGCGCTGAATATGTGATACCGACTTGCGACGCCGGTTCTATGTTAGTTTATGGGAGTAAAAACAGCGGCCGATGGGTAAAATATACGCGCCGTATATGTGATCGCTACATCCGTCTGAAAATATAAAGAGTAGAAAGAGGGCGCCACAATAGCGTGATACCGTCTGGAAAGCAGGTACAGATAAAAGCAAATATTATGCTTACCAAATGGTGTGGCACTGTGCTGTGACCAGTGCAAGAGAGCAGGCTAGCACTTATCAGTGGCTAGTACACTGTGGAAGCCAAGCTCCAAAGGCACTTGTCCTAGTTGAAACTTAGTATATGTCTCCTGTTGGCTGGACTTCAGGTGCTGCAATGGTGTAATCTTTTGTGTGTTGTTCAGTTGGTATTGATAAACCACAACACAGACAACTTCAAATAAAATTACTTTTAATATAAGTATTAAAAGTAATTTTATTTGAAGTTGTCTGTGTTGTGGTTTATCAATACCAACTGAACAACACACAAAAGATTACACCATTGCAGCACCTGAAGTCCAGCCAACAGGAGACATATACTAAGTTTCAACTAGGACAAGTGCCTTTGGAGCTTCGCTTCCACAGTGTACTAGCCACTGATAAGTGCTAGCCTGCTCTCTTGCACTGGTCACAGCACAGTGCCACACCATTTGGTAAGCATAATATTTGCTTTTATCTGTACCTGCTTTCCAGACGGTATCACGCTATTGTGGCGCCCTCTTTCTACTCTTTATATTTTAACAGTTGTTCCACACTCTCTGGGATCAAGAGGAGCAGCCTGACTCACCACACCTATCAGGAGGATATTTTCATCCCTTCAATGCACCATCAGCTTATGGACATTATACAGGACTAACACGGTAGACCTGATCTACTATATGTAAAGTTCATTACTTTGTTTTATATTGAACAGTGTGTTCTCCCTTTTAACATCAGCGCTCTTTCACATCCCTTTATTGGGTTATGTTAATTTCATCCGTCTGAAAATAGCCGACCTGGCTTTTGCGGACGATGCCGCATATGCGATCAAGCCCCTAGTGTCTTGGAGTTACCTTGGCTATGATAATAATAAACCCGCTTTCTAATGACAGCGCACCCCTAACAAGCTGGCTGAAGCACATAATTGTCACAGTTTGTGAGTTGTACCACAGAGGTTCTCCTGTAGCTCTTCCCTTCAAGAGACTTGATTTCTACAAGTGAAACCAGTGACTTAATAGCTTACGCCCTTAGTACTCAACCTTCAACAATAATACGTCAAAAACCTTTGTCTTTTTAGCATTGGAGTTGGATTTTACTTGTGTTTAACCCCTTTGTGGGTGTTAATCACATAATTATCTAGGGTCAGTAATGTCATTCTTGCAATAGAATTTTCCTTCAAACAAATAGATCTAAATGATGATGAAGATTTATTTTCATTGTTTTGTTTTTATTTGTGTGAAAAACCATGAGAAATATTCCTCTAAATAAAGGGACATACAAGATCATATTAAATATTAATATTTCAGAAAGAGGAGCGAATTTTAAGAAACGTTTTCAATTCTATCCTTTTGATGAAAAGCATAGTTAGATAGGCTCAGTAGCAGCAATGCACTATTGATTGCAAGCTGCTGATTGGTGGCTGCACACATCTACCTCATATCATTGGCTCAACAGATGTATTCAATTAGGTCCCAGTAATGCATTGCTGCTCTAGAGCTGACTTTAAAGGGAAACTAAATCCTACATGTTTCTTTCAGAATTTAAACAGAACTTATCATTTAAAAAAAAATGTCCAATTTACTTTTCCTGCAAAACTACTGCTATAGAGTGGTCTAGCAGGGGTGGACTGATATTAACCAGGGCATGTGGGCAAAAATTAGGGAAAGGCCTCCACTGTCTCACCTACCTAAACCCTAATGCCCTACCCTGCTTCCTTCCTCACCCCACTACTTACGTCCCCTACCAGGGTTCTTAAAGGACCCCTAACCTGCAGAGCCATACCTCATACTCCAGGATCATGAAATACATTTTTTTGGGTTTCATATCCCTTTAAACAAAAAGTTCTATGCACGCAATAGTGCTATAATAAAAACACACTAGAGCATTTTCTTTTTGCATTTGGATGTACATTTAAAAGAGGTATAGCTGAACTTAGAAAGTATAAAATAAAATAAAAAATATCTATAAAAGATTAATATAAAAATGTACCATTTAACAGCATAAACAATATGGCAGTTTCCAAACATCTCACGTTTTGCAAGGACATAAACTAGAAATAAAATAGTGACCGACAAGCAGAATGTCCATATACTGTTCTCTCAGAAGTTAGCAAATCTCCTGTGAGACATTTTCAATTTTGAGTCAGAATGTGGTAAAAGTAATAATCCGAAAGGATAATTATTCTTTATGATTTGAGATAGAATGTTTGAAGATAGCTTTATTTTCCTCGTGGGTACTTTTCTGTGCGCTTTATAGATCAGAAGGAATATAGTCTAACAGGGAATCTATTAAACGGTGAGTCTCATTGTTAAAATATGAATGACTTGCAGAACAGATATTTACAGAATTGTACACAGTAGACAGTGATATGATTGTAACTCTGCGACATTTAGCAGCAGAAGAGTCATTCTGGGAACTATGGGTAAATGTCATCTGTGGCTATACAAGCAATACTCAGGTAAAACCTTGCTAATTTGGTCTTATGAAAAAAAAATAAAAAAAAAATATCTTATTTAAAAAAAAAAAGTTATAAAATATGATCTTAAAGGGACATGAAACTCAAAAATGTTCTGTCATGATTTAGGTAGAACATACAATTTTAAACAACTTTCTAGTTTACTTCTACTATCAAATTTGCTTCATTCTCTTGGTATCATTTGTTGAAGGAGCAGCAATGCACTACTGACAATCGTTATATATATATATATATGCAGCCACCTAGGTTCTTTGCTGCTCCTGAGCTTATCTAGATAAACCTTTCAGCAAAGGATAACAAGAGAAGGAAGTAAATTAAATAATAGGAGCAAATTGGATTTTTTTTTTAAATTGTATGCTCTGTCTATATCATGACTGTCTAATTATGACTTCACTGTCCCTCTGCAGGTATCACAAGGACAGTTACAGTTACGTAAGTACAAACACAGGTCAACACTGAAATGTAGGGAGAGATAGATTTCAACATAGTGGCACCAATAAATAGGGGGAGCCGAGTAAAAACCTCATACTATACTTCTAAAATGTATTTAGAGCTAGATCTCAAGTGGCTCACTAACATTTGCACGTGAGCAATATCAGAATATCGTGGGTGCATTAATTTGTTCTCATATTATAATTTGTAAGTAAACGTATTCGTTTGGAGAGCAAACAAATGTAACACGTTGGGTCAGTGTAACTAAATTCACAATATGTTTTACTTTAAATATTTCACATTTCAATGTTCTTCACATACAGGAAAATGTAATATTTATTTTAAATAATTATTTCTATATTTATCTGTATATACCTATACCTTACATAAAAAGACAAATTCAAGAACAAGGGGTCATGGTCTGAACCTGAAGGATGATAGATTCAGGAGTAATTTTCGGAAGCACTTCTTTACAGAAAGAGTGATTGGTTCATGGAATAAACTTCCACAAGAAGTGATAATGACAAACACTGTGGGGGACTTTAAGAATAGATGGAACATGCATAAGGCTATCCTACAAACTAGATAAGTTAATACTTTAAGGAAATATCTGGCAGACTTGCTGGGCCTATGAGGCCTATTTATCAAGCCGTCAACCGCAGATACGCTGGAATTCTGCAGTGTAATTGTGGAGAGCTTGATTCCCCTTAGTTATCAAAGTCTACAGAACGGCAAAAGTTGAAATCTGTGATGTAACATACGATCCGCCGGTCTCAGTCCGACACATATCGATGCTTACGTCATTACAGATGTTCCAAATGCAAATTCGGCACTATCTGACTACTTTTGCTAGTTATCAAATATCTAACAGGTACGCACGGCACTATTCCAGCCCAGCGTACCTGCTTTTCAATCCGCCAGGGCGGCGGATGCCATAGGAATCAATGGGAGTCTGAAAGCAGCGAAAGCTCATGTTCGCTGCTGCCCGATATCCCATTGATTCCTATGGGAGAATAAAAGTTATGTTTACACCCTAACATAACCCCCGAGTCTAAACACCTCTAATCTTCCGCCCGACACCGCCGCCACCTACATTATACTTATTAACCCCTAATCTGCCGCCCCGACACCGCCGCCACCTACATTATACTTATTAACCCCTAATCTGCCGCTCGACACCGCCGCCACCTACATAAAGTTATTAACCCCTATTCCGTCGCTCCGGGACCTCGCCGCCACCTACATAAAGTAATTAACCCCAATCCCACCGCTCCCGGAACCCAACTAAATAAATGTATTAACCCCTAAACCCCTGGCCTCCCACATCACTAGCACTTACTAAACCTATTAACCCCTAAACCGCTAGCCCCCCAGATCGCCATAAACTAATTTAACCTATTAACCCCTAAACCTAACAACCCACTAACTTTATAATAAATATTAACTCATCCCTATCTTATAATAAATTAAAACTTACCTTTAGATTTAAATTGAACTATATTAAACTAATAATTAACCTACCCTATTATACTAAAATTACAATAAACTACAAATTAAATTAACTATATTACATATTTAAACACCTAACCCTACTCAAATAATTTAAATCTACAATAAAAAATTACAAAGTTACAAAAAACTTTGTTATTTTTTGTAACTTAGTTGTTAGTTTTTTGTAACTTTGTAATTTTTTATTGTAGATTTAAATTATTTGAGTAGGGTTAGGTGTTTAAATATGTAATATAGTTAATTTAATTTGTAGTTTATTGTAATTTTAGTATAATAGGGTAGGTTAATTATTAGTTTAATATAGTTCAATTTAAATCTAAGGGTAAGTTTTAATTTATTATAAGATAGGGATGAGTTAATATTTATTATAAAGTTAGTGGGTTGTTAGGTTTAGGGGTTAATAGGTTAAATTAGTTTATGGCAATCTGGGGGGCTAGCGGTTTAGGGGTTAATAGGTTTAGTAAGTGCTAGTGATGTGGGAGGCCAGGGGTTTAGGGGTTAATACATTTATTTAGTTGGGTTCCGGGAGCGGTGGGATTGGGGTTAATTACTTTATGTAGGTGGCGGCGGGGTCCCGGAGCGACGGAATAGGGGTTAATAACTTTATGTAGTGATGTGGGAGGCCAGGGGTTTAGGGGTCAATACATTTATTTAGTTGGGTTCCGGGAGCGGTGGGATTGGGGTTAATAACTTTATGTAAGTGGTGGCGGGGTAATTTTAGAATAACAGTTAGGGTAGATTCATTATTAGTTTAATATATTTTTAGTATAACAGTTAGGGTAGGTTAATTAATAGTTTAATATAGTTTAATGTAATTTTAGTATAATAGGGTAGGTTAATTATTAGTTTAATTTAGTTTAATTTAAATCTAAAAATAAGTTTAAATTTATTATAAGATAGGGATGAGTTTATATTTAATATAAAGTTAGCGGGTTGTTAGGTTAAGGGGTTAATAGGTTAATTTAGTTTATGGTGATGTGGGGGGCTGGCGGTTTAGGGGTTTTTAGGTTTAGTAAGTGCTAGTGATGTGGGAGGCCAGAGGTTTAGGGGTTAATACATTTAGTTAGTTGCAGCGGTGTCAGGGAGCAGCGGAATAGGGGTTAATAAGTTTATTAGAGTTGCGGTGGGCTCCGGGAGCTGCGGGATAGGGGTTAATAAGTTTATTACAGTTGCGGCAGGGTCCGGGAGCGGCGGGATAGGGGTTAATAAGTTTATTACAGTTGCAGCGGGGTCCGGGAGCAGCGGGATAGGGGTTAATGACTTTATTTAGTTGTGGCGGGGTCCGGGAGCGGCGGGATAGGGGTTAAACATTTTAGTATAGTGGCGGTGTTTAGTGACAGGATACAAATAAAGCTGGGAAAAAGTCGAATAGCAGCGAGATCGATGACTGTTAGTTAACAACGGTCCGCTGCTCATCGCCCCGTACTTGGTGCGCGGCTTTTTAACAGCTTGTTTGTTAAATATGGAGAGTGTATTCAGGTCCGCGGCAGCGATGTTAGGCGATCTTAGGAGAGTATATTGGTGCCGTTGAATGCAAGTAAGTTGACGGCTTGATGAGTAGGCCTCTATGGCTCTTCTGTGCCGTCAAAATATATGTCTATATACATTTATTCAAATAGATATGTAGGTATAGATATATATTTTGCATTAGCATTATCAGAAATATATATTTAAATATATATTTAATAATAAAAATTACATTTTGTTTCCATGTGAAGGACATCGGAATGTGAAATATTAATAACTCCTGTTACGTTAGCGTGCGAGTGATGTTTTAGTTTTTTTCTTCTAAGAAAAAGTTAGCACATCGCAATATCCGAAGTCCTAAAGTTAGCACTTTACTTTTAACTCTTAATACGCATGCTAACCCGCGCACACAAAAAGATTACTCTTAGGGGTCAATTTATCAAGCTTCGCTGCTCCATAACCTGTGTAGCTGCTCTGAGGTGGCGGACAGAAATTAACCAGATCGAATACGATCTGGTTGATTGACATCCCCTGCTAGCGGCCAATCTGCAGGGGGCGGCATTGCACCAGCAGTTCACAAGAACTGCTGGTGCAATGAGAAATACCGACAGCGTACACTGTTGGCATTTATCGCTGTGCGGCAGACATGATACACTACATCGTATTATGTCTGTCCGCACTTTAATAAATATACCCCTTAGTGCTGTTTATGCTTGAGTGGGAGCGCTAAATACCACTCCACTTGTAATCTATCCCTTAGTGTTTAATATCCGTTTAAAAGCAATTAGTTCTCCTGTAAATTGCATATTCCTGATTTACTAGAGTTTAAGATGGCAGTGCTAGATATTGTAAAAGGCTTTTCAGCAAAATAAGTCCATGAGTATGCAGAAATATACTCATTAATAATTAATACAAAGTATTTTCTTTTTATTCACAGTGAATTTTAAGTGACACAAAGCTTCCTCAACACACACACATACTGTATATATTATATACATATATATTTACATACAAACCTATACATGTGTTCACACTCACCATACTTTAACTGAATTTAAGGAACACACACATACACTGTGTATTTATCTGTATGTGTGTATGTATATATATATATATTATTCATTTTTTTCTCATTTAAATGTGTTTGCTTGCTGTAAAGACAGAAAGTGCATTTTTGTATGGAGAGGAGATACATACATTACACAAGTATACACAAAATTCAGATTTAAAAAATCATATAAAATTAATAATTGAACCATTCACACAAAAATATGCAGAAAAAAATAGTATTGTAACAAAATTCTTCACCAAAAATCGTATTTTATCAAAAACATACAATTTGAATATAAATTACACAGAAATAAATCATATTAAATATGCACAGATTAAATCGTAATTTAAGTACACTTGATGCGCAAAAAAACACACAGAAATGCGTACTTATAAGCAAGGCTGCCACTAGAAATTTTGGGGCCCCCCACAACCCCCCATCCGCCCAAAAATATTAAGCCACCACGTCACATATTTCATATACCAAAATTAACTGAAAGGAGCAAAGCCAAAAACATTTCATACTCTGCAGCATGCATAACAAGTCATTGGTAAATGGTGACATAAAAATCGGAAACCAACTCACAAAATCAATTAAAGTCACATAGAACCCTGTTGAAGAAGCAGCAAAACACAACTGGGAGCTAGCTGAACACATCAGATTAGCCAATAACAAGAGATATATGTGTGCAGCCTCCAATTAGCAGCTCATAACTGCTCCTGAGTCCACCTAAGTATTCTCTTCAACAAAGGATGCTAAAATAACAAAGCAAATTTGATAATATAACTAGATTGTTTAAAATACCATGTTCTATCTGAATCATGAAAGTTTAATCTTGACTTTACAGTCCCTTTAATTTTCAAGATACATGCAGACTACCAACCCTAGCTCAGTATATTCAATAGTAAGGAGCTATTTTACTACAAGGGTTACCAAAATAATTGTGTAAATTTGATAAAATAGTAAATTGCAATGTTTTGGTTTTGTTTGTTTTAAATTGTAAGCTCTGTTGGAATCATTGACTTCCATGCCTCTTTAAACTACCACGGTCACAAGCTAAACAATATTAAACATCTAACCAAGCAACAGGAACATTAGCCTTATTCATTTCATATGATAAAGTTTCACGTTATAGGTTTTTTAAGATTACACATAACGTTTATGTTTAACTATGTCCATGCAAACCCTTGTATGGGATATGAAATTCTTCAGATGATGTAGGGTGGTGCATGAAGACTGTAGAATGGGATAGGTAATACAGTGGGATTTGGGATTCTATAATTGTTTTACAACTGCAGTGTTCACTAATAATTGTAGAATGAGGTACAAATGCTAGTTCTCCAAGAAATTAAATGACTGAGATCTGCACTATGCAAGTTAAGTGTACGGTGGTATTTGCAGCCTTAACCTAGGTACAGAATGGTGACAGCACAGAATGTTTATTGCTAACACTGGATATAAAAGAAGACTTGGTATAGGGTGGCATGTGCCAACCTGCTATAAAGTACAGTGAAGCACCTAGATAGAGAGTGATACAAGGGTGGGGGTAGGGGACACTGTTTTAAAGTGGTCCTTGTCAGCTCCTACAAAGCCAGCCTTGCCTTGGCTACCAGTACATTCCCTCATACTCCTTGTCCAATATGTCTAAACACAGTGTTTTTCCTGGGATTTTGCATCAGGTATTTTGATATGTCATACAGTGGTTCTAGTACTGACCATAGATCAATGTTTTGTTGTCACAATATTGCTCTACAGAAGCTCACATACTGCCTAGTGCTGTCACTGGGGGCAAATAGTCTTTGGGATACTGGTGAATGTACATGAGAGTGTGAGAAAATACACTTACAGTTCAACAAGCTCCTTTGGCTAACAGGCTCAGCACTGCTCTCTATTCCAGTAATGTTCGTTACCTCAGCCTTGGAGTCTCCCTCCTTCCCTGTCTGGTGGTGACCTCAACAGCATGTATAAAGAAGGCTTCCAGCCAGAAACAGCCCAAGCAGCCCTTCATTCACTGCGTGGCCACGCAACCCACTGCCATGACCCATGGCCGGGAGAGCCATAACCCAGTTTGATTTTTACTGGCAGCTGATTTCCCGCAGCATATCAGAAATGGTGGGAAACCAGCTGAACAGTAATAATCAAACTTTGAATGACAGTCTAAAGTTAGCCTGTCTGCTGCAGCGAGCAGAGCTTCAATGGGATCGGGCCCGTTTTAAAAAAAAAATAAAAAAATAATGAAAATTTAAATCAGGCTTCAGTATTGTGCTATGTCAGTCACAGACCTCTGTAGTTACCCCTGTCACCCCCTGATGGCGACCCTGCTTATAAGTACAAAATACAAAACGTAATTGTTTTTTTGTAAAATTGGCTGAACATGGGCGTTCCATGGGTGTACATGAAATTGTCTCTCTAATCCCAGCATCATTCTGTAAAAGATTTTCGCAAAACAAATCTCACAGTGTTATGTTGCAAAATAAAAGGTGGCAAATTTTTCTCAATACACTCAAAATACACATACACACACACATATTTTTAAATATATATAAAGAAAGAGGTTTATAGGCTAATAAGCGCTATTTCTGGCAGCAAATATATACACACACCATGTACATTTACATAGGGCAATGAGAAAACAATCTATATAGGTATACATAGATGTATAAATAGCCTGTTTATATGTGATCAAAGTTCATATGTAATGTGCACAACACAGGATGAGTAAACTGGTGTAATCCCAATGTAGAATTAAACTTCTAAAAATCCTGCCTACAATGTTTTACCTCAATCACATGAGGTAAGTATGAAGCCCTGTAGGGAGGCGCTCTTATCTGGTGCTTGTAGATATATCTGTAGTCTGTTTCTGTCCATTTACTTCAGGCTCTGCTGCTTCCTTGAGTATGGTAGGCTTCCAGATCCCTCTCATGCTTCCTTGAGTATGGTAGGCTTCCAGAACCCTCTCATGCTTCCTTGAGTATGGTAGGCTTCCAGAACCCTCTCATGCTTCCTTGAGTATGGTAGGCTTCCAGATCCCTCTCATGCTTCCTTTAGTATGGTAGGCTTCCAGATCCCTCTCATGCTTCCTTTAGTATGGTAGGCTTCCAGAACCCTCTCATGCTTCCTTGAGTATGGTAGGCTTCCAGAACCCTCTCATGCTTCCTTGAGTATGGTAGGCTTCCAGAACCCTCTCATGCTTCCTTTAGTATGGTAGGCTTCCAGAACCCTCTCATGCTTCCTTTAGTATGGTAGGCTTCCAAATCCCTCTTGTGGATAAAAAATGAAGGGAAAGCAGAAAAATGTCAACCAATAGCAGCTTCAACGCTAACAAGGTAAACGACCGTGAGTTTCTTTTTAAAGCAGACAACAAGCTGCAGTATTATACTGTCTCTGAAGAAGAAGGAATTAGCATTGAGCCACCCTTCGAAACACGTAAGACAGAGTAACAATAATAGACTTTCATATACACCGGGTGATCCAGTTTTCTTTTGAAAAACTGCTTTTTGGCGGATTTGTATTGGGAGCAGGCAGGACTAAGGCTATGTTACAGTGAGACTTGCTACAATATATATACATCTGGCCGATTAATTACCTCATATGTTATTGAGGGCATGAAATGTAAGCAGGAATTTTATTGATATATGTTCCAATAAAAATGTTTTAACAATTTTGCACTATTGCAGCATTTTTTCTGCTTTTCCTTCATTTATAGCCACGAGAGGGATCTGGAAGCCTACCATACTAAAGGAAGCGCAAGAGGGATCTGGAAGCCTACCATTCTAAAGGAAGCGTGAGAGGGATCTGGAAGCCTACCATACTAAAGGAAGCGCAAGAGGGATCTGGAAGCCTACCATTCTAAAGAAAGCGTGAGAGGGATCTGGAAGCCTACCACACTAAATGAAGCGTGAGGAGGATCTGGAAGCCTACCACACTAAAGGAAGCATGAGAGGGATCTGGAAGCCTACCACACTAAAGGAAGCGTGAGGGGGATCTGGAAGCCTACCACACTAAAGGAAGCATGAGAGGGATCTGAAAGCCTACCACACTAAAGGAAGCGTGAGAGGGATCTGGAAGCCTACCATTCTAAAAGAAGGAGCAGAGCCTGAAGTAAACGGACAGAAACAGACTACAGATATATCTACAAGCACCAGATAAGAGCGCCTCCCTACAGTGCTTCATACTTACCTCATGTGATTGAGGTAAAACATTGTAAGCAGGAATTTTAGAAGTTTAATTCTACATTGGGATTGCACCAATTACTCATCCTGTGTTGTGCACATTACATATGAACTTTGATCACATATATACAGAATATTTATACATCTGTGTATACCTATTGCCCTATGTAAATGTACATGGCGTGTGTATATATTTGCACCAGCAATAGCTCTTGTAAACCCATAAACCTCTTTCTTTTCATTTTCTGTAGAGTATCTCAGAATGTTCTTTAGAAAATACTTTTTAGGGCTACAGCAGCTTTTTTTCTGTTGCCTTGAATTGGGATTCCTGTGATTCGGTTTGTTCCCCCCTTATTTTGCGCCTGTTTTGCTCCCCTTTCTGTTATATATATATATATATTACACACACACACACACACATATAGACTTTTTAAAGGAGGGGTTCTGTAAATTCAATACCAACCATCGCTGTAGTGTAGCCAATCAGAGTTCAAGCTCCGTTATGAAGCAGCGGTCTAAAGACAGCTGCTCCAAAACCTGTCTGCCTACTCTGAGGCGGCGGACAGAAATCAACCCGATTGAATACGATCGGGTTGATTGACACCCCCTGCTAGCGGCTGCTTGGCCGCAAATCTGCAGGGGGAAGTATTACACCAGCAGTTCACAAGAAGCGAATGCTGTCGTCAATTAACTATGTGCAGCGGACATGATCCGCTATATTGGATCATGTCCGCTCTCACAATCATAAATATGACCCTTTCAGTCAAGACTAGCCAATAGAAAGTTTGACTACGTCTACATCACTGTTCATTTTAAGGTAAACAAACTGGGTCATTAAATCTTAAAAAAAAAAAATCTCATTTAAGCACCATCTTTGAAATTAAGTTTGATCATATTAGCCAGAACACTGTCAGTATGATGACCCTGAACATACAAGGATCTATCCTTGGTCTTGATTTTAGAACTGTCCATGGATAAAAATAAACATCTGAACTTGTTCTGCTTCTTTCTGCCAGAGAGAATCCCAAATCTAAGACAAATAGTAGATTATGCAGAACAGACCTGGGAACTACTGATCAGGATAAAAACATACTTAGCTTTACCATTGATCATTAAAAGTGTAAATTATTCCGAATTCAGCTAATGCAGGGTTTCAAGGTTTGATCTCCCTACCTATAATGATGAGTCAAGAAAAGTTGCTTCTGTCTTCTTGTGAAAAGGAAACGCACAACATCGCAACATGAATTTGACAAATGATCTGTCACTGTGTAGCAATGTGATAATGTGGATTCCATAAAGAAGATTATCAAATGACAAATAAATGCCAGGTGTACAGATAAGGAGCTCCTGCTTTCTTTAGCATATAGATGACTAATCCGGCTTACTCCAATCGTTGTGTTACCCCACGAGCTGGACACCAAAGGGTGCACACAACGATTGGAGGAAGCCGGATTAGTCATTGTTCTGCAAAAGAAAGCAGGTGCTGCGAGTGGAGGATCAGCGTTATGTTTACAATGACGCAATAGTATTTTAAAAATTAAGCTTCTTTGTAAATTTTAATGAATTAAAGTGCACCTGTTTTTAAGATTATTATTTGATAATGGCCTTTAATTTGTTAAAGTTTACATTCACTTTAAAGGAGGTGAACAAAGAACTCTCCAATTCTACTGTCTCCAAGTATAGTGAACTGGCATTTTATTGGGTCTCTCTGATCTCAGCACATTGTTATAAAAAATTTTCTTTATTATTTTCTCCTATTCCATCATTTTAATCCCTGATTGCATTTTCTCACATTCTAAGCAACATGCACCAATCAGCATTCGTGTAAGTTCTTGTGGAAACATTAAAATAATGACATGCAGGGGGCAAATGTGCATTAATATATTCACTTTGTATTGTTAAAGGGTCTCTAAATAAGCCTTTGTATTTTTATATTGATTAACATATTAGTATTTTATCAGATACATTAAATCATAAATTTGGTTTGAAACAGCTTAGCTTTCCTTATGTACCATGTGCTTTTCTAATTTCTGTAAAACAAGTGTCCATATATTTTAACTACAAATTGGGATCAATACTCATTATCTCCGCAGAGTCACTAAACATTCCATGGGCAGAGAAAAAAAAGCCCTAAGCTGGATCTCTGATTTAGGATCAAGTGTCAGATACAAACAAACGTTATTAAAGCGACAGTAAAATAAAAATGAAACTTTCATGATTCATACAGAGCAGGTTTTTTCAAACATTTTTTCCCAAGATCCAGTGCCATGATATCACAAGCCTTCACAACCCTGTTTTTATGCTTGGTTTGAAAATGTCTGAAGTAAAATACAACAATATATCTGTAAGGGATTAAATGCCCTACATCTCCTGAGTGTCTGCTTGTAACTTAACTTAACACTTAATATAACTTAATAAATAATAACTAACAACACAACACAGTTCTGTGGGTGAAAGACCCGTGGGTCGCATTTATTGGTACCAGCCGTGGAACTGGCAGGTAACTTAACCACGGGTGGCGGCAATCGGGGCCTACATCTAACTATGGATAACCCCTTCTAGAAAATGGCCAAGGGACACTGCTGCAGACCACAAGGCGGAGATACTCACGCAGCTTTCATAATTAGGGGTTTTTCGGCCCAACAATAATCAGCCCAAGCACGCCCAAGCATACCGAGCCTGTGACGTCACCCTGACCGCAATGGCTGTTACTCAAACCTCCTTCCAGTCTGCAGCCGTGATCCTGACCACCCGCCAGAGTAGGGTGCAAGCATTAGAAACTCCAAACCTGTAGGTCCAGCCTTGACTTGACGAACAGCATGTCAATAACTGGGGAGTTCAAAATTACCGTCCTTGGTCTTAGGGAAGTAGTTCGAGTAACCCTCTTCCAGCCTCAGACACCTAGTCTCGAATAGAGACCTAACGACAAGCCGATTGCCGCCTGTTATATCTTTAACTGAATCAATAGTGCATTACAATTGCCAATCAGTAATGCCTAGCATCAATTCAATAATGCATTACAAGTGCCAATCCGTAATGCATAACGAATCCATCAAGATGGATAACAAACAAAACAACAGTGCATAACAAATTCAACAACAGTGCATAACAGGGCTGGGAGGGCGGGGAAAGATCTTCTGGGAGTCCACAGGAACAAAGAGGAAGTAGAATCCCTGCACATCCTTCTTATAAGGTTAGTAAACCCCTCCCAACACAATGCAACATTGTAACTAACACACACACACAGCAGCACTCACTCCTCCAGGCCTTAACCCTTAGCTACGCTCCGGGCTATTTGCCCTGCACTTTCTTAAGGGATTAAATGCCCTACATCTCCTGAGTGTCTGCTTGTAACTTAACTTAACTTAACACTTAATATAACTTAATAAATAATAAATAACAACACAACACAGTTCTGTGGGTGAAAGACCCGTGGGTCGCATTTATTGGTACCAACCGTGGAACTGGCAGGTAACTTAACCACGGGTGGCGGCAATCGGGGCCTACATCTAACTATGGATAACCCCTTCTAGAAAATGGCCAAGGGACACTGCTGCATACCACAAGGCGGAGATACTTACGCAGCTTTCCTAATTAGGGGTTTTTCGGCCCAACAATAATCAGCCCGAGCACGCCCAAGCATACCGAGCCTGTGACGTCACCCTGACCGCAATGGCCATTACTCAAACCTCCTTCCAGTCTGCAGCCATGATCCTGACCACCCGCCACAAGAGACTGACCTGCATATTCACTGGTCCTGACTCTTGCCGCCACCCTATACTCTTAGGAGTAACTCCTGCCTGATGTTCTGCAAGAACAAATCTACTCCTGACGGTTCTAAATGAACCCCATCCTGCCTATACAAACCCTTATGGGCTGCCGAGATGTTCCCGTGCTCTACCACAAAACCCTTGAGTTCAACTACCTGCTTCCTCAGGTCCCTATTGATCTTTTTCCTGACCTGAAAAGCTGCCTTATGACACACCATGTGCCTCCACCTTAATCTAGGGATCACATTCGACCACCCGATTCTCACACCTGGAAACCAGAGTTTGAACTGCCTCATGTCTGACTGCATTGCCCGAATTAGATCCAATGTGGGAATGGCCCCCACATCGTTGCCGCCAGCATGAATGATCAGAATGTGGGTTTTTTCCCACCTTTTTGCTGCGGTCTGGAGCAATGCAGGCAGATCTGACCAAACCAAGCCTCTGTGCCCTAGCCAACGTAACACAGCCCTGGACGAATGAAATCCTAGCTGCTGTCCTCCTGGCATGGCTGCAGCTCTAATTGCGGCCCAGTGCACATATGAATAGCCGACGATCCACACCCGTACAGGACCTGGACGTATTTCTGAAAACAAAGAAAACAAGAGTTAGCCCGCTTGCAGTAGACCAGATCCTCACAACCTTGGCCCATAACCTTTTGGTATCACCCCCGCAAGCCCCCCAACTCTTGCATACTTGACCCTTGATCCCCGTTCTCAAACATACAGCGGCCTAACGTAAGACTTATACCGCTGCGACCTCCACCGCCCTAATGAGCGGATGCGATCCGAGGACCAACCCAACTCTGCTGCTGTCATCGCTGCCCCCACCCGAAAGGAGTGTGGAGCAATCCGAGACCCGTCTAGACCAGCCTTTTGCGCTGCCCTATCTAAGACCTTTCCAAACTGGTATCTGGTTAGCGGGTCTCCATTGGAATGTATCAGAAACCTGGAGGAGCCTCCTGGCCGTACTTCCAGGTAAGATGACACTAGCCGCACGGGGCAACAGGCAACACCCTGCTGCCCCGGCAGGGAAAGCCAAGCTCCCCGGCCCTCCTGGCCAGTTTTGGACCTGGGAATGAACAATAGCACGGAGTCATCCACCAGCCTGACATGGCTGTGCATGACCCCCCCTGCGGCCGCCGTTCTGGCTCGCGGTACCAACTCACCCACCCTTAATGCGCCATGAAACGCCAAGCCAAAGGCCGCCCCGAAGAGGCGAGCCTCGAAAGGTGAGGAACATACCTCTGGCAGTACTTCCAGTAATTTTACCAGTCGTTTTGCCGTAATGGGCTCCCTTGTGTCCCGTCGTGGAACTTCCAGATGGCCCACCCCCTCAAAAGCTGTTTAACAAGAAAGGAGCACGACTCGTCTTTAAAGGCGTATAGCCTGCAGAAAAACGCCACAGCCGATAGCCTCGCGACTACCGCCCCCTTTTTTGCTCGCTTACCTCTCAGGTCCGCCAGCCAGCGCAACAGAAACCCCTGTTCACCCTCACAGGAAGGGAACTCACGTAGGTCGCAAAAACCTACCCATTCGCTCCAGTACCTTACATATGCCGACCATGTGCTGGGTGCCAACGAAGCCCGCAACAACGGAATCAGTTGCTGTAGTCCCTCGCCATCTGCCACAAAAAGAGAGGGCAAGAAAGACCGTTAGGAGCCGCGGCAGGCACCGCTGCCCTAAATGCCCCCCACTGGAAGCGAGACAGTGCATCTGCAACTATATTCTGCACCCCTGGCACATGCCGGGCCCTAAAATCAATGTTCCATTGCAAACATCTCAACACCAGGTGTCGCAAATAATGCACCACCACAGGCGATGAAGCAGAGAGCCTGTTAACCGCAAACACCACGCTGAGATTATCTGTCCAGAAAATCACAGCCCTGTTACTAAACAGGTGACCCCACAATTCCACCGCAACCAGTATAGGAAACAATTCCAGAAAGCAAAGATTGCGTGTAAGCCCTCTGGCCATCCACTCGGTCGGCCAGGGCTCCGCACTCCATGCCCCTTCAAAGTAAGCCCCATACCCGGATGCTCCTGCGGCGTCCGTGAACAGATGTAGCGCTTGGTTAGATATTGGATCCCCTCGCCACATGCAGATGCCGTTAAAGTCCTGGAGAAACCTCTCCCAGACCTGCAAGTCCGCCACGAGATCCCTCGTGATGCGAATGCGCGATGTCGGAGCCCTATCTCCGCCCAAACACCGCTCTAGCCGCTTGCTAAACACCCTACCCCATGAGATCACTCTCCCCGCAAAGTTAAGGAGACCAAGGAGCGATTGCAGCTCCCGCAGTGAACACGTCTGTGCTGCAACCATAGCACGGACTGTGGCCAACATCTTGGCGACCTTTTCCTTAGGCAACCTACATTCTCCTGCCACCGAATCAATCTCGATGCCCAGGAACGTCAAGCACGTGCACGGCCCCTCCGTCTTATCCTCTGCCAGAGGAACCCCAAACCTGGCCATCATGAACCTCATGACTTTCATTAAAGAGGCACATTCTTGCGAGTTGGCCGCCCCTACCAGGAGAAAGTCATCCAAGTAGTGCGCAACTCTATCACTTCCAGCAACCGAGACCACCGCCCAGTGCAAGAAAGTACTGAATGCTTCGAAGTACGCGAAGGATATCGAACAGCCCATGGGCAGACAACGGTCGACATAATAACCCCCTTCAAACCAACACCCCATCAGCCCAAAGGATCATGGGTGAATCAGGAGAAGCCGAAACACGGATTCTATGTCTAATTTCACCATCAATGCTCCCGGGCCCCGTTCCCTGACCATAGCCAGCGCGTCATCAAACGACTGGTAACGGACCAAGCTCAATTCCTCCGGAATAGCGTCGTTCACCGACCGCCCTTTTGGATAAGAGAGGTGTTGTATGAGCCTGAACTTACCCGTCTCCTTTTTGGGGACAACCCCCAGCGGGGAAACGACTAAATCCGGCAGTGGCAATTCCCTGAAAGGGCCTGCAACCCTATCCAAGGCCACTTCTTTACCCAGCTTCTCCCTGACTGCCTCAGGGTATTGGGAAGCCGATTTCAGTTTTTTTCTGTCTCGGGCTCCCAACACCCGGCCAACTACCGGGATCACAAAACCCTTACGCAATCCGCTATCCAAAAGCTGAGCAGTCGCCCTATCCGGGTACCTGCGCAACCACTTGCCAATGACCTGGACCCTAAGTGGTGAATTCGCCCTTACTCCCAGCGCCTCCTTTGCCCCCAAACCGATCAGTTTGGGTATCTCGCTTCTTGGAGCAATCAGCTCCGGGGTGTTGACCGCTGCAGAACTTGCAGACGTGTTTGAACGTGCACGATGTACCCCGCTCGCACGCTTTGTCCTGATACCGCCAGCATACACCCCCTTGCCGCCGTCGAAAGCGCAATGTCTGCCTCCCCCCAGGCGATGCCGCTATGGCGCCCCCTTGCGCCCTCCTTTCCGCATCAAGATGCGCCCAAAGATGCAAATCCATCGTGCCAAAATCAAGCAGTGGGTTGCCCACCTTCTTCTTCCAATATAACATATCGTACTCTCTCCACGCACCATCGGCAAACTTTCTGTGTATTGCATCGATGGTGTCGACATACTTAAAGAGGGCAGTCCCTTGATCGGGAAACCTCTCCAAGTAGCAAGTGGCATAGACCCGGAAACACCGATGCCACTCCTCAAGGGTATCAGGCCGCCTAAATTTCTTAGGGCCCGTACCATCCTCCGCCATTTCCTTAATCTTAAAAGCCTCTGCAGACAGCTCAAACATATTCACATACTTACCGTCCTGGATACGCTTCACAGTCTTAGATTTAAGGTGTGCATGCAAACTGTGTACCTGGCACGAATAAGTATCCCCATGTACCGCTGCCTTTCTGTTCACCACCTGTGGTGACCACCCAGCAACCCCTAGGAGTTTAGATGACTGCGCCCCACTACTGGCATTGCCATCCCCGTGATTGCCCCTACTCATCTTTCTCAACATTCTATACATCCTCCTATGCCCTTTCGTGTGCAAACCCAGGGACCCATCTATCTCAGACCCCGAACCTGACCCACTAGAGCTGGAAGAATTACACCGCCCCCTAGGAAAACCAAGTTGCATCTCACCAGAGGAAGCACCCGATGTAGCTTGGCCGTGTCCAGAAGCGCTGCTGACTCCCCTAGGCACGAGAGCTCCAGAACTCCCTGCTGGATGAGGATGTCCTGGGTACCTGCAAAATAGAAGCCAAGAGGGGAGTACCTCGGAAAGAGCCAGCCGTCTCCTCCCTATCCCCCCCTTCCTCAACTTCTAGATAATCTTCCCGGTCGCTATCACTCACACCGCATGCCACACTCACATCATCATCCGTACTGGTGGCCAGCCCACTAGCCGAATCCTCTTGAAATCTCACGGTCCTACTCAAACCCTGAGACTTCGATCCCCTAGCCTGTCTCACCTGCCCCCTCCCGGGGCTCTCCAAGCCTTCCCCAGGGCCATCGCTAATGCTAGCATGCCCCCTTTTTACAGCCCCCCTTGTGGCTATTTGCCCCGACCGTGCCGGTGAGGTCCTGCTGGGTGTCATTATACCCTGCAGGCCTTGTTCCTGGGGCCCCGCTACTGCGGTGTCGCTCCCTGAGCTATGCGCCACAATGGCCCCCTTATTCGAGTGCCGCGTGCGGAAGTGACGTCACCGTTAGTGACGTAAGGACGCGCGACGCAACCGGAATTTGGCGCGGCGGCCATCTTGGATGCCACGAGGGACGACGCACCGGAGGCCTGCATAGCACCATAGGCCGAAGCCTGGGCCTGAAGTATCGCCGGACCCGACGATGCACCCGCGAGGACCGACGCCAAGGACTGCAAGAGGGACACCGCCGCCGCTACCGATTCCCCAGAGAGGACGACCGCCGCAGGTAAGGTCGCACTACCACCCACTACCTGCGCCAACGGAACTCTCCCCAGGGGTATACGGACCCCTTAAGGCCTCGCTGGGCCCTGCAACTACGGGCCCCTGCCTAAGGCCTACTCCGGAACCCCCGGGTACATCACAGGGACCCCCGGAGCAGAAACCGGAGCTCCCCTGGGACCCCCTAAGCCCTATGCCTGAATCGCCTAGTGCGCCTACTCGCCCCTCGGGCCCTACCTCCCTTGGGGGCCTACACTCCGACCCGACCGGCTGAGAAGCCGGGCCGGGCCCACCATCCCCCACTAAATTCTCCAGATGGGGATGGTGCGACCCAATCCATGTCCTCTAACTCCATTTCTTCCCATTCTCCAGATTCGCCTTCCATTGGAAAATGCTGCAAACTGCTAAGCTGAAAGATCTTCTGGGAGTCCACAGGAACAAAGAGGAAGTAGAATCCCTGCACATCCTTCTTATAAGGTTAGTAAACCCCTCCCAACACAATGAAACATTGTAACTAACACACACACACAGCAGCACTCACTCCTCCAGGCCTTAACCCTTAGCTACGCTCCAGGCTATTTGCCCTGCATTTTCTCAATGTTTGGTAAAGGGACTAAAATGTGTGCATACTTTATTACTGATTGTAGTCACACTTGAAAGTTTTCTAAAAGGTAACAAAACACACACTACACACAATGTCATGCAACACACACACCCCACACACACTCTCAAACAATACACACACTCTCATACAATACACACACACACTCTCATACAATACACACACACACCATACACACTCTCATACAATACAAACACACACCACACACACTCTCATACAATACACACACACACCACACACACTCTCAAACAATACACACACACACCACACACACTGTCATACAATACACACACACACCATACACACTCTCAAACAATACACACACACACCACACACACTCTCAAACAATACACACACACACCACACACACTCTCAAACAATACAAACATACACCACACACACTCTCATACAATACACACACACACCACACACACTCTCATATAATACACACACCACACACACTCTCATACAATACACTCTTATACCACACATCACACACACTCTCATACAACACGTGCCGTACACACACTTTTATACAACACACACACACACACTCTCTCATAAAACACACACACACACCACACACTCTCATCCAACACACACACACTCTCATACAGCACAGACTCACACTATCATAAAACACACACACTACACACACTCTCATACCACACACACTCTCATACCACACACACAACACACACTCTCCTACAGCACACACAAGTTGCAAGTGCAACCCATTAGAAATTGTGTTGCAACCCTTTAATGGGTCTCAATGCATTGTTTGAAGAACGCTGATATAGAGCATGCAATTTTAAACAACTTTTCATTTTATTTCTATTATCAAATTTGCTTTGTTCTCTTGGAATCCTACGTTGAAGAGTAAACCTAGGTAGGCTGATTGGAGCTTAGGAGCGTGCACATGTCTTTAGTATTCTATGGCAGCAGCATTTGCAACTTTGCATCAAATTGTTTTAAACACTGCGGCCAGATGGTTAAAGACATGTGCACGCTACTGAGTTCACTTAGGGCTACTCTTTATCAAAGGATAGGAAGCGATCTCTGCATACTGGAAAGGTGTTTAAAATATCATGCTCTATTTAATCACTTTAATTGTAATTTTACTGTCCCTTTAAGAAAGTCACTTGTTTAAGAGTCAGAAGCACTTCACAGAATATAAACTCTAGCAGAACCTATAGGGACCCTACAGGTACTTTGTTGTATAACTGGTCATATTAAATAGTATGCACTTTGGTCAGCTTATGCTCCCAATTCAGACTAAATTTATTTTTTGCACAAAACCTTATATCATAGTGAGCAGTTAAAAAGGTATCATTATTATAAGGGGTCAATCTACTTTAACTTGGGGCCCGATTTTAGAATTCTTGCACTTGTATGGACAGCAATGTTGTTAGTTAATCGTATGGTTTTCGGATGCTTATAGTGCAGTACACTCAGTGAGAAATCTTACAACACATGTCTCAACTACTTGTATGTAGGTTTCATTTTGTCTTGTGGCTCCTTTTGGATTTTTTGTTATCTTACACAACACAATACTGAAGAAGTAACTGGACTTTGTAGCCATAAATAATGTTAATGAATTTACTTTATGGGGGACATAAAAAATGTATCTTTGTAACTTCTTTATTAAGAAATGTCTGCAGCTGCATAAGGCTAATAACACCTTTTTTCCAATATTGCATTTTGAATTGTGTTGCTTTTACTGTCACACTACGGGTTAGATTACAAGTGGAGCGCAAAATATTGCTTTCGCAGTGCAATTGTAATGGCTGGTTATTTATTGCGCAACAGTAAATGGGTGATTTTGCCTGTTTACGTGCACGCAATAAATTAGCGCTCCACTTGTAATTTAGCCCTAAAAAAGCAATGTCCCTCTCTGAACCTTATTTAAAAAATGAATCAAAAGTGAGCCCTAATAATTGGAAGTCATTGGAATTAGTTCATTGCTATACCACATGGAACAAAATATTTTATTACAAAGTTGCCACAGCTCCACCATAGCAGAGGTCTTCACTTCTGTTAATTTGCAAACCACAACTAACTGGGTTTCTCAAATCTTTTCTACAAAAGATTTGGTGCTTACAACGTTGGGTGCTATGATAATTACCACCATTAACCTGGATGTGACAGTTACAGGCCAAATTTGATAATAAATATTGATGCTGAGCTTTATTACAACTATAATATATATTACAACAAAGCTGAATTTAGTTCATGATGACAAGAGTCTTAAAATAAATGTCAATGTTTTTTTTTTTTTTAAATCTGTCCTGCAAACTTCCCTTGATGCTAGCAAGGTTTTCAAAAGGGTGAGGCTGAACATGAAACCAGTCCATAAAGTTTTTGTATTCAAACTTATTTCATATAAACTATTGAAGCCCTTTTCTTCTATCAAAATGCACATTACTTGGGTTTTTGTTCCTTCTTTTTGCTCACAAATGGAGCATTTGAGGAGTGTCCACTTCTTATAGAACACCGAGCAACAACAGTCTGCATGAGACCTGAGATTCAGAGTTTAAAATGGCATGATACCAACCAAACAGTTCCTTTGTTTGATAATCAAAATAGTTTGAGTTTGATTCCAATCTTCCTGTTTTTCCCCCCAATATTAGAAAAATGGGTATGTATATTTTTTTCCTGATAAAGTGATCACAATCTTTCTAGATAAAACACAGATTGTTAATTCACGCAAGATTTGATCTCCATTTTCCCGCGATGCTACTCTGAACTGCTGATAATGGATGCAGATCACTAAGGCCTATATTTAGAGTTGGGCGGTAGCCGTCAAAACCAGCGTTAGAGGCTCCTAACGCTGGTTTTGGGCTACCGCCGGTATTTAGAGTCAGTCATTAAAGGGTCTAACGCTCACTTTCCAGCCGCGACTTTTCCATACCGCAGATCCCCTTACGTCATTTGCGTATCCTATCTTTTCAATGGGATCTTTCTAACGCCGGTATTTAGAGTCGTGTCTGAAGTGAGCGTTAGAATTCTAACAACAAAACTCCAGCCGCAGAAAAAAGTCAGTAGTTAAGAGCTTTCTGGGCTAACGCCGGTTCATAAAGCTCTTAACTACTGTGCTCTAAAGTACACTAACACCCATAAACTACCTATGTACCCCTAAACCGAGGTCCCCCCACATCGCCGCCACTAGATTAAAATTTTTTAACCCCTAATCTGCCGACCGCCACCTACGTTATACTTATGTACCCCTAATCTGCTGCCCCTAACACCGCCGACCCCTATATTATATTTATTAACCCCTAACCTGCCCCCCACAACGTCGCCGCCAGCTACCTACAATAATTAACCCCTAATCTGCCGACCGCAAAGCGCCGCCACCTACGTTATCCTTATGTACCCCTAATCTGCTGCCCCTAACACCGCCGACCCCTATATTATATTTATTAACCCCTAATCTGCCCCCCTCAACGTCGCCTCCACCTGCCTACACTTATTAACCCCTAATCTGCCGAGCGGACCGCAACGATACTATAATAAAGTTATTAAGCCCTAATCCGCCTCACTCCCGCCTCAATAACCCTATAATAAATAGTATTAACCCCTAATCTGCCCTCCCTAACATCGCCGGCACCTAACTTCAATTATTAACCCCTAATCTGCCGACCGAATCTCGCCGCTACTGTAATAAATGGATTAACCCCTAAAGCTAAGTCTAACCCTAACACTAACACCCCCCTAAGTTAAATATAATTGAAATCTAACAAAATAAATTAACTCTTATTAAATAAATTATTCCTATTTAAAGCTAAATACTTACCTGTAAAATAAACCCTAATATAGCTACAATATAAATTATAATTATATTATAGCTATTTTAGGATTTATATTTATTTTACAGGTAACTTTGTATTTATTTTAACCAGGTACAATAGCTATTAAATAGTTAAGAACTATTTAATAGCTAAAATAGTTAAAATAATTACAAAATTACCTGTAAAATAAATCCTAACCTAAGTTACAATTAAACCTAACACTACACGATCAATAAATTAATTAAATAAAATACCTACAATTATCTACAATTAAACCTAACACTACACTATCAATAAATTAATTAAATACAATATCTACAAATAAATACAATGAAATAAACTAACTAAAGTACAAAAAATAAAAAAGAACTAAGTTACAAAAAATAAAAAAATATTTACAAACATTAGAAAAATATTACAACAATTTTAAACTAATTACACCTACTCTAAGCCCCCTAATAAAATAACAAAGCCCCCCAAAATAAAAAAAATGCCCTACCCTATTCTAAATTAAAAAAGTTCAAAGCTCTTTTACCTTACCAGCCCTGAACAGGGCCCTTTGCGGGGCATGTCCCAAAGAATTCAGCTCTTTTGCCTGTAAAAAAAACACATACAATACCCCCCCCAACATTACAACCCACCACCCTCATACCCCTAATCTAACCCAAGCCCCCCTTAAATAAACCTAACACTAAGCCCCTGAAGATCTTCCTACCTTATCTTCACCATACCAGGTTCACCGATCCGTCCTCCGAAGTCTTGATCCAAGCCTCGGAAGTGTTGATCCAAGCCCAAGCGGGGGGCTGAAGAGTGACGTCCATCCTCGGGCTGAAGTCTGGATCCAAGCGGCGGCTGAAGAACTCCATCATCGGGCTGAAGTCGGAAGTCCATCATCGGGATGAAGTCTTCTATCAAGCTGCATCTTCAATCTTCTTTCTTCTGGAGCGGAGCCATCTTCTTTCCAACCGACGCGGATCCAACCTCTTCAACCGACGCCTACTCGCCGAATGACGGTTCCTTTAAATGACGTCATCCAAGATGGCGTCCCTCGAATTCCGATTGGCTGATAGGATTCTATCAGCCAATCGGAATTAAGGTAGGAATATTCTGATTAGCTGATGGAATCAGCCAATCAGAATCAAGTTCAATCCGATTGGCTGATCCAATCAGCCAATCAGATTGAGCTCGCATTCTATTGGCTGTTCCGATCAGCCAATAGAATGCAAGCTCAATCTGATTGGCTGATTGGATCAGCCAATCTGATTGAACTTGATTCTGATTGGCTGATTCCATCAGCCAATCAGAATTTTCCTACCTTAATTCCGATTGGCTGATAGAATCCTATCAGCCAATCGGAATTCGAGGGACGCCATCTTGGATGACGTCATTTAAAGGAACCGTCATTCGGCGAGTAGGCGTCGGTTGAAGAGGTTGGATCCGCGTCGGTTGGAAAGAAGATGGCTCCGCTCCGCTCCAGAAGAAAGAAGATTGAAGATGCGGCTTGATAGAAGACTTCATCCCGATGATGGATCCGACTTCAGCACGATGATGGAGTTCTTCAGCCGCCGCTTGGATCCAGACTTCAGCCCGAGGATGGACGTCACTCTTCAGCCCCCCGCTTGGGCTTAGATCAACACTTCCGAGGCTTGGATCAAGACTTCCGAGGACGGATCGGTGAACCTGGTATGGTGAAGATAAGGTAGGAAGATCTTCAGGGGCTTAGTGTTAGGTTTATTTAAGGGGGGTTTGGGTTAGATTAGGGGTATGCGGGTGGTGGGTTGTAATGTTGGGGGGGGTATTGTATGTGGTTTTTTTACAGGCAAAAGAGCTGAATTCTTTGGGGCATGCCCCGCAAAGGGCCCTGTTCAGGGCTGGTAAGGTAAAAGAGCTTTGAACTTTTTTAATTTAGAATAGGGTAGGGCATTTTTTTATTTTGGGGGGCTTTGTTATTTTATTAGGGGGCTTAGAGTAGGTGTAATTAGTTTAAAATTGTTGTAATATTTTTCTAATGTTTGTAAATATTTTTTTATTTTTTGTAACTTAGTTCTTTTTTATTTTTTGTACTTTAGTTAGTTTATTTCATTGTATTTATTTGTAGATATTGTATTTAATTAATTTATTGATAGTGTAGTGTTAGGTTTAATTGTAGATAATTGTAGGTATTTTATTTAATTAATTTATTGATCGTGTAGTGTTAGGTTTAATTGTAACTTAGGCTAGGATTTATTTTACAGGTAATTTTGTAATTATTTTAACTATTTTAGCTATTAAATAGTTCTTAACTATTTAATAGCTATTGTACCTGGTTAAAATAAATACAAAGTTACCTGTAAAATAAATATAAATCCTAAAATAGCTATAATATAATTATAATTTATATTGTAGCTATATTAGGGTTTATTTTACAGGTAAGTATTTAGCTTTAAATAGGAATAATTTATTTAATAAGAGTTAATTTATTTTGTTAGATTTAAATTATATTTAACTTAGGGGGGTGTTAGTGTTAGGGTTAGACTTAGCTTTAGGGGTTAATCCATTTATTACAGTAGCGGCGAGATTCGGTTGGCAGATTAGGGGTTAATAATTGAAGTTAGGTGTCGGCGATGTTAGGGAGGGCAGATTAGGGGTTAATACTATTTATTATAGGGTTATTGAGGCGGGAGTGAGGCGGATTAGGGGTTAATAACTTTATTATAATAGCGGCGCGGTCCGGTCGGCAGATTAGGGGTTAATAAGTGTAGGCAGGTCGAGACGACGTTGTGGGGGGCAGATTAGGGGTTAATTAATATAATATAGGGGTCGGCGGTGTTAGGGGCAGCAGATTAGGGGTACATAGGGATAATGTAAGTAGCGGCGGTTTACGGAGCGGCAGATTAGGGGTTAAAAAAAATATGCAGGTGTCAGCGATAGCGGGGGCGGCAGATTAGAGGTTAATAAGTGTAAGGCTAGGGGTGTGTAGGTGCATGTTAGGGTGTTAGGTGCAGACGTAGGAAGTGTTTCCCCATAGAAAACAATGGGGCTGCGTTAGGAGCTGAACGCAGCTTTTTTGCAGGTGTTAGGTTTTTTTTCAGCTCAAACAGCCCCATTGTTTTCTATGGGGGAATCGTGCACGAGCACGTTTTTTAAGCTGGCCGCGTCCGTAAGCACCGCTGGTATCGAGAGTTGCAGTGGCGTTAAATTATGCTCTACGCTCCCTTTTTGGAGCCTAACGCACTAAAAACCCAGCCATTCTGTGAACTCTAAATACCAGCGGTATTTAAAAGGTGCGGCCAGAAAAAAGCACGCGTAGCTAACGCACCCCTTTGGCCGCAGAACTCTAAATCTAGGCGTAAATTTTTAAATGAGTTAATAACGTACATGTGTGCATTTTACATTTGGCTAGATTGGTGTTTATGGTAAGTATTAAACAAACTTAAAGGGGCAGTCTACACCAGAAGTTTTGTTGTTTTAAAAGATAGATAATCCCTTTATTACCCATCCCCAGTTTTGCATAATCAACACAGTTATATTATTATACTTTTTACCTCTGTAGTTAACTTGTATCTAAGCATATTCTGACAGCCCTGATCACATGACTTTTTAGTTATTATCTATTGACTTATATTTTAGCCAATTAGTGCAGTGTCTGCCACAAGCCACAGGCGTCAGCACAATGTTATCTATATGGCTTACATGAAGTAGCACTCCCCTGTTGTGAAAAACTAATAAAAAAGAATGTGATAAGAGGCTGTCTTTAATGGTTTAGAAACAGGCAGATATTTAGAGGTTTCAATGATATTAAGTATATTAATATAACAATGTTGGTTGTGCAAAGCTGGGGGATGGGTAGTAAAGGCGTTATCTATCTTTTTAAACAATAACAATTTTAGTGTTGACTGTCCCTTTAATACTCACTGCATAGGAGTATGATGAATATACTGTGCATGTTTAATCAATTATGTTTTTAAAAGTATTATTTTTTAATTATTTAAGAAAACCTCTGTTTCGGTGAGATTTTTATGGCACTGGGATAATTGAAGATGCTTAACAAATAATACTAATTAATAATTATTTATTGACCTCGGAAGGATGAAGGGCTGCCGGGATTTGAACCTGTGACCTTTGGATCTTTGAACAGGCTTTTGTAGTCAGGGCATTTTACCAACTGAGCTACCTCACCAGCTCCATATCCTTCCATGATCTATTCCATAGACCGTGTTTGTCCGTGTTATATGACTCACACCATGAGATCCAGAAGGAAATCAGTGAAGCCCTTGGTAAAGACCTGTATATTGGTAATACTATGTGGTCATTTCCACAATTACTTAGAAAATATTAACTTTCAAAGTGTTTTTATGTTAAATACATGGGGACATCAACAGGATCTGGAAACCGCCTATAAATTTCCCTTGACAATTAATATTCTGGGAGAGCAAAGGGAGAACCTCAAGTCAGGTGAGTAAACCCTTAACCTACATTGATATTGCCTATTATTGCTCATCTTTATAGGAGTGGACCCATCATATGCTGGGATCAGGAGATACACTGGTTAGCATTGCACTGTACTACTATTTTACCTACAATAGGTTACTGATCTACTTCATGCCTCTTGATGACTTCTGTTATTTTTAAACAATACAACACTGGTTTTATGTGAATTATGTGTTGTGATAAATCAGTTTATCCCAAGAGTTACATGAGATCCCACTGGTTTACTCCTTTAGACTCCTTTACTGGTGGATCTGGCAATGAGTCATTTTTGTTTTAAATTGCTGATGTACTCTTTAAACAAAGAAGAGGTTCTGACATTTGGAATGGTATAGCCAGGTTCTACTTCCCCTAGAGAGGTGGAAGTGAATCCAACAGGTTCAGACTCTACAACACTACCCAGGGTTTGCTTGTAGGAACTAATTTATCTCTCTCCTTTATTGGCCTAAACAAAACCAGTAAGTCAGTAAAAATATATATATTTTTTTCTAACAAAATTACAATTTTATTTGCTTTTAAAGGGACACTAAACCCAATTTTTTCTTTCATGATTCAGATAGAGTATGCAATTTTAAGCGACTTTCTAATTTACTACAATTATAATTTTTTATTTGTTCTCTTGCTATCTTTATTTAAAAAGCAGGAATTTGATGCATAGGAGCAGGCCCATTTTTGGTTGAGAACCTGGATTATGCTTGCTTATTGGTGGGTAAATGTAAGCCTCCAATAAGCAAGTGCTATCCATGGTGCTGAACCTAAAATGGGCTGGTTGCTAAGATTTACATTCCTGATTTTAAAATAAGATAGCAAGAGAACGAAGAAAAAATTATAATAGGAGTAAATTAGAAAGTTGCTTAAAATATAATGCTCTAACTGAATCATGAAATAAAAAATGTGGGTTTAGTGTCCTTTTAAACATTTTCTTGTATGCAGCTCTTTTGCAACACAGTGTTTAATTGTTAATACATACTGTATATATAAAAAAAAATGTAATCCCTTTTAAGCTTGTCAGTTAAATGCCAATAGTTTATTTTTCTACTTTGTTTCAATCCTATGAAGTAATTTGTATGGCAAAGTGTATTACAGAGATCCTAATATATGCACTGGCATGCAATGGTCTCAGTAATATTAATGCTTCATATAATAACACAGTTCCTGGACAGTTTCAAGTTCAATATAAATAAGGAATGCTGGCAATATTTATTCACTAAAAAAAGTGTAATATATTTACTCAACATTCAAAATTCATTTTTTCAAACAAAATTTCCTTCACTGAATGCAACATTTTAATGTGAAAGGTGATTAATGCAATTTGAATATTCAAAACAAAAATAAAAATGATAACGTAGGTCTAAGGGAATCAATATTCAAATTATATATTGAAGTGTCATGTTTGATATTCAAGTGTTAACATTCATTGTATAGAATTTTTTTAAAGGCAAAACAATGGTCTTAAAGGGAATATTAATTATCCCTTCAAAGTATCAATATTCTAGAAATTTGAGAGAGGAAAGAGAGGTGCTACTTTAAGAGTTTTGTTGTTATCTTGTATTGTTGATTCTTTTTTTTTTATCAACCTTACAGTTAAATGAATTCTTGAGTATATAAAGATAACAATAATTACATAATTACAGTATCATGTACACAGACAGATAGATCCCATATCACAGATAGCTCCAGACCTGGACAACTGTGCATATGTTTTGAGATAAAACAAAATATAGATTACAGAAATTATGAGACAATTTATGGTACTAGATACATGATGTACAATGCATCAAAATACACCAATAAAATTACATGAACAAAGGGGGCATAGAAAACAGTAATTGTATTATTAAAGGGACATTAAACACTTCAAGATGGCAATATAAAATGACATAAAATAAAAAAGTCCATGCCCACCGTCTTCACGCCACATCGAACAGCTATATCGGAGCCAACATTACATCGATCAGCTGGTGTAGTAAAAGTGTGACCCCAAGACATCGGGCATGCGGGGTAGGGGTAATAATGGAGTTGTCGACAGTTATAGAGAGATTGGGGGGTGGAGATATATCTACATGTTATTTTCAGAATAATTTTTTCTTTGAAAGCATCATTCTATCAAACATTTATTTAGTGTTTAATATCCCTTTAACAACCTCAGAAAAAGTATTTATATGCTTATAATTTATTAACTGGCTCCCCATGGTGTGGACACAAATTCAACGCTTTCAACTCTATCTCAAAAACAGATTTCCTGATTAATGTAAAAAAAATAATATATAAAAAACTACTGCAGAATATAGAACATACATAAAGAACTTTTACAGAAAAGAATGAATCAGAGAGGTAGTACATTTCCTCAGATCTTCTGCACACAAATTGATAAGAGGCCTGCATGAAACTGGAACTAATGAAAACATGTTTTTGCCGATTTATCCATAAAAAGTAGTAAGTGGAGCTTTAAAACAATTAGCAGCAAAGGTTGAATGTCAAATCAGAAGGAATCACAAGTGGCAGATTACAAAGAATGTACGGTTGCTATCTTGGCCATGTTTTCCTGGAAGTTATGAGATACACATGCTGTAGGGTTTGTAGGAAGGGGCACTATTCATCATGTGCTGTCCAGAGGTACAATGCATCTTCCTCCCGGCACAACCTATAGCATGTGTAACTCATAACTGTCCTGGAACACATGGCAACCTTACAAGAACAGGACATTTTATTATCACTGACAGCACACAATCATACACTGGGTAGATTAATAAGAGGGATATATATATTTCTCTTGTTAAGTGTATCCAGTCCACGGATCATCCATTACTTATGGGATATTAACTCCTCCCCAACAGGAAGTGCAAGAGGATTCACCCAGCAGAGCTGCTATATAGCTCCTCCCCTAACTGCCATTCCCAGTCATTCTCTTGCACCCAACGACTAGATAGGATGTGTGAGAGGACTATGGTGATTATATTTAGTTTTATACCTTCAATCAAAAGTTTGTTATTTTATAATAGCACCGGAGTGTGTTATTCCTTCTCTGGTAGAATTTGAAGAAGAATCTACCTGAGTTTTTACTATGATTTTAGCCGGCGTAGTTAAGATCATATTGCTGTTTCTCGGCCATCTGAGGAGAGGTAAACTTCAGATCAGGGGACAGCGGGCAGATTAATCTGCAAAGAGGTATGTAGCAGCTTATTATTTTCTGACACTGGAATTGATGAGAAAATTCTGCCATACCGATATAATGTAAACTCAGCCTTAAATGCAGTAGCAGCATCTGGTATCAGGCTGTCATGTATGTATATTTTACACTTCAGTATTCTGGGGAATGGCACTTCACTGGAATTATACTGTGTGCATAAGACTTTAGCCTAATTTGCAGGGACTGGCAACAGGCTCTTTAATAACACTTAATTTATGTTAAACGTTTTTTGCTGGCATGTAAAATCGTTTCATTTTCTGAGGTACTGGGTGAATAAAATGTTTTGGGCATTATTTTTTCCACTTGGCAGTTGTTTTATTTAATTTATGACAGTTTACTGATCTCTCTCACTGTTGTGTGTGAGGGGGAGGTTAAAAAAATTCAGTCAGAAGCTCATTGTATTTCCTGCATGATCCGGTTCATCTCTACAGAACTCAGGGGTCTTCAAAACTTGTTTTGAGGGAGGTAATCATTCACAGCAGAGCTGTGAGATTGTAGTTGACTGTGATAAAAAACGTTTATTTCTGTAACCTTTTTTTCTGCTATCAGGGTTAGTTATCCTTCGCTAATGGGAACAAGCCTTTGCTAAAATTGTGTTTTTTACAAAGATTTGATGCTATAACCTTTCAGTTTATTAACTTTCAACTGTCATAACTCTTTCTGTGCTTCTTATAGGCACAGTACGTTTTCATATTATAGTAAATTACTTGAAAAGTATTTCCAAGTTGCTAGTTTATTTGCTAGTGTGTTAAACATGTCTGATTCAGAGGAAGACATCTGTGCTATATGTGCTAATGCCAAAGTGGAGCCCAATAGAAATTTATGTACTAACTGTATTGATGCTACTTTAATAAAAGTCAATCTGTACAAATTGAACACATTTCACCAAACAACGAGGGGAGAGTTATGCCGACTAACTCGCCTCACGTGTCAGTACCTGCATCTCCCGCTCGGGGGGTGCGTGATATTGTGGCGCCGAGTACATCTGGGCGGCCATTACAAATCACATTACAGGATATGGCTACTGTTATGACTGAAGTTTTGGCTAAATTACCAGAACTAAGAGGTAAGCGTGATCACTCTGGGGTGAGAACAGAGTGCGCTGATAATGTTAGGGCCATGTCAGATACTGCGTCACAACTTGCAGAACATGAGGACGGAGAGCTTCATTCTGCGGCTGACGGTTCTGATCCAAACAGATTGGATTCAGATATTTCAAATTTTAAATTTAAGCTGGAAAACCTCCGTGTATTACTAGGGGAGGTGTTAGCGGCTCTGAATGATTGTAACACAGTTGCAATACCAGAAAAAATGTGTAGGTTGGATAAATATTTTGCGGTACCGTCGAGTACTGACGTTTTTCCTATACCTAAGAGACTTACTGAAATTGTTACTAAGGAGTGGGATAGACCCGGTGTACCGTTCTCACCCCCTCCGATATTTAGAAAGATGTTTCCAATAGACACCACCACACGGGACTTATGGCAAACGATCCCTAAGGTGGAGGGAGCAGTTTCTACTTTAGCTAAGCATACCACTATCCCGGTGGAGGATAGCTGTGCCTTTTCAGATCCAATGGATAAAAAGTTAGAGGGTTACCTTAAGAAAATGTTTGTTCAACAAGGTTTTATATTGCAACCCCTTGCATGCATTGCGCCTGTCACGGCTGCAGCAGCATTTTGGTTTGAGTCTCTGGAAGGGACACTTGAATCAGCTCCATTAGATGAGATTACACACAGGCTTAAAGCTCTTAAGTTAGCTAACTAATTTATTTCAGATGCCGTAGTACATTTAACTAAGCTTACGGCTAAGAATTCCGGATTCGCCATTCAGGCGCGCAGAGCACTGTGGCTAAAATCCTGGTCAGCTGACGTTACTTCTAAGTCTAAATTTCTTAATATACCTTTCAAAGGGCAGACCTTATTCGGGCCCGGATTGAAAGAAATTATCGCTGACATTACAGGAGGTAAAGGCCATGCCCTGCCTCAAGACAGAGCCAAACCTAAGGCTAGACAATCTAATTTTCGTTCCTTTCGGAATTTCAAAGCAGGAGCAGCATCAACTTCCTCTGCTCCAAAACAAGAAGGATCTATTGCTCGCTACAGACAAGGCTGGAGACCTAACCAGTCCTGGAACAAGGGCAAGCAGGCCAGGAAACCTGCTGGTGCCCCTAAAACAGCATGAATTGAGGGCCCCCGATCCGGGAACGGATCTAGTGGGGGGCAGACTTTCTCTCTTCGCCCAGGCTTGGGCAAGAGATGTCCAGGATCCCTGGGCGCTAGAGATAATATCTCAGGGATACCTTCTGGACTTCAAATACTCTCCCCCAAGAGAGAGATTTCATCTGTCAAGGTTGTCAACAAACCAAATAAAGAAAGAGGCGTTTCTACGCTGCGTACAAGAGCTTTTATTAATGGGAGTAATCCATCCAGTTCCACGGTCGGAACAGGGACAAGGGTTTTACTCAAATCTGTTTGTGGTTCCCAAAAAAGAGGGAACTTTCAGGCCAATCCTGGATTTAAAGATCCTAAACAAATTCCTAAGAGTTCCATCGTTCAAAATGGAGACTATTCGGACAATTTTACCCATGATCCAAAAGGGTCAGTACATGACCACAGTGGATTTAAAGGATGCTTACCTTCACATACCGATTCACAAAGATCATTACCGGTATCTAAGGTTTGCCTTTCTAGACAGGCATTACCAGTTTGTAGCTCTTCCATTCGGATTGGCTACGGCTCCGAGAATCTTCACAAAGGTTCTGGGTGCTCTTCTGGCGGTACTAAGACCGCGAGGAATTGCGGTAGCTCCGTACCTAGACGACATTCTGATACAAGCTTCAAGCTTTCAAACTGCCAAGTCTCATACAGAGTTAGTACTGGCATTTCTAGGTCGCATGGATGGAAGGTGAACGAAAAGAAGAGTTCTCTCTTTCCACTCACAAGAGTTCCCTTCTTGGGGACTCTTATAGATTCTGTAGAAATGAAGATTTACCTGACAGAAGACAGGTTAACAAAGCTTCAAAATGCATGCCGTGTCCTTCATTCCATTCAACACCCGTCAGTAGCTCAATGCATGGAGGTGATCGGCTTAATGGTATCAGCAATGGACATAGTACCCTTTGCACGCCTACATCTCAGACCGCTGCAATTGTGCATGCTAAGTCAGTGGAATGGGGATTACTCAGACTTGTCCCCTACTCTGAATCTGGATCAAGAGACCAGAAATTCTCTTCTATGGTGGCTTTCTCGGCCACATCTGTCCAGGGGGATGCCATTCAGCAGGCCGGACTGGACAATTGTAACAACAGACGCCAGCCTACTAGGTTGGGGCGCTGTCTGGAATTCTCTGAAGGCTCAGGGACAATGGAATCAGGAGGAGTCTCCTACCAATAAACATTCTGGAAGCCCTTCTGGCTTGGCCCCAGTTAACAACTCGGGGGTTCATCAGGTTTCAGTCGGACAACATCACGACTGTAGCTTACATCAACCATCAGGGAGGGACAAGAAGCTCCCTAGCAATGATGGAAGTATCAAAGATAATTCGCTGGGCAGAGTCTCACTCTTGCCACCTGTCAGCAATCCACATCCCGGGAGTGGAGAACTGGGAGGCGGATTTCTTAAGTCGTCAGACTTTTCATCCGGGGGAGTGGGAACTTCATCCGGAGGTCTTTGCCCAAATACTTCGACGTTGGGGCAAACCAGAGATAGATCTCATGGCGTCTCAACAGAACGCCAAGCTTCCTCGTTACGGGTCCAGATCCAGGGATCCGGGAGCGGTTCTGATAGATGCTTTGACAGCACCTTGGACCTTCGGGATGGCTTATGTGTTTCCACCCTTCCCGATGCTTCCTCGATTGATTGCCAGAATCAAACAGGAGAGAGCATCAGTGATTCTAATAGCGCCTGCATGGCCACGCAGGACTTGGTATGCAGATCTAGTGGACATGTCATCCTGTCCACCTTGGTCGCTACCTCTGAAACAGGACCTTCTGATCCAGGGTCCCTTCAAACATCAAAATCTAATTTCTCTGAAGCTGACTGCTTGGAAATTGAACGCTTGATTTTATCAAAACGTGGTTTTTCTGAGTCAGTTATTGATACCTTAATACAGGCTAGGAAGCCTGTTACCAGAAAGATTTACCATAAGATATGGCGCAAATACTTATATTGGTGCGAATCCAAGAGTTACTCATGGAGTAAGGTTAGGATTCCGAGGATATTGTCTTTTCTACAAGAAGGTTTAGAAAAGGGTTTATCCGCTAGTTCCTTAAAGGGACAGATTTCAGCTTTGTCCATTCTTTTACACAAACGTCTGTCAGAAGTTCCGGACGTTCAAGCTTTTTGTCAGGCTTTAGCTAGGATCAAGCCTGTGTTTAAAACTGTTGCTCCACCATGGAGTTTGAACTTAGTTCTTAATGTTTTACAGGGGGTTCCGTTTGAACCCCTTCATTCCATTGATATCAAGTTGTTATCTTGGAAAGTTCTGTTTTTAATGGCGATTTCCTCGGCTCGAAGAGTCTCTGAGTTATCTGCCTTACATTGTGATTCTCCTTATCTGATTTTTCATTCAGACAAGGTAGTTCTGCGTACTAAACCTGGGTTCCTACCTAAGGTGGTCACTAACAGGAATATCAATCAAGAGATTGTGGTTCCATCTTTGTGTCCTAATCCTTCTTCGAAAAAGGAACGTCTGCTACACAATCTAGATGTAGTCCGTGCCCTGAAATTTTATCTACAGGCAACTAAGGATTTTCGACAAACGTCTTCCCTGTTTGTCGTTTATTCTGGTCAGAGGAGAGGTCAAAAAGCTTCGGCTACCTCTCTCTCCTTTTGGCTTCGTAGCATAATACGGTTAGCCTATGAGACTGCTGGACAGCAGCCTCCTGAAAGAATTACAGCACATTCTACTAGAGCTGTGGCTTCCACTTGGGCCTTTAAGAATGAGGCTTCTGTTGAACAGATTTGCAAGGCTGCAACTTGGTCTTCTCTTCATACTTTTTCCAAATTTTACAAATTTGACACTTTTGCTTCTTCGGAGGCTGTTTTTGGGAGAAAGGTTCTTCAGGCAGTGGTTCCTTCCGTATAAAGAGCCTGCCTGTCCCTCCCGTCATCCGTGTACTTTAGCTTTGGTATTGGTATCCCATAAGTAATGGATGATCCGTGGACTGGATACACTTAACAAGAGAAAACATAATTTATGCTTACCTGATAAATTTATTTCTCTTGTAGTGTATCCAGTCCACGGCCCGCCCTGTCACTTTATGTAATAATTGACTAAGTTCTTTGCCTTATCCTTTGTATAGCTGTGTCTTTTCACACTTACATAACTCCTCCCCAACAAGCAGTTTAAATTTCCCTCCTACTCATACCAAATTGCTTGATTGTTGAATCCAGCTTCTCACCCTCTAACCTGCTTGCAACTTTAGAGACAGACGCGGCTCACCTCTCTACCAAACACAGGACCGGAACCGGCAAGCTGTGACGTCACACGCCATCGCACACGCTGCAATTTCCCCAAACTCTGCAGGGGAACTTCGCTCTGTCCGGACAGACCTCACCCTTTACTTTTACTAGTAAGTCTCAAAAGCGCTTCCTTCAAACTCATACCGAAGTAACTTACGATCATTCAGCAATTACTCCTGACATGTCTCAGAATCTTAGTTAGGTTGCCTTCATATGTAAATGCTCTATTCAACCTATATTCTTAAGAGTTCAGATTCAACACCTAATTGCTGCATAAATCTCATTAACCCTATTTGTTGCCTTAAGTTGTACACTATGTCTGCTGCCACCTATGATTAGATATGGTATGTCTAAAACTTTAACTTGCAATTGCTTGTTGTTTATATGTGGGAACCAGTTTGTCAATACTGAGTGGGGCTATATGCTCTGAGGTCTCAGCCATTGTCACTCCTATCCTTATATTAAAGTGAACTGTATCTAATGATTCTGATCCTTGCTGCCTTCCCTCACTTACACAGAATCACTGATACATTCACAACACTCCTAAACCTGCAGTTGTGGTCCTAAAAATTCCCTCTCTCCTTTACAGGGGTGAGATTACCTTCCACAGGCTGACAATAACAATCAAGCCTTACCATGGACCCAGCAGCCTTATTATCTCATGTAGAGAAATTAACTCAAACTGTAGATAACCTTACAACAGGGTTAAATACACTACAATTAGAAAACTCTGCCTTAAAGCAATACATCAATGAAAAAATTGATACCCTCACTACACATATTAGTTCTAGTGAACCTCAACCTAATCCTCCACAAACATTTAGTGGTATTCGTTCAGAATTTAGGGAATTCAAAAACTCATGTTCCTTATATTTCAAATTAAAACCCAAAACATACTTCAATGATCATTTGAAGGTTCTCACCACAATTTCCTATCTACGTGGTGAACCACGTATATGGGCAAATTTGTTTTTTGAAACCAATGACCCATTGCTGTACTCATTTGATCAGTTTTTTAAAGCAATGGGACAGCTATATGATGATCCCTACAAACAGCTGTCTGCTGAGACAGCAATGAGGTCTCTGAGACAACATAAAAGGCCTGTGGAGGACTACATCGCAGAGTTTAAGAAATGGTCCCCTGATACACAGTGGAATGACCTTTCCTTGCGCAATCAATTCCGCCTAGGCCTCTCAGATACTCTCAAGGATGAGCTAGCTAGACAACCCCTCCCAGAGACTTTAGAACTCCTAATAGATGCTAGCATCACATTAGATAGACGCATCAGAGAGAGACGCTCAGAAAAGTCACACTTAGAAACATCCACCAAACAAACAGTTACTACTCTACATCCACCTAAGACAACTACAAAAGCCTCTGAAATCCCTATGGAACTCGGTTTCATCAGAGGTCCATTAACACTACAGGAAAAATTAAGAAGAAAAGCTTTAGATCTCTGTATGTACTGTGGAGGGATCGATCACTCTGTAAAGGACTGCTCTCAATTACAGCGTAGGAAGGGTAAGATGAACACCACAAGTATATGTTTATCCGCTAAACAACCACAATCTAATCATTGCTCCCTTCCTATCTTATTACAGTGGGATCAGCAAAGACTCAACTCACAAGCAATCCTTGACTCTGGTGCCAGCCACAATTATATAGATTACCAATTCACTATTGTAAATAAAATTCCACTAGTTAAGAAAATGGTGCCTAGTATACTTCGTTTTATTGATGGTAAGGAAATTACATCAGGACCCATCTTATACCACACCATACCTTTAAGGCTCACCACACATGACCAACACACAGAATTTCTTACTTTTGATGTTATACCCTCACCTCTATATCCCATTATACTTGGTATCAGTTGGTTTAAACAACACGATCCCACTATACAATGGTCAACTTCACATGTCATCTTTGATTCTCCTTATTGTAAAAATTTGTGTCTCCATCATGAACAAATTTTACTTGATGTTCCTTTACAAATCCCCAAGGAATACATAACATTCGCTGATGTCTTTGACAAAAAAGAATCAGAGAATCTACCCCCTCATAGGGTTTATGACTGCCCTATAGATCTCCTACCAGGTGTTGATATACCTTACGGCCATATATTTCCCCTCTCTGATCCTGAGTTACAACATCTAAAAACTTATTTGGCAGATAATTTGAAGAAAGGCTTTATACGTCCTTCCACCTCCCCAGCTGGGGCTGGTATTTTTTTTGTTAAAAACAAAGATCAATCCCTAAGACCCATTATCGATTACAGAGAGTTAAACAAGCGTACGATAAAAAACCGCTATCCACTACCTTTAATTCCTCAACTCCTTGATAGATTACAAAATGCTACCATATACACTAAATTGGATCTTAGAGGGGCTTACAACTTGGTACGAATAAAGGAGGGTCATGAATGGCTTACAGCATTCCGTACACGTTATGGCCTTTTTGAATATACTGTGATGCCATTTGGCCTCTGTAATGCCCCGGCTACCTTTCAGTATTTCATAAATGATATCTTCAAGGATTTTTTGGATTTATTTATGGTAATATACCTGGATGACATACTCATATTCTCTACCTCACTTACTGAACACATCAAACATGTCACCCTAGTATTAACACGGTTACGAGAGAACTCTCTTTATGTTAAACTAGAAAAATGCTTATTTCACTCCAAAGAAATTAAATTTCTAGGTTATATTATATCACCCCAAGGTATCCAGATGGATAATGATAAGATATCGGTAATTCAAAATTGGCCTTCCCCAAAAAGTAAAAAGGATATACAAAGGTTCATGGGTTTCGCCAATTTCTACAGAAAGTTTATTAAAAATTTTGCTGACTTGACTAGACCATTAACTAACTTGACCAAATCTGACACACACTTCAAATGGAACGATGATTTAGAAGGAATATTCAATTTTTTAAAAAAAGCTTTCACTACGGCCCCTATCCTCCAATTCCCTAATTCTGAGTTGCAGTACATCTTGGAAGTAGATGCATCTAATTATGCTTTGGGGGCAATTCTCTCACAGAGGCAGACTCCAAAAGATCCTCTGCATCCTGTTGCCTTCTATTCACGTATTCTTAATTCAGCTGAAATAAACTATCCAATAGGTGATAAAGAACTGTTAGCAATCAAAACATCATTGGAACAATGGAGACACCTTCTAGAAGGGACCCTTCTTCCAATCTTGATTTACACGGATCACAAAAATCTAGAATACCTACAATCTAATAGGACTCTTAGCGCACGACAGGTCCGATGGAACCTATTCTTGGCTAGATTTAATTATCTTATCACCTACCGTCCTGCAAACAAGAACAAGAAGGCTGATGCCCTTTCAAGACACTTGGTGGACCAAGTGTCACATCCAAACCTTTCACCTTTAATTCCTCTGGACAGATTCTTAGCTTTAACTACAGAACAAAACATTCAGTTCAAATCAGCACAACAGGCTGACTCCAATAAACCATTACAGGTCTTGGATTTACACTCGGATGGGTTGTATTATTATCAACAACAAATCTATGTACCCAACAGTCTCAGAACAACAGTCTTAAAAACTTTACATGATTCTCCATCTGCTGGACACATGGGCATAAAGAAAACTCAAGAATTAGTCTCCAGATTCTTTTGGTGGCCTACCTGCCTCTCTGATGTTGAGGATTACGTTAAAACCTGCTTAATCTGCGAAACTACAAAAAAAGGGAGGACTCCCCCTTACGGGAAATTGATCCCATTACCAACTCCTGACCGTCCTTGGAAGGACATAGCAATTGACTACATAGTCGACCTACCTATTTCTGAAGGGAATAACACCATATTAGTAGTCGTAGACCTATTTAGTAAAATGGCACATTTCGTGCCCTACCATAAGCTGCCATCTTCTTCTGAAACCATTTCCTTAATGATACATCATATATTCAAGTATCACGGACTCCCTAATAGTATTACCTCAGATAGGGGAACTCAATTCACCAGCCAATTCTGGAAACAACTTTGTCACTCATTGGGTATTTCTAGACGTCTCAGTACCTCTTTCCATCCCCAAACTAATGGCCAGACTGAAAGGACAAACCAGTGCATAGAACAATATTTAAGATGTTTCATTTCAGCTAAACAAGATACCTGGACACAACTACTACCATACGCAGAATTCGCCTTCAACAATTCCATCCATTCCTCTACAAAGTTCACACCATTCTTCATTAATTATGGTTTCCATCCTTCTTTTGAATGGGATTCTATGGACAGCAACAGTTGTCCTGTTGTGAATGACCTCATCAACACTATTAGTGAATCTTTTTCACTAACTGCTGAAAATATTCGCATCGCCAAGGATCGCTATAAATTCCATTATGATAAAAAAAGGATTTCCTCGCCTAAATATAGTGTAGGTGACTACGTTTGGTTATCAACACGTAATCTACATTTACCCCTTCCTTCCAGGAAATTATCTTCAAACTTCATTGGACCATTTCCCATCATAAAAATTGTGAATATGAACGCTGTTACTCTTGCATTACCAGCAAATCTGAAATCCCATCCTACCTTTCATGTGTCTCTCCTCAAGCCTTATAGACAACTTCGTCACCATGATCCTTCTATTCCTTTACTTCCTCATCTACAGGATACCACCCTGGAGTATGAGGTACAAGATGTCTTGGACTCCCGACGTTTTCGTGGGCAGCTTCAGTATCTGGTCCATTGGAAGGGCTACCCTGATTCGGAGGACTCCTGGGAACCGGCTTCCAATCTCTCTGCCCCCCGGTTGGTGGCCAGGTTCCATGAACGTTATCCTGATCGTCCTGGACTCGATCCCCGGAGTTGATCTTTGGGGGGGGGGGGGTCCTGTAATAATTGACTAAGTTCTTTGCCTTATCCTTTGTATAGCTGTGTCTTTTCACACTTACATAACTCCTCCCCAACAAGCAGTTTAAATTTCCCTCCTACTCATACCAAATTGCTTGATTGTTGAATCCAGCTTCTCACCCTCTAACCTGCTTGCAACTTTAGAGACAGACGCGGCTCACCTCTCTACCAAACACAGGACCGGAACCGGCAAGCTGTGACGTCACACGCCATCGCACACGCTGCAATTTCCCCAAACTCTGCAGGGGAACTTCGCTCTGTCCGGACAGACCTCACCCTTTACTTTTACTAGTAAGTCTCAAAAGCGCTTCCTTCAAACTCATACCGAAGTAACTTACGATCATTCAGCAATTACTCCTGACATGTCTCAGAATCTTAGTTAGGTTGCCTTCATATGTAAATGCTCTATTCAACCTATATTCTTAAGAGTTCAGATTCAACACCTAATTGCTGCATAAATCTCATTAACCCTATTTGTTGCCTTAAGTTGTACACTATGTCTGCTGCCACCTATGATTAGATATGGTATGTCTAAAACTTTAACTTGCAATTGCTTGTTGTTTATATGTGGGAACCAGTTTGTCAATACTGAGTGGGGCTATATGCTCTGAGGTCTCAGCCATTGTCACTCCTATCCTTATATTAAAGTGAACTGTATCTAATGATTCTGATCCTTGCTGCCTTCCCTCACTTACACAGAATCACTGATACATTCACAACACTCCTAAACCTGCAGTTGTGGTCCTAAAACTTCCCTCTCTCCTTTACAGGGGTGAGATTACCTTCCACAGGCTGACACTTTAAGGCAGGTAATTTTTCCATTAAACTACAGTCACCACTGCACCCTATGGTTTTCCTTTCTCTGCATGTTTTCGGTCGAATGACTGGTAATGGCAGTTAGGGGAGGAGCTATATAGCAGCTCTGCTGGGTGAATCCTCTTGCACTTCCTGTTGGGGAGGAGTTAATATCCCATAAGTAATGGATGATCCGTGGACTGGATACACTACAAGAGAAATAAATTTATCAGGTAAGCATAAATTATGTTATATATATATACACACATACAGGTACAAACACATTATACATTGATAAAACAAGTCCATTTCTGTTTAGAATGATGACCTCCATATTAGATGTATTGGCTGACTTAGAGGATAGTGACATGCTGTTTTTCTTAAAGACCCAAAGCCCTCAATCAGAAACACTTTATAAACTCAAACATTACATTCTAGTTCTCAGTCGGGCAGTCGTATTCATAAAAAAAATGTATGTATATGTATGTATCCTCCGGAGTTTATTATCCTAAAGATAAAATTGCTTGATTGAAAATATCTAATTATTTTTAGAATTTTTTATTTTTTGTTTACAAAACAAAATGACAACGGCATCACAGACAGGAAATTCAGACAAGAATCAAAGAAACCTCTTTTTTAAAATAATAATCCTTTTATGATTCTGAGGACCACTCTTTGGCATATGTATAGCACAGATTGTGGTGGAGGAAATCTAAAATGTCACAGGGCTGCTTATGGGCCTAAAAAAGGCCTATAGTCATAATAAGAAAAAAATAGACATGAAACATTTAGGCAAATATTCAAAATTATGAGGAAATATAATCTCTCGGGTGAATGTAAACATTCTTGTAAAATAGGTAGTTTTGGGCTTATTTATAGGAGCATATGGCTCTTGTGAGGTTAACTCTTGTGCATGAGGAACATAAGATTGCACACAGCAAATTATATAATTATACCATTGATATCAATGTCAGTTTGATTGCAAATTACTATTTTGATAGCCACAATCTACTGTATGCAGGAGCCCCATGCACAAAACCTTTATTTGTACCAGTTTGGACACATTTTAATCACATAATAAGATATAGTGCAAACAAAACTATATAGAAACTCAAGGCAGAGTGATGGGAAATAGGAGGAGCTTCCCATTGTGGGAACCCAATAAGCAGAGAGGATTTGGGGATATCTAGCATTAGTAATATAAGATGGCAATAATAGGGTAAAATGTAGAAAACAACTGTTGCCTATGCAAGAGGACTGCATTAGTAAGACTCCACCTCATCAGATATATATCACAATATCATCATTATCAGTATTACTAAGCCATATATATATATATACACACACACACATACTAAAGTTAGGCACATTTACTAAAAACCAAACAAAAAAACAACAACTATATACTAGCTGATCTCAGCATTGTGAAACCGAAAGTTTAGGAGTAGAATATCCGAGGCATGACGGATCTCACATCTAAATGGGCTAATGAGACTACACACCATAAAGTAAACATTCAGCTGAGGTTTGCCAACTAGAAAACCGAATTTATCCTATTCCAAAGGCAGCAAACTGAGATGTGACTTGTGAGTTAGGATGCATACGGAGAACAGGATGGGGAAACAAAGGCCAGTTGGTTAGCAGACTGTAACCTCTGGGAGGAGAATAGATAACTCAGAAGTCACCGAAATAGGCTTGATAGAGATGAAAGTGGCCTCAAGGAAGCTCTATACTATTGAACAGGAAGTTGGCCGCACTTCGCCGCAATAGTCCAAAAGCATATCTGAATCTCCATCTTGAAAAAAGAAACCTGCAGGTAGGTCAATGGGCTGCCTAGTTCTGAAAGTGTGTATGTCAGCTTGAACTCTCCCAATAACTTCTAGAATTGCCACCACTGTTCTTGAGTCATGCTGATAATGGCCCAGTGAATGTAAGATATTTTCCAGCTGTAGATCTGCTTGTGCTCTCCCTCTCCACTTGAGCATAACTTTTACTTGCACCTATGTTCTCCACTGGCAGGGACTGTCCCTTATTTAGGTGCAGATTGATCTGTGGGGCAGGTACCTCTTGAGACACCTCTGTAACAAATAGTAAGGTGCCGTTAACCATATCTCCATGCTTAAAGGGACATGCCATCCACATTTTTTCTTTTATGATTTAGAAAGAGAATGCAATTTTAAACATTTTTCTAATTTACTTATATTATCTAATTTGTTTTATTCTCTTGATATTCTTTGATGAAAAGCATATCTAGATATGCTCACTAGCTGCTGATTGGTTGCTGCACATAGAAGCATCATGTGATTGGCTCACCATGTGCATTGCTTTTTCTTCAAATAAGGATATTTAAAAAATGAAGCAAAATAAATTATGGAAGTAAATTGTAATGTTGTTTAAATTTCTATTCTCTATCTGAATCATGAAAGAAAGATTTTGGGTTTAGTCGCCCTTTAAAGGTATTGAGAAGCACTTTAAGTTTCTGGTACAGTTTAGTTTCAAAATCATCTGACAGGTCATACAATGCTCTATGAAACTCCTCCATTTTGAGCACAATCGCAGACAATACAAAAATATAAAATACAGGCATCTACTGTGTTGCTGTTTGATGTTTCATGAAGAGCCTGAATTTATCCTCCAATGAGCATGTTCCAACAGTACAATTTCACTAGGCTCCATCTTAAAGCTATATATCCATATGTTCCCTCTATAGTGTAACTGGTTGTTCGCCTATAAGTTAATACAGACCAGTCCCTGTTAAGGTCAGGATTAAATTGAAGCAGATCTCAACTGCTTCACCTGAATAACTGGGGGGGGGGGGGGGGTCTTGAGAAATGTAGTGTGAGGCCACTGCCACAGTTTGGATTGGAGCTTTTGACATACAAATTATAGTAAAACAAGCACCATCTGAATCAGTACTTCTACATTATCAGCTGGAAGTTGTTATAAAGGATGACACAATTATAAGATGATAATCGGCTGATAACCTTAGCCTTAAACAGAGCTTCCACTTTTGTCACCTAATTAATTTTAGCAGAATATCTTTTAAAAGAACATGAAACCCAAAATGTTTCTTTCATGATTCAGATAGAGAATACAATTTTAAACAACATTCCATTTACTTTTATTATTTAATTTGCTTCATTCTCTTTGTTGAATAAATACTCTTCAAAACAATGTGTCCAGATATATATAAAAAAATCTTTATTTGACAAAAAAAAGCAGCAACGTTTCGTGATAAAAATCACTTAATCATGCTATACCATTGATTTTTATCACGAAACGTTGCTGCTTTCTGATGCTGTGGACACATTGTTTTGAGTGATTTAAGTGGAATGGGCAGGTTCCACAGTCTGCACGAGCACAGAGAAAAAAAGCTACCAGCTGCTGTTCCACGATTTGGAGAAACTTTGTTGAAGAAATAGCCATGCACATGGGTGAGCCAATCACACGTTACCACAAGCAGCCACCAATCAGCATCTGTTCATCCTATTTAGATATGCTTTTCAACAAAGGATATCAAGAAAATGAAGCAAAAAAGATAATTGACAGAAAATGGAAAGTTGTTTAAAACTGCACGATCTTTCTAAATCATGGAAGGAAAAATTGGGTTTCATGTCCCTTTAAATTATTTTTGATAATGCATATGTTTTACCTTTTTCTTTCCTTTTTTCTTCCTCACTTTCAGTTAATGGTGAGGTACATTAAGGGTTAATATTTTTCTAGTAAACTCTACGTAATGCGACATAAAAGGATAGTGAACTGTAAAATTGGTTTCTCCTTAATGTGTTTCCAATTATTATACCAGCTGCAGTGTCTAAAAGATATGGGAAATTGTTCTTTTAGGTATATTTTTCTAGCTGTTTCTGCTGAAACCACAACCCAAGACAGTGGTCTGATCTTGTATGGAGAGAATATCTGTGTTATTTGTCTAGTTATTTACACAAATTCCTTTTTATCTGTTTTATTACGGTTTATTTAAAGGCCAATACTTAGAGCCTGATGTTCGTTCTGGTGAAATTTTCTATGCAGTCTCGTCAGTACGGCGAGCCCCCTTAGAAAATGCTATAATGGAAATGATTCGCTTTTTAGCTGTTTATCTAACTATACAGAGTTCTGCTTGTGAAGAAGAGACACATACATTAAAATACAGTGCTCAAAAAAAGCCCACAAAGATTTCTGATCATCAGGCCCTTAGAGAGAACAATGGGAAACGAACATTTTAGTACCTCTCGGTCACAGCCTCCTACTAGGAGCATTATTTTATCTAAACTTCGTTTACATTTTTTTTTTTTTAACCAGAACTTAAAGGGACAGTCAACTCCAAAAATTGTATTGTTTAAAAAGATAGATAATCCCTTTATTACCCATTCCCCAGTTTCCTCAGCTCTATGTAAAAAAGGAAGATATTTTACCTCAGATTTTTTTTCAGCTCACACTAGTAAGTGCTGTGTAAAAAGTTATACTTCTTATTCTGTTGTGGCCTGTTGGAAAAAAAATGCCAATTGGCTTCATTTGTGCTGATGTCACACTTTTCTTTACTGTAATCTCATTTAATTGAAATCTCAATAGATTTCCTAGTAAATTTCCATAAACTGAGGAGGGAAATAACATGACTGTGCCTGCACATGCCAGATGCACACTCTCTTGCAAGTCCTGGGACTAGCATTTTGATTGGCTGCTTAAAGTTCCTTTATAAAGGGGTGTGGCTACTGAGGAAATTTTAAGATATCTTCCTTTTTTACATAGAGATGTTCAGATGATTTTCTATACTCCTCTTATTACAGCTATGCTGCACCACTTTCAAGTGCTTCAACATTTGGGTATCAAGTCCCTTTTAGTTAGACTTTGGCATTTGATAAAATACTGCATTTTTCTTCTTTTTGCAAGTCATTGTGGAACAGGTCTGTTCCACCATTGGAACCCGGATTTCTCAGAGCAGTTGTTGATGCCCTAGTCCACAAGAGGAGTAACTGTTTTTTTTATAGCATTTTTGTATTTATTTTTCTTTGTTATGTGATATAAAAGTTTACATGCATATCTTTATAATTAAAGATAGAATTAAAACACACAAAGATATTTCTAATAGCTTCACACACAGGACAAGATGGACAAAAGGACAAATAGACATTTTGGAGAAAATTAAATCTATTATAAACATACAATGGGACATACTGACATTGAATATTACTTATTATTATTACTTATTACTTATCCAATTTCACAACCTAAGGACATTACTTCATGGACATTGTATCTATGCTTTATCTGGTGCAATCACTGTATAGAAAAAGAATAGGGGGATATACTGTATATATATATATTTTTATATATATATATATATATATATATATATATATATATGTGTGTGTGTGTGTCGAGAAAAGAAAGGGGCGCCTCATAGTGAACTCTGTATGCAAATGAATGAGGAGTAATATAAAATAAAACTCACAACTCAGATTGCACTTGTGAAAGTGCAAACGGGCAGGCTGACAATCACAGTAGTCAGCTCACTGGATACTTGTCCCGTATCAGGGGTGGCTAAGAGATTTCACCTGCGTCTGGGCGGATGTACTCTTCAAATCCACAGTCTTCGGTCAGGGGATGCACCAGTGTGAATCACACACCAAACTCGGATGAATGTGTTAGGAAACAAACTGCTAGTGGAGTGATCCCAAAAAGAAACTTTCATAGAAGTAAAAGGCAGACTCCTCCGTAATAAAACTTAAAAACACGGTCGTTTCATCAGGCAAAAGACTTCTGTCTTTTGCCTGATGAAACTACAGTGTTTATGGTTGAGAAACGCGTTGCAATTATTGATTAAAACTTTGTGTTTAAGTTTTATTACGGAGGAGTCTGCCTTTTACTTCTACGAAAGTTTCTTTTTGGGATCACTCCACTAGCAATTTGTTTCCTAACACCATTCACCCGAGTTTGGTGTGTGATTCACACTGGTGCATCCCCTGACCGAAGACTGTGGATTTGAAGAGTACATCCACCCAGATGCAGGAGAAATCTCTAAGCCACCCCTGATACAGGACCAGTAGCCAGTGAGCTGACTACTGTGATTGTCAGTCTGCCCGTTTGCACTTTCACAAGTGCCATCTGAGTTGTGAGTTTTATTTTATGTTACTCCTTGTTCATTTGCATACAGAGTTCACTATGAGGCGCCCCCTTTCTTTTCTCGACTAAGATCATTACGGGGAACTGAGATTACTCTCCACAAGCGGAGCTGCCTTATACCGTCCTGAAATTGGATTCACTTCAATACAGAAAATTCTACTTTAAATGAACTATCAAGTCATACACATTGGTCTTTTGACACCGTTTTAAATATTTCATACAGAGTGGCAACATTGTCACAAATTGGTAATATTGTTATTGATTTATACAAGCATTTTTTTACATTGTTTTACAGATATTGTTATAATCACTTACATCCTTTATTAGTTAAGAGTGCGCCACCTTTCTGGGTGTCTTCACCTAGCATTTATATATATATATATATATATATATATATATATATATATAAAGTACCAGCTATTTAAAAGGGAAATAATAGAGGTTGAGTCACTGGCACGCAAAAAATGCCGGTTGCATACCCGGTGCCCGGTGGGTAATAGAAGAGAATTTGAAAAACAAAAAGAATAATGTTAGAAAATACCCTTAATCCAGCACAGACTCATGTACCAAAATCAATAAAATTCACAGGCAACAAGTATACCAAAAATCTGAATGCAGACAAGGGTGCAGCACAACACACTAAGGCCTAGATTTAGAGTTTGGCGGTAGCCATCAAAACCAGCGTTAGAGGCTCCTAACGCTGGTTTTTACCGCCCGCTGGTATTTGGAGTCAGTCAGGAAAGGGTCTAACGCTCACTTTGCAGCCGCGACTTTTCCATACCGCAGATCCCCCTACGCCATTTCCGTATGCTATCTTTTCAACGGGATCTTTCTAACGCCGGTATTTAGAGTCTTGGCTGGAGTGAGAGTTAGAAATCTAACGACAAAACTCCAGCCGCAGAAAAAAGTCAGTAGTTAAGAGCTTTCTAGGCTAACGCCGGTTTATAAAGCTCTTAACTACTGTGCTCTAAAGTACACTAACACCCATAAACTACCTATGTACCCCTAAACCGAGGCCCCCCCACATCGCCGCCACTCTATTAAAATATTTTAACCCCTAATCTGCCGCTCCGTACACCGCCGCCACCTATGTTATCCCTCTGTACCCCTAATCTGCTGCCCCTAATACCGCCGACACCTACATAATATTTATTAACCCCTAATCTGCCGCCCCCAACGTCGCAGCCACCTAACTTCAAGCATTAACCCCTAATCTGCCGACCGGAGCTCACCGCTACTCTAATAAATTTTTTAACCCCTAAAGCTAATTCTAACCCTAACCCTAACACCCCCCTCAATAACCCTATAATAAATAGTATTAACCCCTAATCTGCCCTCCCTAACATCGCAGACACCTAACTTCAAGCATTAACCCCTAATCTGCCGACCGGAGCTCACCGCTACTCTAATAAATTTTTTAGCCCCTAAAGCTAATTCTAACTCTAACCCTAACACCCCCCTAAGTTAAATATAATTTTTATATAACAAAATAAATTAACTCTTATTAAATAAATTATTCCTATTTAAAGCTAAATACTTACCTGTAAAATAAACCCTAATATAGCTACAATATAAATTATAATTATATTGTAGCTATTTTAGGATTAATATTTATTTTACAGGCAACTTTGTATTTATTTTAACCAGGTACAATAGCTATTAAATAGTTAATAACTATTTAATAGCTAAAATAGTTAAAAATAATTACAAAATTACCTGTAAAATAAATCCTAACCTAAGTTACAATTAAACCTAACACTACACTATCAATAAATTAATTAAATAAAATACCTACAATTATCTACAATTAAACCTAACACTACACTATCAATAAATTAATTAAATACAATACCTTCAAATAAATACAATGAAATAAACTAACTAAAGTACAAAAATAAAAAAGAACTAAGTTACAAAAAATAAAAAAATATTTACAAACATTAGAAAAATATTACAACAATTTTAAACTAATTACACCTACTCTAAGCCCCCTAATAAAATAACAAAGACCCCCAAAATAAAAAAATGCCCTACCCTATTCTAAAATTAAAATAGAAAAGCTCTTTTACCTTACCAGCCCTAAAAAGGGCCCTTTGCGGGGCATGCCCCAAAGAATTCAGCTCTTTTGCCTGTAAAAAAAAAACATACAATACCCCCCCCCAACATTACAACCCACCACCCACATACCCCTAATCTAACCCAAACCCCCCTTAAATAAACCTAACACTAAGCCCCTGAAGATCTCCCTACCTTGAACTTGAATCTGATTGGCTGATTCAATCAGCCAATCAGAATTTTCCTACCTTAATTCCGATTGGCTGATAGAATCCTATCAGCCAATCGGAATTCGAGGGACACCATCTTGGATGACGTCCCTTAAAGGAACTGTCATTCATCGGGAAGTCGTCGGTGAAGATGGATGTTCCGGGTCGGCGGGATGAACATGGATCCGGAAGAAAGAAGATTTAAGATGCCGCTTGATAGCAGACTTCAGCCGGATCATGGACCTCTTCAGCTCCCGCTTGGATGAAGACTTCAGCCCGATCATGGACCTCTTCAGCTCCCGCTTGGATGAAGACTTCAGTCGGATCATGGACATCTTCAGCCCCCGCTTGGGCTTGGATCAAGACATCGAAGGAGCTCTTCTGGATCGATCAGTGAACCCGGCGTGGTGAAGATAAGGTAGGAAGATCTTCAGGGGCTTAGTGTTAGGTTTATTTAAGGGGGGTTTGGGTTAGATTAGGGGTATGCGGGTGGTGGGTTGTAATGTTGGGGGGGTATTGTATGTTTTTTTTTACAGGCAAAAGAGCTGAATTCTTTGTGGCATGTCCCACAAAGGGCCCTTTTCAGGGCTGGTAAGGTAAAAGAGCTTTTCTATTTTAATTTTAGAATAGGGTAGGGCATTTTTTTTATTTTGGGGGTCTTTCTTATTTTATTAGGGGGCTTAGAGTAGGTGTAATTAGTTTAAAATTGTTGTAATATTTTTCTAATGTTTGTAAATATTTTTTTATTTTTTGTAACTTAGTTCTTTTTTATTTTTTGTACTTTAGTTAGTTTATTTCATTGTATTTATTTGTAGGTATTGTATTTAATTAATTTATTGATAGTGTAGTTTTAGGTTTAATTGTAGATAATTGTAGGTATTTTATTTAATTTATTTATTGATAGTGTAGTGTTAGGTTTAATTGTAACTTAGGTTAGGATTTAATTTTGTAATTATTTTAACTAGGCAACTATTAAATAGTTATTAACTATTTAATAGCTATTGTACCTGGTTAAAATAATTACAAAGTTGCCTGTAAAATAAATATTAATCCTAAAATAGCTACAATATAATTATAATTTATATTGTAGCTATATTAGGGTTTATTTTACAGGTAAGTATTTAGCTTTAAATAGGAATAATTTATTTAATAAGAGTTAATTTATTTCGTTAGATTTAAATTATATTTAACTTAGGGGGGTGTTAGGGATAGACTTAGCTTTAGGGGTTAATACATTTATTAGAGTAGCGGTGAGATCCCGTCGGCAGATTAGGGGTTAATTATTGTAGGTAGGTAGAGGCGACGTTGGGGGTGGCAGATTAGGGGTTAATAAATATAACATAGGGGTCGGGGGTGTTAGGGGCAGCAGATTAGGGGTACATAGGGATAACGTAGGTGGCGGCGGTGTGCGGTCGGCAGATTAGGGGTTAATAATAATATGCAGGGGTCAGCGATAGCGGGGGCGGCAGATTAGGGGTACATAAATATAACATAGGGGTCGGCGGTGTTAGGGGCAGCAGATTAGGGGTACATAGGGATAACGTAGGTTGTGGCGGTGTACGGAGCGGCAGATTAGGGGTTAATAATAATATGCAGGGGTCAGCGATAGCGGGGGCGGCAGATTAGGGGTAAATAAATATAACATAGGGGTCGGCGGTGTTAGGGGCAGCAGATTAGGGGTACATAGGGATAACGTAGGTTGCGGCGGTGTACGGAGCGGCGGATTAGGGGTTAATAATAATATGCAGGGGTCAGCGATAGCGGGGGCAGCAGATTGGGGGTTAATAAGCATAAGGTTAGGGGTGTTTAGACTCGGGGTACATGTTATGGTGTTAGGTGCAGACTTAGGAAGTGTTTCCCCATAGGAAACAATGGGGCTGCGTTAGGAGCTTAACGCTGCTTTTTTGCAGGTGTTTTTTTTTTTCAGCTCAAACAGCCCCATTGTTTTCTATGGGGGAATCGTGCACGGGCACATTTTTGAAGTTGGCCGCGTCCGTAAGCAACGCTGGTATTTAGAGTTGCAGTGGCGATAAATATGCTCTACGCTCCCTTTTTTGGAGCCTAACGCAGCCCTTCTGTGAACTCTAAATACCAGCGGTATTTAAAAGGTGCGGGGGATAAAAAGCACACGTAGCTAACGCATCCCTTTGGCCGCAGAACTCTAAATCTAGCCGTAAGTTTATTAACTAATAAAATGCATATAAAACAGAATACTTTCTGTCTGGTGTATTCTGTTTTATATGCATTTTATTAGTTAATAAACTTACGCCTAGATTTAGAGTTTAGCGTTAGAAGGGGTGCGTTTGCTACGCATGTTTTTTTTCCCCCGCACCTTTTAAACAACTCTGGTATTTAGAGTTCTCAGAAGGGCTGCGTACAGGCATATTTACCGCCACTGCAACTCTCAATACCAGCGTTGCTTACAGAACGCGGCCAGCTTCAAAAACGTGCTCGTGCACGATTCCCCCATAGGAAACAATGGGGCAGTTTGAGCTTGAAAAAAACCTAACACCTGCAAAAAAGCATAGTTCAGCTCCTAACGCAGCCCCATTGTTTCCTATGGGGAAACACTTCCTAAGTCTGCACCTAACACCCTAACATGTACCCCGAGTCTAAACACCCCTAACCTTACAATTATTAACCCCTAATCTGCCGCCCCCGCTATCGCTGACCCCTGCATATTATTTTTAATCCCTAATCTGCCGCTCCGTACACCGCCGCAACCTACGTTATCCCTATGTACCCCTAATCTGCTGCCCCTAACACCGCCGACCCCTATATTATATTTATTAACCCCTAATCTGCCCCCCCCCAACGTCACAGCTACCTACCTACACTTATTAATCCCTAATCTGCCGACCGGACCTCACCACTACTCTAATAAATGTATTAACCCCTAAAGCTAAGTCTAACCCTAACCCTAACACCCCCCTAACTTAAATATAATTTAAATCTAACGAAATAAAATAAATCTTATTAACTAAAGTATTCCTATTTAAAGCTAAATACTTACCTGTAAAATAAACCCTAATATAGCTACAATATAACTAATAATTATATTGTAGCTATTTTAGGATTAATATTTATTTTACAGGCAACTTTGTATTTATTTTAACTAGGTACAATAGCTATTAAATAGTTAATAACTATTTAATAGCTACCTAGTTAAAATAATTACAAAATTACCTGTAAAATAAATCCTAACCTAAGTTACAATTAAACCTAACACTACACTATCAATAAATTAATTAAATAAACTACCTACAATTATCTACAATTAAATCAACTAAACTAAATTACAAAAACAAACAAACACTAAATTACAAAAACAAACAAACACTAAATTACAAAAAATAAAAAAGATTACATGAATTTTAAACTAATTACACCTACTCTAAGCCCCCTAAAAAAATAACAAAGCCCCCCAAAATAAAAAAATGCTCTACCCTATTCTAAAATAAAAATTTAACAGCTCTTTTACCTTACCAGCCCTTAAAAGGGCCTTTTGCGGGGCATGCCCCAAAGAAAACAGCTCTTTTGCATTTTAATAAACATACAATACCCCCCCAACATTACAACCCACCACCCACATACCGCTAATCTAACCCAAACCCCCCTTAAAAAACCTAACACTAAGCCCCTGAAGATCTTCCTACCTTATCTTCACCACGCCGGGTATCACCGATCCGTCCAGAAGAGGGTCCGAAGTCTTCATCCTATCCGGCAAGAAGAGGTCCAGAAGAGGGTCAGAAGTCTTCATCCTATCCGGCAAGAAGAGGTCCAGAAGAGGGTCCGAAGTCTTCATCCTATCCGGCAAGAAGAGGGCATCCAGACCGGTAGACATCTTCATCCAGACGGCATCTTCTATCTTCTTCCATCCGGCGCTGAGCGGGACCATCTTTAAGCAGCCGACGCGGATCCATCCTCTTCTTCCGGCGACTCCCGACGAATGAAGGTTCCTTTAAGTGACGTCATCCAAGATGGCGTCCCTCGAATTCCGATTGGCTGATAGGATTCTATCAGCCAATCGGAATTAAGGTAGGAAAAATCTGATTGGCTGATTGAATCAGCCAATCAGATTCAAGTTCAATCCGATTGGCTGATCCAATCAGCCAATCAGATTGAGCTTGCATTCTATTGGCTGTTCCGATCAGCCAATATAATGCGACCACAATCTGATTGGCTGATTGGATCAGCCAATCTGATTGAACTTGAATCAGATTGGCTGATTCAATCAGCCAATCAGATTTTTCCTACCTTAATTCCGATTGGCTGATAGAATCCTATCAGCCAATCGGAATTCGAGGGACGCCATCTTGGATGACGTCACTTAAAGGAACCTTCATTCGTCGGGAGTCGCCGGAAAAAGAGGATGGATCCGCGTTGGCTGCTTCAAGATGGTCCCGCTCTGCGCCGGATGGAAGAAGATAGAAGATGCCCCCTGGATGAAGATGTCTACCGGTCCAGATGCCCTCATCTTGCCGGATAGGATGAAGATTTCGGACCCTCTTCTGGACCTCTTCTTGCCGGATAGGATGAAGACTTCGGACACTCTTCTGGACGGATCGGTGATACCCGGCGTGGTGAAGATAAGGTAGGAAGATCTTCAGGGGCTTAGTGTTAGGTTTCTTTCAGGGGGGTTTGGGTTAGATTAGGGGTATGTGGGTGGTGGGTTGTAATGTTGGGGGGGTATTGCATGTTTATTTAAATGCAAAAGAGCTGTTTTCTTTGGGGCATGCCCCGCAAAAAGGCCCTTTTAAGGGCTGGTAACGTAAAAAAGCTGTTCAATTTTTATTTTAGAATAGGGTAGGGCATTTTTTTATTTTGGGGGGGTTTGTTATTTTTTTAGGGGGCTTAGAGTAGGTGTAATCAGTTTAAAATTCATGTAATCTTTTTTTTATTTTTTGTAATTTAGTGTTTGTTTTTTTTTGTAATTTAGTTTTTTTTTTTTTTGTTTTAATTTAGTTTAGTTGATTTAATTGTAGATAATTGTAGGTAGTTTATTTAATTAATTTATTGATAGTGTAGTGTTAGGTTTAATTGTAACTTAGGTTAGGATTTATCTTACAGGTAATTTTGTAATTATTTTAACTAGGTAGCTATTAAATAGTTATTAACTATTTAATAGCTATTGTACCTAGTTAAAATAAATACAAAGTTGCCTGTAAAATAAATATAAATCCTAAAATAGCTACAATATAATTATTAGTTATATTGTAGCTATATTAGGGTTTATTTTACAGGTAAGTATTTAGTTTTAAATAGGATTAATTTATTTAATAAGATTTATTTTATTTCGTTAGATTTAAATTATATTTAACTTAGGGGGGTGTTAGGGTTAGGGTTAGACTTAGCTTTAGGGGTTAATGCATTTATTAGAGTAGCGGCGAGGTCCGGACGGCAGATTAGGGGTTAATACTTGAAGTTAGGTGTCGGCGATGTTAGGGAGGGCAGATTAGGGGTTAATAAAATTTATTATACGTTTTTTGAGGTGGGAGTGAGGCAGTTTAGGGGTTAATACATTTATTATAGTAGCGGCGAGGTCCGGTCGGCAGATTAGGGGTTAACAAGTGTAGGTAGGTAGCGGCGACATTGGGGGGGCAGATTAGGGGGTAATAAATATTATGTAGGGGTTGGCGATGTTAGGGGCAGCAGATTAGGGGTACATAGGGATAATGTAGGTTGCAGCCGTGTGCGGTCGGCAGATTAGGGGTTAAAAAAAATTTAATAGAGTGGCGGCGATGTGGGGGGGCCTCGGTTTAGGGGTGCATAGGTAGTTTATGGGTGTTAGTGTACTTTAGAGCACAGTAGTTAGGAGCTTTATAAACCGGCGTTAGCCCATAAAGCTCCTAACTCCTGACTTTTTTCTGCGGCTGGAGTCTTGTCGTTAGAGTTCTAACGCTCACTTCAGCCAAGACTCTAAATACCGGCGTTAGAAAGATCCCATTGAAAAGATAGGATACGCAATTGACGTAAGGGGATCTGCGTTATGGAAAAGTCACGGCTGGAAAGTGAGCGTTAGACCCTTATCTACAAGACTCTAAATACCAGCGGTAGGCCAAAACCAGCGTTAGGACCCCCTAACACTGGTTTTGACGGCTAACGCAGAACTCTAAATCTAGGCGTTAGTGTGTTGTACTGCACCCTTGTCTGCATTCAGATTTTTGGTATACTTGTTGCCTGTGAATTTTATTGATTTTGGTACATGAGTCTGTGCTGGATTAAGGGTATTTTCTAACATTATTCTTTTTGTTTTTCATATTTTATATATATATATATATATATATATATAGTATACACAGTATCTAATAAAAGTGAGTACACCCCTCACATTTTTGTAAATATTTTATTATATCTTTTTATGTGACAACACTGAAGAAATTACACTTTGCTACAATGTAAAGTAGTGAGTGTACAGCGTGTATAACAGTGTAAATTTGCTGTCCCCTCAAAATCTCTCAACACACAGCCATTATGTCTAAACCATTGGCAAAAAAAGTGAGTACACCCCTAAGTGAAAATGTCCAAATTAGGCCCAAAGTGTCAATATTTTGTGTGGCCACCATTATTTTCCAGCACTGCCTTAACCCTCTTGGGCATGGAGTTCACCAGAGCTTCACAGGTTGCCACTGGAGTCCTCTTCCACTTCTCAATGATGACATCACGGAGCTGGTGGATGTTAGAGACCTTGCGCTCCCCCAACTTCTGTTTGAGGATGCCCCACAGATTTTCAATAGGGTTTAGGTCTGGAGACATGCTTGACCAGTCCACCACCTTTACCCTCAGCTTCTTTAGCAATGCAGTGGTCATCTTAGAAGTGTGTTTGGGGTCGTTATGTTGGAATACTGCCCTGCGGCCCAGTCTCCGCTTCAGTATGTCACAGTACATGTTGGCATTCATGGTTCCCTCAATGAACTGTAGCTACCCAGTGCCGGCAGCACTCATGCAGGCCCAGACCATGACACTCCCCCCACCATGCTTGACCGAAGGCAAGACACACTTGTCTTTGTACTCCTCACCTGGTTGCCACCACACACTCTTGACACAATCTGAACCAAATAAGTTTATCTTGGTCTCATTGTACCATAGGACATGGTTATAGTAATCCATGTTCTTAGTCTGCTTGTCTTCAGCAAACTGTTTGCATGCTTTCTTGTGCATCATCTTTAGAAGAGGCTTCCTTCTGGGACAAAAGCCATTCAGACCAATTTGGTGCAGTGTGTGGCGTATGGTCTGAGCACTGACAGGCTGATCCACCACCCCTTCAACCTCTGCAGCAATTCTGGCAGCACTCATAAGTCTATTTCCCAAAGACAAATTCTGGATGTGATGCTGAGCACGTGCACAGCAACTTCTTTGGTCAACCATGGTGAGACCTGTTCTAAGTGGAACCTGTCCTGTGAAACCGCTTTATGGTCTTGCCCACTGTGTTTATGTAAAGCAACAATTCTTTTTTTCAGATCCTCAGAGAGTTCTTTGCCATGAGGTGCCATGTTGAACTTCCAGTGACCAGTTTGAGAGAGTGTGAGAGCTATCACATTAATTTTAACACACTTGCTCCCCATTCACACCTGAGACCTTGCAACACTAACAAGTCACATGATGCCGAGGAGGGAAAATGGCTAATTGGGCCCAATTTGGACATTTCCACTTAGGGGTGTACTCACTTTTGTTGTCAACGGTTTAGACATTATTGGCAGTGTGTTGAGTTATTTTGAGGGGACAGCAAATTTACACTGTTATACAGGTTGTACACTCACTACTTTACATTGCAGAAAAGTATCATTTCTTCAGTGTTATGAAAAGATATAATAAAATTATTACAAAAATGTGAGGGGTGTACTCACTTTTGTGAGATACTGTATATATATATATATATATATATATATATATATATATATATATATATATACAGGGAGTGCAGAATTATTAGGCAAATGAGTATTTTGACCACATCATCCTCTTTATGCATGTTGTCTTACTCCAAGCTGTATAGGCTCGAAAGCCTACTACCAATTAAGCATATTAGGTGATGTGCATCTCTGTAATGAGAAGGGGTGTGGTCTAATGACATCAACACCCTATATCAGGTGTGCATAATTATTAGGCAACTTCCTTTCCTTTGGCAAAATGGGTCAAAAGAAGGACTTGACAGGCTCAGAAAAGTCAAAAATAGTGAGATATCTTGCAGAGGGATGCAGCACTCTTAAAATTGCAAAGCTTCTGAAGCGTGATCATCGAACAATCAAGCGTTTCAATCAAAATAGTCAACAGGGTCGCAAGAAGCGTGTAGAAAAACCAAGGCGCAAAATAACTGCCCATGAACTGAGAAAAGTCAAGCGTGCAGCTGCCAAGATGCCACTTGCCACCAGTTTGGCCATATTTCAGAGCTGCAACATCACTGGAGTGCCCAAAAGCACAAGGTGTGCAATACTCAGAGACATGGCCAAGGTAAGAAAGGCTGAAAGATGACCACCACTGAACAAGACACACAAGCTGAAACGTCAAGACTGGGCCAAGAAATATCTCAAGACTGATTTTTCTAAGGTTTTATGGACTGATGAAATGAGAGTGAGTCTTGATGGGCCAGATGTATGGGCCCGTGGCTGGATTGGTAAAGGGCAGAGAGCTCCAGTCCGACTCAGACGCCAGCAAGGTGGAGGTGGAGTACTGGTTTGGGCTGGTATCATCAAAGATGAGCTTGTGTGGCCTTTTCGGGTTGAGGATGGAGTCAAGCTCAACTCCCAGTCCTACTGCCAGTTTCTGGAAGACACCTTCTTCAAGCAGTGGTACAGGAAGAAGTCTGCATCCTTCAAGAAAAACATGATTTTCATGCAGGACAATGCTCCATCACACGCGTCCAAGTACTCCACAGCGTGGCTGGCAAGAAAGGGTATAAAAGAAGAAAATCTAATGACATGGCCTCCTTGTTCACCTGATCTGAACCCCATTGAGAACCTGTGGTCCATCATCAAATGTGAGATTTACAAGGAGGGAAAACAGTACACCTCTCTGAACAGTGTCTGGGAGGCTGTGGTTGCTGCTGCACGCAATGTTGATGGTGAACAGATCAAAACACTGACAGAATCCATGGATGGCAGGCTTTTGAGTGTCCTTGCAAAGAAAGGTGGCTATATTGGTCACTGGTTTGTTTTTGTTTTGTTTTTGAATGTCAGAAATGTATATTTGTGAATGTTGAGATGTTATATTGGTTTCACTGGTAAAAATAAATAATTGAAATGGGTATATATTTGTTGTTTGTTAAGTTGCCTAATAATTATGCACAGTAATAGTCACCTGCACACACAGATATCCCCCTAAAATAGCTATAACTAAAAACAAACTAAAAACTACTTCCAAAACTATTCAGCTTTGATATTAATGAGTTTTTTGGGTTCATTGAGAACATGGTTGTTGTTCAATAATACAATTAATCCTCAAAAATACAACTTGCCTAATAATTCTGCACTCCCTGTATATATATATATATATATATATATATATATATATATATATATATATATATATATATATATATACACACACACACAATACTCCACAAGAACCCAACACTCACTCAGTGTTACAGCTCCCAGGGTGCCCACAAAACATCACATGCAATACTCCTCAAGAAGCAGGCACTCAGTGCACAGTGAGCATTTTCGGGCTTCCGCCCGTCCTCAGACATAGCAATTACAGTTCTACTTACCACCCCTATATGTGCCACCGACTAGATCCCCTGGTGAGCTGCTCTGCCGCATCCAGGTCTCTCAGAACACAGGCGACCCAACTGCGCATGCTCCGACCACGCTACGGAGCCCCCTCTGGGCCAACGGAAGCTAAACATTTAAAAGCAATAACCGATTATCAGACAGCATGTTATATGCTTCAAATGTAATACTCATAAGCAGCCATAAACATATTGAAATAAATACAATTGAAGTTTAAGCATCATATACAAACAGTTAATAGGGTCACAAAGTTTCATCATATTTTGTTGATAACCATCATTGCATTAAAGCCATCTGTAAACCCTATAATCCACACAGGTAACCATTTGTTATACAAAGTCAGGAAAATATATAGAACTTGCAACTATAGCATTTAAAGCAACATAACGCACAATACTAAATATCTAAAATAGCTCCAGAGATTGTCATCTTGCATATTAAGAAAAATAAGCATCAGGCTAATTAAATACATAGTAGGATCGGGAACACTAACTAACCAGCAGTGTAATTGTCATTACTGATGTATCATAGTTGTAAATCCCAAATAAATGTTACAACAATTGAGGATAATAACTGCATACACATCCTACCATCAGTAATAAGCACACATAACTCCTGCTAGTATTGACAACCCTGCATCTTAAGATTTGAAAATTTATAAATTTATACCTGGGCACACAAACTAACCATTGATATGACTACCTCTGTCCGCACAATGATGGCTTGATGGCAATTAGGAGAAAGCTGCTACAATACCCATATGTTGGGCCACCTTTGGAAATTATTCTGGAACTGACAGAATTTTGTTTGAAATATAACTATTTCAAATTTGAAAACAGCTACTACCTCCAAACTGCCGGCACTGCGATGGGGTCAAATGTGGCCCCATCGTATGCCAATTTGTATATGGCATGTTTTGAGGAGGAGGATACAGATGCATTCAAAGATCCCAGGATAATGTTATTCAAAAGATACATTGATGACCTCATTCTAATATGGAGAGGTCCCCAACAAGACTTGGATGATTGGCTATTGAAATTAAATCTACAAAACCCGAATCTAATATTTAAGATGCATTGTGACAAGCTTACAATAGATTTTCTGGATCTAAAAATAATAAAGAGTGACTGTAGATTGACTACTACACTGTTTCATAAACCTACTGACCACAATTCACTGTTGGACACCACGAGTTGCCACCACCCCAGTCTCAAAAGGGCATTGCCCTAATCACAGTTTAAACGGGTAGTAAGAAATAATAGTGATCCAAGCATGAAAGAAGTACAACTAAATGAGATGTATCTGAAATTCCAAAAAAGAGGGTACTCTACTGAAATCTTACAAGGGCCATTGGTTGAGTCTCTTTCAATGACACAAGAACAAGCATTGATGAAAAGAATGAGGAACACTATGAATAAGAAACTAATTTTTTCTACAGAGTTCACCCCTGACAAGATGGAAATACCTAATATTCTCAAAACAACTGGGATATTATCAAGACAGATGGGTCATTACCATTTAATGACTTTGATGGTCCAATGGTTGGATACAGAAAGGGGAGATCTCTTCATGATCAACTTCTCCGTATTGACAACAAAGCCAGCTATACCAACAGGACTTGGTTGGGCTCTGACAGAAATGGGTGCTACAGGTGCAGTGGGTGCGTGACTTGTAATGGTCTATCCCAGAGTAAATATTTTGTTCACCCCCTGAGGAATAAACGTTATACCATCAATTATAGGGTCACATGTACTACCACACATGTGGTGTACATGTTACATTGTCCGTGTGGGAAATTCTACGTTGGGAAGACCCTGGATGATATACGGACACACATGGCCAATCACAGGTCATCCATACATATGGCATTACGGGATGGCAGTTCAGACCAACCGGTACCAAGGCACTTTCTTAAGTATAAGCACAATGTATCAGATTTGAGATACATTATAAATGACTATATCCCTGCTCCGACCCGTGGTGGCAACAGAGCTAACATGCTCCTCCAGAGGGAATCCAAGTGGATTTTTACCTTGGAAACATTAGTCCCCAAGGGTCTCAATACTAACCTTGACTTACATTGTTTTTTGTGAAGGGTTTTGAAATATGTCAAAACAATAGCAGAGGTAGTCATATCAATGGTTAGTTTGTGTGCCCAGGTATAAATTTATAAATTTTAAAATCTTAAGATGCAGGGTTGTCAATACTAGCAGGAGTTATGTGTTCTTATTACTGATGGTAGGATGTGTATGCAGTTATTATCCTCAATTGTTGTAACATTTATTTGGGATTTACAACTATGATACATCAGTAATGACAATTACACTGCTGGTTAGTTAGTGTTCCCGATCCTACTATGTATTTAATTAGCCTGATGCTTATTTTTCTTAATATGCAAGATGACAATCTCTGGAGCTATTTTAGATATTTAGTATTGTGCGTTATGTTGCTTTAAATGCTATAGTTGCAAGTTCTATATATTTTCCTGACTTTGTATAACAAATGGTTACCTGTGTGGATTATAGGGTTTACAGATGGCTTTAATGCAATGATGGTTATCAACAAAATACGATGAAACTTAGTGACCCTATTAACTGTTTGTATATGATGCTTAAACTTCAATTGTATTTATTTCAGTATGTTTATGGCTGCTTATGAGTATTACGTTTGTAGCGTATAACATGCTGTCTGATAATCGGTTATTGCTTTTAAATGTTTAGCTTTCGTTGGCCCAGAGGGGGCTCCGTAGCGTGGTCGGCGCATGCCTGTGTTCTGGGAGACCTGGATGCGGCAGAGCGGCTCACCAGGGGATCTAGTTGGTGGCACATATAGGGGTGGTAAGTTGAACTGTAATTGCTATGTCTGAGGACGGGCGGAAGCGTTCACTGTATTTAACTTTTGATGAATTAAATTATTGAAACGCCAATGAGTGCCTGCTTCTTGAGGAGGATTATATATATATATATATATATATACATACACACACACACATGTATACACACACATATACAAAACCAGCAAAAAGATTACGACTCGCTGAAGGCTCAGATGATGATTAGCATTTTTTAGTAATAAATTGTTTTTGAATTAAGTTAGTTGTTTTTTTTAGACAAAATGCTAATCAAACCCTTATTATAATACAGTATAGTGTAAACATAACTTTTATATGCACTGGGAAACCAAAAAAATTGTGTGACTCACTTTATTGTGATTCGATTTATTTTTGTTGTCTGGAAACAAATATCTCAGAGGTACGCCTGATACTGGTTTACTACTAGTAATAGTGACACTACTACAATCTCAATCATGGGGCAATTCAACCATTTTGTATGCATGTGTAAATAAGTGGAGTTGTATAGTTCTACTTGTGTTTTTTGTGTCTTCTTGTGAGCATTGCATTATTATGCAATATGTGTGTGTTGAACATTACGGTTGTGTTTGTAATAGAATAAAACTAATTTAAAAATATATAAATTGCATTACAAGAGATCATAGAAATATTTCTGAAATAGAAGCTTTAAATAAATAGATTTACTTAAACATTTTTTTTTAAATTTCATACAAACCAAATTGAGGAAAAAAATTAAATTTTGAAAAAAAATCAGAACAAATGAACATCTCTAATAATCAAAGCCCAACATTACTTCTCTCTTCATGCTTTTTTGTAGAATGATCTGCTTCCGTCAAAACCCTCTAACTTGGGGGGCGGAGCTAGCCATCCAGGTGAGCAGACGCAACCTTCAGAAGCTCCCACTTATACTCACATCATATCTCCTTTTTCTGGAAAATCAACCAAAATATTTTATACCTAAACACTAATACTTCAGCTAGAAACATTTGAGACGTGAGAGATCATGAAATTAAGTAGATCTGATAATGGGGAACTGAGACGCAACACTCCTATATGACGTGGCCCTGACCTGGAAAAAGCATTGAGTGGCCATTACTAACCTTTTCTCATCTCTAAGAGAGTGGAAATAAGACGGACTGCTTTCTAGTGGAACCCAGGCAAGTACACAGCAATTACTTGATCCACAACCTGCATAAGCATGTCGTGTACATGGATCCTTCTTGAAACGGCTCAGGGCCGCAGAACCCCCCCTTTCCTCCTGCCTGGAGAATGGACAAATGTAAAGGACAGCGACAGCAATAGAAGCCAGACCCCATAACTCATTCCGATAGCTGCTCATAAGTTACACTTCTCTCAAGTGCTCAAAACCATGGAATCCTTAGATACTCAGGAAGATCCTATCATACAACATTTGGATGATCATTTTATGGATCTCAAACGGAGCCTACTTACAGTACTGCAACACGCCCAACAAATTTTCCTGTTCTCACAGCGTGAACCGCAGCACAGGAGTTGTTGAGTTCCCCTATCAATACCTGGGGACTGCCCTGCAAGCAGAGAAGATGACACTCTGGATCAAGGAACGGCTTACACCACATCTAAATTGCCTCACAATAGAAGTAGGAGTTATAGGGCCGAGCAAGTTTTAGCCAGCCAGCCCAGGAATGTCTCACATAGCAGCCTAAGGACTCTTCCTAATCTCCTACTAGCAGGTACTCAGAGAGGACAAGTGGACCTTCCATTTTGGTCTCCAACTCCCCTGGATGATACATGGAGGCTAATTAATCTCTGCACCGTGGCCATAGTTACTCCTTCACTACCCTGGCACTGGGTTTCAAAGCTGCATGGTGACAGCGTGAAGTCAATTACCTCATACTGTACTGTGTATAAGTCTGGAATTGGCTGAAATATTTCCTTTCCAGGACGAGTAACTTTCAGTTTCACCAGTCCACCCTACCTCTCATTTGACTACCTGCAGACCCCAGGACTCTCCCTTTCTTTCCCCTAATCCCGGTTTGTTAACATTTGTAGTATGATTCTTAAACATGTACTTAGACTCTTCTGGTTCATAGTTAGTTAATTGGGAAAGTGTCTTATTTTTATTCTCATCAAGGTTCCTATTATATCTTTGTCTTATGGAGATCTTAAATGTGTAACATGTCATATATCTCAACAGATTATACCTATATAGAGCATCTTCAGAGCACTCTTTGATATAAGAGCAATATAAATACTAGAGCTTCAATGTTACCCCAGAACTGGCACACATTTATATAATTTTTCCCCACTGAGCTCATTCTCATTAAATGTCTAATGTGTATAGATTGCAGGTCCCTCCTAGTCCTTCATCTTTACTCTAACATACGCTACTTTAGCTGGGGTGTTGTCGGTGGCCAAGGCAGCATCCTAGTTACAGGGAGAGGAGGGAAGAATATTAGATGTCTAGTACACAACACAGGAGGGATACAAACTAGGGGCCCTTAGTACCCCATATAAAGCCATGTAAAGTGAGTCCCTTCCCTGACCTTCCCCAAATATTAGATATTTTCTGATTTACCCTACACAGACACACCTAGAATTCTCACTTAAGGAAGAATTCACATCCTAATCCCACTGAAATTGCTTACCCCTAATAGGTAACAAGAGTCAGTCTAATCCGAAGGCTTATCGTACAATATAACAGCTCTAGAGTAATCCTTTTAGCCAGTTAACTTAATGTACTGGGTGCTGTCTTCTTATAGTTCTCCTAGGCCCATAACTTAATACTCCCACTGGAGCGGCTTTTGTCCGCTGTACCTTATCAACCCATACCACACTTTATATTTCATCTTACCTTATATTCACTCTGGTGTTTTCAGTAAATGTTTATATTTATTACTCAGTCTATAAGTCACTCTCTATGTAACTACCAATTAAAATAAATGTTCTAAACTAACGGGTCCATAAGAGACCTGAGCAGTAGTTACCCCAACGCAATATATGTCATAGAAAATGAGGTTCAACTTCCACAGGCTCAACTTTAGTATAGACTGTTACTTTTTGTACTGCTACTTATACTAACCTGCATACCATATTTTATTAGTAGAGTATGTATATCAACTTGTTATTCCTTTATATGTGAAAGGAAGATGGTCGTACCCTTGTCTATGTAACTAAGCCATAAATGTTCTCAGTTTAAGTGTAGATGGATTTGAAGTTTCCCATATTGGCCTAAAAGTAACTTCTCATGAATATTAAAGTCTCCAAAGCCCTATTTTCTCTTGTATGTTTTGAAAAATTCAATAAAAAAAAACCTCTAACTTAAAGGGGCAGTCTAATCAAAATTAAACTTTCATGATTCAGATAGGGCATGCCATTTTAAACAGCTTTCCAATTTACTTTTATCATCAAATTTGCTTTGTTCTCTTGGTATTCTTAGTTGAAAACAAAACCTAGGTAGGTTCATATGCTAATTTGTAACACCTTGAAGACCGCCTGTTATCTGAATGCATTTGACAGGTTTTCACAGCTAGAGGGCGTTAGTTCATGTGTGCCATATAGATAACATTGTGCTCATGCCCGTGGAGTTACTTATGAGTCAGCACTGATTGGCTGAAATGCTAGTGTTTCAAAAGAACTGAAATAAGAGGACATTCAGGCTTAAATAAAAGGTAATCACAGAGGTAAAAAGTATATTAATATAACTGTGACAGTTATGCAAAGCTAGGGAATGGGTGATAAAAGGATTAGCCATCTTTTTAAACAATTACAATTCTGGAGTAGACTGTTCCTTTAATGCAAGGTAGCCATCCCTTCACTTAAATTTGACCACTATTTTGCTTAGGCCACAGAAGGGTTCTTCATGCATGGCTTTCATTATTGCTTTTCCATGTTGCTTGTGCTTCTCATCTGATGTGTGCGATATCATATATTGTTCACCTTAAGCCACTATAGATGTCAATAGCAAGAACTCCCACCAATGCAAAAGATAGGTGAAACGACGCGCAATAAATTTCGAACATGTTACATTTAAAGCAAGGCTTTTCAACAACCTCACAAACATCTATACATCTATTGTGTAATATTTTATAAATCAAGTCAAATAACTAAATGTTACTGTAGCATAAGTTATATTAAAGTGAATGTAAATTTTCCCTTTTTTAGTAATCAATATTAATTCATAATACACATCAGTGTATTAGTTAAAACGCCTTTTTTTTTAAACAAAATTCTCAAAATATCACATTATATTTTAAATGTATACTTATCTCCGTTTTCGTTTATAACTCCTCCCATCCATTTCTTCCTGTATTTCTGCCGCATTACGTATAGAGCGGTCCCACCCGCTCTATTACGTATTTGAAAAGCTCATTCACAATGTTTTGTTTTTTTTGCGCATGCGTTTAATTGCCTAATATGCGCATGCGTTAGTAAATTATTAGGCAATCGCTATCGTAACTGAAATTTTAAATGCGCATGCGTACTGACTGCGTATCTTGTAAAAGCTTCTAAATCAATCAGCAGTTGGTGAACGCATGTGCATAAAGAAATTGTGATGTCTCTGAAAAGGGGCTGGACGCCACAGGGTATGAAAGATTATTAGTCGAATACAGTGTCAATCAACGTTAGAAATGCGGTCCAAAATGGCGGCCGGAGGAAGCGAGCAAGACGATTCACAGTAAATAAGTATATATATCGATAAAATTGTACATTTGAAAAAAACGATGAATTAAAGTTAACTTTATTTTGATTGCTAAACAAGATGAGACTGTGCAATAGCATTGACTTTACATCCACTTTAAATATGAGAAAAAATGAATTTGTATTCATGTGTAATAATATTTGCTATGTGGGCTCTCCTGCACCAACCAACAAAATGGTAACTGCAACTGAAATGCAAATTACTATAATAAGAGAGCTCATGAACTAAATCGCTACCATATTTTAAAGGTTAGAGTCCATACTGTCTGAGTGAAGCTGTGCATGAGAGAGATAACATACTACAACTCATAGCTGGTCTGTACGTTTAGTTCAGGTGATTCTAAGGAAATAAATTATTCAATTGCGCTGTAGTACTGTACGTACGCTATATGGGCTGGAGAATTGACAATGCATTGTCCTTTTTTGATAAAGGCTGTAGATCTCCCAGGACTTTCATTGTATTCATTTGCACTGTATGCGCAATGCACCACCATGTTTTTGTGCAGGCACATTGCCATTACTGTCTTATTGCACATCCGCTATGGAGGTAGAGAAACTGCAAATGTAAGAAGAGTTTTTATTCATCACAGTACATTGGTAATTTTTAAAACCTTGCAACTAAGCACTATACCATATACCCCCTCAATTTATTTCTTCAGAAAAATGATGCATGATGTCCCTTTAAAGGGATATGAACCCCCAAAAATGTTTTTTTGTGATTCAGAGTATACAATTTAAAAAAAGTTTCCCAATTTACTTTTTTTTGAGTTTGCTTCGTTCCCATGGTAATCTTTGTTGAAGAGATTCCTATGTAGATATCTGGATCACTACATGGCAGGAAATAGTGCTGCCATCTAGGCTTCCTGCAAATGGATACAATTGCTGCCATATAGTGCTCAAGACAAGGGAATGCTCCTGAGGTTACGCCCCTGCTTTTCAACCAAAGATACAAAGAGAACGAAGAAAATGTGATATAGAAGTAAATTATTAAGTTTGAAATGGTATGCTCTATCTGAATCATTATAAGTGTGAAAATGACCATGATAAGGGTTTGCATGAATTTTATATTGTAGCTATTTGTTTTTTATTTAAGATTGATACACATTTCTTCTCTGTAGTAAAATAAGTGGATGCATAGCAAGCACTAATACTTACAGAAAGCCCCAGGCTCACCGCTAACACATTATTTCAAGATCACGGTGTTCTGTTTCATTCTGCTATGATTTATCTGGATTTTTTGTATGCCTTAGATTTTTCTATAGTAATATTTGTGCTTCTCTGAGCATTAAACAGATTACACTTGTTAATGTATTTTTGTTTGCTGATCAGAAGCGTAGTATGGAAAATTCCACAGCATGAATATCAGAAAAATTCACAATTGGTTTCTATCTATTTTTTTTTTTTTTTTTAAGCGACTGCTGACATGACTACCCCAACACATTCAGAAATGAAAAAGCAAAAACCTAGTCATTCAGCACAGATTCTTTCGTGTGACCTACTTCTTAATAATCCTGCTAGGGAATAAAATATTTTTCATCTTGATTCCTTACTTTCGTTGTTCACTCATGAAACTCTTTAGAAATATGCTGAACAGATGCCAAGACTCAAGTCGTACGTTTTAGTCTCATGAATGCCATTAGAATGTTTTGATTTCTCTACCGTAAAGGAGAAAGTTGTCTTAAGAAAACTTATCCTTAAACACCCTGGCAATTTAATTGGAGAATCAAAATGGAAATTTAATTGACACATTTACAGAATCTCTAACAATACTGATGTGCAATGGACAATCAATATATATGTATATATATATATATATATATATATATATATATATATATAGCAAAAGGAACAAGAGAGCACTCCATGGGACTTTTTAAATGCCAAACACACTTTAATGTTAACGTTTTCAGACCCAACGTCCGTCCTCAGACATATAAGTGTACTTAAACAAGCTTACCTTCCACCATAAATACACTACGATGAACGCTGAAACCATGCTCTCCCGGGTTGGTCCGCCTCTAACATGACGTCACCGTCCCGAGCAACGTGTAAGTAGCAAGCTAAAATAAAATTACATTAACATTAGCACAAGTATATGATATTAATTACAATACATCATATTGCTAACAGCATATCAATAGTCAAACTCAAATGGCATACAAATTATCCCATTGCCAATACAGTATAAATAAGCAATACTTGGTTGCCATGGGAACGACTACATACAACAATGAACGGAACATACAATCACTATAACCAATATCTCGTGTATGTTAGGTAGGCTGTATAAAGCATACTAATGGACTACAATACAGAACACAGCAATAATCAAAGTTTATTATTGGATTAATCCTCCCCAGCAGCATAGTACCGTTGTTTTGTCAACAAGATGCACAATGCCTATTCAATACAAAATAGTCAAAGAACGATGCTGCTGGAATAGGATATAGCATCTAGCATGAACAAACAATATTAGGTATATATCTGGCCATATAGTAGACCAATGCTACAAAATACTGGAGAATGGAATCATGGTTCTCAAATATCAAATTACCACCAAATGGAACATGTTTTTTGTAAACAAAAAAATATTAAACAGTCTATAATCTAGACTGAACTTTATACCAAAGTTAACAAACATTCTTAAACTTATTTGTATCTAGAACCAAAAAAATTTCCAAAAATATACCTATTGAAAAATATGTCTTGAAAAATATTATTGAGAAAAAATGAAAAATTAAAATTAAAAAAAAAATCAAAAAAATTAGTCAAAATATTGTTCAAAAATATTATTCAAAAACAAACAAAAAAGACAGTTTCCAAACCAGCTAGTTGCCAAACAGTGGCTATAAAAAGGCTTGCCATTCCAAATGTATATTTAATCCCTTTGGAATTAATGTTTCTAGGTTGTATGTCCAACGTGCTTCTTTTTGTAGCAATATCTTGTTGCGATCACCCCCTCTGATCGATAATTGTGTACTTTAAGTCTATCACATTCTGTTTCAATTGCAGAATGTGGCGTGCCACTGGTTGTTCTGATGTTCCTTTAGTAATTGCTGTCCTGATGGCAGAACTATGATTGGCCATCCGTGTCCGGAGGTCATCACAAGTCTTCCCTACATAATACAGTCCACAGGTACAATGCAACCAATACACAATGTAGGTGGTAGTACATGTGAGGCGGAACTTGTGTTTATAGCTTTTCCTTCTATGGAACATGTTATCTATGTTTTTATGAATTGGAAATAAAGATTTGATTATTTTTTAAGAAAATCCTGTGACAGCCCTGCTATGAGAAGACTTGCATACTAGATTTAAGTATAGCACCCGGGCTCAGATTGTATCAGATTGGTTGTAGTGCTGGACTGTTGGTTATTTATTTTATATATATATACATATATATATATACATATATATATATATATATATATATATATATATATATATATATATATATATATATATATATATATATATATAAATATACATATATATAAGTATATATATTTATTTTATTTAACAAAAAGAAGAAAATACACATTAGTTTAAAGAATGTTCTTTTCTTTTACACTACATTTTTAATTATATATTGCTGCTGGCATGAAAAATATTAAACTTTGCAAGCTGGGTCGTGTGCCAAAACAAAGCTCCCACTGAGAAAAAAAAATCAGCCATAATTGAAAAGCAGATGTGTTCGCTTTCCTTGATGTATTGTACTTATGCATTTCTAAATGGTTTTCTAAATGGCTCAGCGATGTGACAGGCTGAAGTCAGAAATCCTGACAATCTGTAAATTTCAAGGGAACCTGATGGTACGAGCAAAATAAATTACAAATTGATCAATGCTTAATATTTTACATTCTTCTTCATTTCAGGAAGTACTCTGGAGTATTTCTGGGGATTTTCGCCAGAGGGATAAAAACACTGCAACAATGTTGTTTAAGGGCAAAATGTTTTCATCTGCAAGAAGAATAGTAAGACCATCAATATCCCATGCAGATCTGTATCTGGTGGCTTAGGGGTATCTTTGACATTTGAAATTTATTTTGTTCTGAATTCTGTATAACAAAATAAAAAAAAAACTATTGCATTTCCGTCACATTTTCAGAGAAGTTTTTACTTCAAAAAATTATTATCTAACTTCATTTAATTATACTATATTTTCTCATAGTCTTTTTTTATTCATTGTACTTAAAGGGATACTAAACCCAATAGAGCATGCAATTTTAAGCAACTTTCTCATTTACTCCTAGTATCAATTTTTCTTCGTTCTCTTGCTATCTTTATTTAAAAAGCAGGAATTTAAAGCTTAGGAGCCGGCCAATTTTAGGTTCAGCACCCTGGATAGTGCTTGCTTATTGGTGGCTACATTTAGCAAACCAATAAGCAAGTATAATCCAGGTTCTCAAACAAAAATGGTCCGGATTCTCTTAACTTGGTGTATCTGATTGGCTTAACAATTAAGCTAATATTAGCTTACACAAATCTATTTGTCATATTTATTGTCTCTGTAAATAATCCATTAAACAAAGCAGTTAACTTGCTCACGATTTTGTATTGCAAAGGTGTATCAAAAATCATAAAAACATTCACAAAAAAACTTATTTTATCAAAAAGGTAAAATTTGTATGTAAATTACACAGAAATTAATTGTATTATATATGCAAAGCGTAAATAGTGATTTAAAAACACTGGATGTGCAAAAATACATAGAAATTCTTACTTTCAAGTACAAAATACTATGTGTAATTGTTGTATTCTTGTAAAATGAGCTGAACATGGGCGTATCGTGGTCATATATGAAATTGTCTTTCAGATCCCAGAGTAATTATGTAAAGATTTTCACCCTACAGATTTCACTATTATTTATTGCAACTTAAAGGGACACTGAACCCAAATTTTTTCTTTTGTGATTCAGTTAGAGCATGCAATTTTAAGCAACTTTCTAATTTACTCCTATTATCAAATTTTCTTCATTATTTTGGTATCTTTATTTGAAATTCAAGAATGTAAGTTTAGATGCCGGCCCATTTTTGATGAACAACCTGGGTTGTCCTTGCCGATTGGTGGATAAAAAAAGCTTAGATGCCTTCTATTTCAAATAAAGATAGCACGTGAACGAAGAAAATGTGATAATAGGAGCAAATTAGAAAGTTGTTTAAAATTGCATGTTCTGTCTAAATCATGAAAGAAAAAATTTGGGTTCAGTGTCCCTTTAAGGGGATAGGAAATTTAAAATGAAACTTGCATGATTCAGATAGTGCATGTCATTTTAAGACACTTTTACATTCACTTCTATTTTCAAATGTGCTTCGTTCTCTTAGTATCAATTGTTGAAAAAGAATATGCACATATCCTACACTAGTGGGAACTAGTTGCTGATTGGTGCCTGCACACATTTGTCTCTTGTGATTGGCTAACTAGATGTGCTCAGCTAGCGCTGCCAGTAGTGTAATGCTGTTCCTTCAGCAAAGGATAACAAGAGAATGAAGCAAATTTAATAATAGACGTAAATTGGAAAGTTGTTTAAAAATAGTATAATGGTATGTTCTATCCAAATTATGAAAGAAAATGTTGGGGTTTCCTGTCCCTTTTAAACAGGGATGGGGAACCTTGGCACTCCTGATGTTTCAGAAGTACGTTACCCATGATGCTTAGGCACTCTGAAGTCCAGTTGAGCATCATGGGAAATGTAGTTCTGAAACATCTGGAGGGCCAAGGTTCCCCATCTCTGCTTTAAAAGGTTGTGAGATTTTCTCAAAATATTCAAAAAAAATAATTGCTCTGAAATAAAAACATATGAATAGAAAAATAACAGCGAATGTAAGATACAGTAAATTGAAAACAGCATAATTTGTTTTGTTTTAGGAGTAATGTTAAAGCTTAAACATATGACAGGGTCTCCCACTGTGCTTTACCCTCTATTGCATACATTTACGTAACAAAGAGCTCTCATTATTTCTATGTAAGACATCTTGTCACTCACAAGGACAGGCACTTTCTTTAAAGCATTCCATGCAGCCTGCCCCTGCGAGTTGGGCATGGAATACCATGTCTAGACTGGCATATTTTATCAAATCTGCCCCTTACAGAGAGCATTTGGAAATTAAAATGTTATTGCTTATCTCTCCTACCTCACACTGGGAGTGTAATTTCTTCTGCTGGCTGTGTTTACACCATTTTTTTTTTATTGCCTTTACATAATTATAGAAACCTTGAGTATAGGTAAGGATACCACAGGCAAAATCAACTATTTAAAATGCTGATATGAAGGTAAAGGAGCTATTTGTAAACAACCGAGTAAATTCTAACAAGTAAGATACATACAAAAATGAAAAGGCAGCACCCGGAATCTCAGAGGACACAATGCAATGTGTTGTAAAAGCAAACAATTTATTAGGTACAAATGAAAAAAATGCACATCGTACAAATCACCAAACAGCAAAAAAGTCGGTCAAACATGTTTCGTGAGTTACATATAACACTTTGTCGATGACCTATAAAGAATCAAGGCAAACACCTCCTATATATACACAACACAAAACTCCCCCCCATTAAACAAAGCACCAATCATATGCCACAAGTCAGGGACATAGAGAAACCTGTGTTGTATTAAACATATACGTTCATCATCATCTTTTCAGAAAAGAACAGTGTATACAAAAAAAAAGTGAAAAAATACAATAAAATAATACTAGGAGAAGTATAAATGATACATAGTAAAGTTACAGACTGCTGACTCTATAATATATATAAGATAAGTAAAAATTAAAGGGAAAAAGGAAAACACCCTCTGGGGTGTCTTGGAATGATTTGTATACATTGAAATGCCAAAAGTGAACTGTCAGCATTATGCTCCCTTTTAAAATGTAAAGAGATGGGAGTAGTAGACTCAAGATCATCAATAGCTCTCAAGTGTTCTAAAATGCGTTCCTTAAGGGGACGGGTAGTTAAGCCTACATATTGCTCACAGCACCCCCTACAGATCAAAAGATATATTGCAAAATTAGAATTGCATGTAGCATACTGACACATTTGATACGTTTTTTCCTGTGACCTGAGAGGTAAATTATTTACCAAAAATAGCATATGAAGACTTGCATCTAGTGCTATTACATTTAAAGAAACCTAGTTTCAAAGAGAGCCAATTGGACTTTTTACATCCAGGTAACATAGATGTTAATAATGTTTTAATAAGTTTATCATCTACATCCAGAATTGGCAAAGAGTCTCTGATAATACCACATATTTTATTGTATTCACTGCTGTAAGTTGTGATAAACTTTGGTTTACTCAGAGTCTCTACGACATTATTTCTAAATTTAGGGGCAAAGCAAGAGCCTCTCTCCAGAACATCTACTTGCTTCTTGATATCTACCAAGGTATCCTGCTTATACCCCCTCTCAATTAATCTATTAGTCAGGTCACTGGCATAATGTTCGTATTTTATGGGGTCAGTACAATTTCGTTTGACCCGCATATATTGACTCTTGGGAATGGCGTTACTAGAATTTTTAGGGTGACAAGATTCCGCATATAGAATAGTATTACCTGCTACTTCCTTCCTAAACAATTCAACTTCAACACCACTATTAACACCCCTATTAGACTTCAGCATTATGTCTAGATAAGCAACACACTCCTGACTATGTATGTGAGTGAATGTTAGATTTAGATCATTCTCTTGAAGAAAGCTCAGGAAAGAGGGAATCATTTCCCCTGGACCTTTCCAAACAAACAAGAGGTCGTCGATGTAGCGACCATAAAAGAGAATGTTCTCTCTAAAGGGGTTACTATCTCCAAAGACGCGGAAAAGCTCCCACCAACCCAAATACAGGTTGGCATAAGAGGGAGCAAATTTTGCTCTAATTGCTGTTCCATGTCTTTGGAGATAGTAATCTCCCTCAAACATAAAAAAATTATGTGTAACTAAGAAGTCAATAGATCTCAGAATGAATGCTTTCACTTCTTCACTGTAGGTAGAGTGATGGTTCAAGAAAAATCCAATGGCCTTAATGCCTTTATCATGAGGAATGGACGTATATAGGGACACAACGTCAATAGATATAAATGAAAAACCTTTTTGTCACTTTAATGTTTCAATTTGTCTAATAACATCAGTTGTGTCCCTAATATAGCTCTTAAGATTAAAAAAAGGGTTGAAGATAGTGATCAATTAGTTCAGACAAGGGCTCAATCAATGAGCCAATCCCTGCCACAATAGGGCGTCCAGGTGATTTTTGTAAGCTCTTGTGGATTTTTGGCAAATAATGAAAAATAGCCACTTTAGGGTGTTTAGCCAATAGAAAATTCATTTTTTTTGGTGTAATAACACCATTACATAATGTTTAATCAACAATGGAAGTCAACTCCCTTTGATATACAAAAGTGGGATTGTGTGGCAGTTGCATATATACCTCTGTATCCAATAATTGTCTTATAACTTACAATACATAATCACTTTTATTAAGAACAACAATTTTGCCTCCCTTGTCTGAACCAACAATCACTATTTCCTTATTACTCTGCAACTTTTGTAGTGCAAAGTATTCTTGTTTAGTGAGATTATCCCCTATATGACAACTCCAATCTATAGTTTCATGTAAACTCTTCAACTTAAGTTCTATAGTTTTCTAAAAAACCTCTACTGCACTGGATCTAGTCTGTACTGGATAAAAGTCTGATTTAGCTCTTAATTTAGTGTCATCTAGTCTAATAGACTGTACATTAGTACTATCTAAATTCTCTTTATCTAAAGAACATAAATCCAGTTCAATGCATTTATCTACAAAATTGAAGTTGGAATTCACTGCTGAATCAAATGAAATGGGGATAACTACATCCTGTACTTCTGTATCAGTCCCTATATATGTCCATTCCTCATGATAAAGGCATTAAGGCCATTTAATTTTTCTTGAACCATCACTTTACCTACAGTGAAGAAGTGAAAGGATTCATTCTGAGATCTATTGAGTTCTTACTTACACATAATATTTTTTTTTATGTTTGAGGGAGATTACTATTTACAAAGATGTGGAACAGCAATGGGAGTAAAATTTGCTCCCTCTTACACCAATCTGTTTTTGGGTTGGTGGGAGCTTTTCCACGTCTTTGGAGATAGTAACCCCTTTAGAGAGAACATTTTATTTTATGGTCACTACATTGATGACCTCTTATTTGTTTGGAAAGGTCCAGAGGAAGTGATTCCCTCTTTCCTGAGCTTTCTTCAAGAGAATGATCTAAATTTAACATTTACTCACACTCATAGTAAGGAGCGTGTTGCTTACCTAGACATAATGCTGAAGTCTAATACACTCAATAGTGGTGTTGAAGTTGAATTGTTTAGGAAGGAAGTAGCAGGTAATACTATTCTATATGCTGAGTCTTTTCACCCTAAACATACTATTAACACCATTCTCAAGAGTATATATACATGGGTTAAACGAAATTGTACTGACCTGACTAAAAGGTTCATTGAGAGAGGATATAAGCAGGATACCTTGGTAGATATCAAGAAGCAAGTAGATGTCCTGGAGAGAGGCCCTTGCTTTGCCACTAAATTTAGAGTGTAGAGAGTAAACCAAAGTTTATCACCACTTACAGCAGTGAATACCATAAAATATGTGGTATTTTCAGAGACTCATTGCCAATTCTGGATGTAGATGAAAAACTTAGAAATAGTTTAAGTGCTGGTTGTACTTTTGTGTCCAGGAAGGCGAGAACTCTGGGTAACACATTATCAGCATCTATGTTACCTGGATGTAAAAAGTCCAATTGGCTCTCTTTGAAACCAGGTTTCTTTAAATGTAATAGCACTAGATGCAAGTCTTGTTCATATGCTATGTTAGGGAAACTTATCAAATGTGTCAGTATGCTACATGCAATTCTAATTTTACAATAAATCTTTTGACCTGTAGGCGGTGCTGTAAGCAATATGTAGGCTTAACTACCCGTCCCCTTAAGGACCGCTTTTTAGAACACTTGAAAACTATTGATGATCCTGAGTCTACTACTCCCATCTCTTTACATTTTCAAAAGGAGCATAATGCTGACAGTTCACTTTTGGCATTTCAATGTATGCAAATCATTCCAAGACACCCCAGAGGGGGGAATAGGGAAGAGATTCTAAGACAGCGTTAAGTCTTTTAGATCTTCCATTTAGATACTAGGATGCCAAAAGGCTTGAACTCAGAGTGGGATGTAAAATTGTTTGTGTAATCTGTAATTTTCCTGAGAATTAATAAATAAATGTATCTCGTTTTCCTTTTTCCCTTTTATTTTTACTTACCTTATATATATTATAGAGTCAGAAGTCTGTAACTATCTACTAAGTATGATTTATACTTCTCCTAGTATTATTTTATTGTATTTTTGTACTTTTCCTATGCACTGATCTTTTCTGAAAAGATGATGATGAACTTATATGTTTAATACAACACAGGTGTCTTTATGCCCCTGACTTATGGCATATGATTGGTACTTTGTTTAATGGGTAGGAGTTTTGTGTCATATATATAGGAGGTGTTAGCCTTGGTTGTTTATAGGTCATTGACAAAGTGTAATATGTAACTCACGAAACATGTTTGACCAACCTTTTTGCTGTTTGGCGATTTGTACGATGTGCATTCTTTTCCTTTGTGCCTAATAAATTGAGTTTGCTTTTACAACACATCACATTGTGTCCTCTGAGATTCTGGGTGCTGCCTTTTCATTTTTGTTTGAAGTCTTTTACTGGAGCATTGATGGAGCGTTCCTCTTCCTAGACGAGCACCGGTGACGTCACTCGACTGAGTTTGTTTTCCTTGAGAGCGTATTCCGAAGTGGTTTGGTGTGAAGACGGCTGTATCTCAGTGTGGGCTGGTTACTGAAGTTGAGGAGACTTTTCCTTTGAGTGCTGCTCTTTGTTTTGGACATTCCAGGTAAGATACATAATTGGGAACAAATTAAAGGGGGTATATATGTAAATTATCCCTTTAAAAGGGACACTGTAATATAAAATTTGTTTCCCCTTAATGTGTTCCAAATGACATTATATTTACTGTTATACCTACTGAGTACTAAATGTATGAAAAATAGTTCCTTCATGATTACTTATGTATTTGAAATAGCAACTTTTGCTAATTAAACCATTACCTATTGTTCTCAAGAATATGCCCATATACATAGGCTGACTCTTCAGGTAATGCAGACCTGCTCAAGTTTTCTCTGTGTAAATACACAGCCTAATAAAAAGGTATTCAAATGTTCATTACGGCTGAAGGGGGGGGGGGGGGGTCATTGAGTACAATCACACATTTCAGATATAACAATCTCTCTCTCTTCTACCCCCACTGGGAGGTTAATTAATGTCTCCTGGTTACATAACCTTTCTATAGATAATACATTTTACACAGGCAACAAAAATGTTATTTCAAATAACAAAATAAAAGTAAAGTTACTGGTGTGGGGCCCAGTTCTCTAAAACTCTCTGAAATCTCGTCAGTACTATAAAGCCCTGCTAGAATCCATTAAAGGCAGTTTTTACCTTGAAACCATTGTGTCTTGCAAAGGGGAGTTTCCTGATTTTAAGTATATGAAAGCGATGCATACATTACAATAGGGCTCCCAAAAAAAAATCGGAATTTAAAAATCATATGAAAAGAATAAATTATTTATTGAAACAAAACACACGGTAAAAATTGTAATGAAATATTTTATGGAAAAAAAATCATTTTGAAATCTCGCAGGAAAAACAAATTCATATTGAAATCACACAGGCAAAACAAATTCATACTGAAATCACAGTAAAAATTGTAATGAAATATTTTATGGAAAAAAAAAATAATTTTGAGATCACGCAGGAAAAACAAAATTCATATTGAAATCACACAGAAAAAACAAATTCATATTGAAATCTCGCAGGAAAAACAATTTCATATTGAAATCATAAAGGAAAAACAAATTCATATTGAAATCACACAGGAAAAACAAATTCATATTGAAATCACACAGGAAAAACAAATTCATATTGAAATCACACAGGAAAAACAAGTTCATATTTCCCCACCTCCAAATAAGCTTTGTGAATCAAAAGCTTCAACCAAGAAGGAAAGGAAATGGCAGAGGCTTTCTGACCTTTCCTGGAACCAGAAAAAATAACAAATAGATTAGAAGTCTTTCTGAAATCTTCACCACATCCAAATGTGGATGTGGCTCTTACCACATCCAAATAATTAGGAGTAGGACACAAGGAAGGAACAATAATTTCCCTATTGATGATGTTAGAATTCACAACTTTAGGTAAAAATTTAAACGAAGTCCGCAAAACAGCTTTATCTGGATGAAAAATCAGATAAGGAGACTCACAAGAGAAAGCAGAGAATTCAGAAACTCTTCTAGCAGAAGAGATAGCCAAAAGAAATAACACTGTCCAAGAAAGTAGTTTAATATCCAAAGATTGCATAGGCTCAAACAGAGGAGCCTGCAAAATCTTTAAAACCAAATTGAGACGTTGATTTAATAACAGGTTTGATACGAATCAAAGCCTGAACAAAACAGTGAATATCAGGAAGCTTAGCAATCTTTCTATGAAATAAGAGAGAAAGAGCAGAGATTTGTCCTCTTAAAGTATTTGCAGACAAACCTTTATCCAAACCATCCTGAAGAAACTGTAGAATCCTAGGAATTATAAAAGAATGCCAAGAATAATCATGAGTGGAACACCATGAAATATAGGTTTTCCAAACCCTATGATAAATCTTCCTTGAAATCTTCCTTGAAACAAGCCTGTATCATTGCGTTAATTACTGAGTCAGAGAAAACTCTATGACTAAGAACTAAGCATTCAATTTACATGTCTTCAAATTTAGAGATTTGAGATCCTGAGGGAAAACTGGGCCTTGAGACAGAAGGTTTGGTCTTATAGGAAGTGACCAAGGCTGGCAACTGGACATTTGGACAAGGTCTGCATATCAAAACCTGTGAGGCCATGCTAGTGCTATCAGAAACACAGAAGATTTTTCCATTATGATCTTGGAGAAGAAGAACCAAAGGCGAAAATAATGTAAGCAGGTTGGTAAAACCAGGGAACTGCTAGAGCATCCATCATTTCTGCCTGAGGATCCCTGGACCTGTAAAGGTATCCGGGGGGTTTCTTGTTCAGATGAGAGGCCATCAGATCTATTTCTGGAAGACCCCACATATGTACAAGTTGAAAAAACACATCTGGATGGAGAGACCACTCCCACGGATGTAGAGAATGACGGCTGAAATAATCCGCTTCCCAATTGTTTACACCTGGGATATGAATCGCAGAGATTTGACAAAAGTTGGATTCCACACAAGAAAGTATCAGAGAAACTTCTTTCATTGCTAAAGGACTGTGAGTCCCCCCTTGATAATTGACATATGCCACTGTTGTGATATTGTCTGTTTGAAAACGAATATAAAGTTCTCTCTTCAATAGAGGCCAAGCCTAAAGAGCTCTGAAAATATTCAATGGTATCCTCGCCTTCTAAAGGATTCCAAACCCCTTGTGCTGTCAGAGAACCCCAGACGGCTCCCCAACCTGTAAGAATTGCAACTGTTGTGATCACAGTCCAGGAAGGATGAACAAAGGAGGCCCCTTGAACAATAAGGTGATGGTTTAACCACCAAATCAGAGAGAGAGATGAGTGTTGGGATTTAAGTATATAAACTGTGATATCTGCGTATAATCCCTGCACCACTGGTGCAACATGCAAAACTGTAGAGGTCTCATATGAAAATGAGCAAAGGGGATTGCATCCAATGCTGCAATCAGAGTCTTAAAACTTCCATGCACATAGCTACTGAAGGGAATGATAGAGACTGAAAGTTTAGACAAGCTAAGACCAATTTCATTTGTCTCTTGTCTGTTAGAGAAAGAGTCATGGACACCAGATCTATCTGGAAACCTAAGAAGGTGACCTTTGTTTGAGGAATCAAGAAACTCTTTGGTAAATTGATCTTTCAACCATGACTTTGAAGAAACAACATTAGTTGTTTTGTGTGAGATTCTGCTAAATGAAAAGATTGAGCTAGTACCAAAATATCGTCCAAACAAGGAAACACAGCAATACCCTGCTCTCTGATTATAGATAGAAGGGCACCGAGAACCTTCGAGAAAATTCTTAGTGCTGTTGCTAGGCCAAATGGAAGAGCGACAAAATTGGTAATGCTTGTCTAGAAAAGAGAATCTCAGAAAACGATAGTGGTCTGGATGAATCAGAATGTGAAGATAAGCGTCCTGTAAATCTATAGTGGACATGAAATGAACTTGCTGAATAAAAGGATGAATAGTCCTTATAGTCTCCATCTTGAAAGTTGTGACTCTTACAAAATGATTTAAAGGATTGGTCTGAAAGAATCTTCCTTCTTTGGGACAATGCATAGATTTGAATAGAAACCTAATCCCTGTTCCTGCTGAGGAACTGGTACAATCACCCCTGAAAGCTCTAGGTCTGAAACACACTTCAGAAAAGCCTGAGCATTCACAGGGTTTGTTGGAACACGAGTAAGAAAAAAATCATCCCATGGGAGGTCTTATTCTGAAACCTATTCGATACCCTTGAGAAACAATATTCTGAATCAACTGATTCTGGACAGAATCTGTCCAAATGTCTTGATATAACTTTAGTCTGCCCCCCACCAGAAGAACTGGTTTGAGAGCTGCACCTTCATGCAGTCTTAGGGGCTGGATTTGGTTTCTTATAAGGCTTGGATTTATTCCAATCCGGACATGGTCTCCAATTAGAGCTAGAGGCCTTAGGGGAAGGAAAGGTTTTCTGTTCTCTATTCTGACGAAAGGAACAAAAACAATTGGGAGCTTTAAATTTAGCCTTAGATTTCTTGTCTTGGGGCAGAAAAACTCTCTTACCCCCAGTGATAGTTTAGATAATAGAATCCAATTGAGAACCAAAACAAATTATTACCCTGAAAAGATAGAGATAATAATCTAGATTTAGACACCATGTTAGCATTCCAAGATTTAAGCCATAAAGCTTTTCTAGTTAGAATAGACATAGATTTGACATTAATCTTAATGATATCAAATATAGCATCACAAATAAAATGATTTGCATATTGAAGTAAAAGAACAATGCTAGATAGTTCAGGATCTGATGACTGCTGCGCTAAACTGTCCAACCAAAAAGTTGGAGCAGCAGCAACATCAGCCATAGAAATAGCTGGTCTAAGAATATAGCCAGTATGTAAATATGCTCTTCTAAGGTAAGATTCAAGCTTCCTATCTAAAGGATCCTTTAAAAGAAGTACTATCTTCCATATGAATAGTAGTACGTTTGGCAAGAGTGGAAATAACCCCATCAACCTTAGGGGCCTTTTCCCAAAACTCTAGACTAGCCACAGGTAAAGGATACAACTTCTTAAACCTAGAAGAAGGGTTAAAAGAGGTACAAAGTTTAGACCATTATTTAGCAATCATATAAGCGATAGAATCTGGAATAGAAAAAACTTTAGGAGTAACCTCAGAAGTCTTAAATACAGAATTTAAACGATTATTAGCTTTGCTATCAGGAGGACTAGACTCCTCAATACCCAAAGTAAACAATACTTTCTTTAATAGAGAACAAATATGTTCAATTTTAAATAAAAAATAAGATTTATCAATTTCTGTCTCTGATGCAGGATCCTCTAAGTCAGAGGAACCCCCATTATTAGAGGATATTTCAGTATGCTGTCGGTCAGTACACAATTCATTAGATCTATGACAAGTTTGGAAAGGCCTTTTATGTTTATTTGAAGGCAGAATAGCGGTCATAGCCTTCGCTATGGCTGCAGCAATAAAAAATTCATATCTGCAGGAATATCAGGTGCATTAGACTGAGAAGGAATAACAGTAGATGTATTTGTACTCATAGAAACATTATCAGCATGTAATAATTTGTCATAACAAATGCCACATAATTGAGCTAAAGAAATAAGATCAGCTTGTTTACAACAAACACACTTAGCTTTGGTAGAATTGTGTTCAGGCAGCTTAGTTCCTACAGTAACATCAGAGGCAGGATCAGTTTGAGACATCTTGCAAAATGTAACAAAAAATAAAAAATAACATTTAAACAAAATTTCCTCAATATAGCAGTTTCAGGAATGGGAAAACATGCTTATGATAAAATTATTATACAAAAAGTAAAATCAAAAGCAAGCATCATAGCTCTCTATAATATAATGAGAGCAGCGAGCATTAGATGGAGAGACTTAATATAACAAATTTTGTCGGCAAGGACGCACTGAAAAGACGCAACTCGCGTCATAACAGGCACGACTTTGCGCCAAAAATGACGCAATGAATTGACGCAAGTCACAGCAGGCGCAATTTCGCTCCAAAACTGACACAATAAAGTGATGCAATTTGCATCATCGCAAGCCTAATTTGCCCATGAAAATTTTAAAAACAGACTCCATGTTAGCAGCTAACCTGAACCTCAGGTAAGAAAAAATACCTAAATTCTACCATAAACATAATTTCCATTCTGAAACTGTGTGACTGCAAAGGGAAATATTAAAAGACCTGACTCAAGGCTAATATATGCAATATACATTAAGAACTTTATAATGTAAAGTGCCTTCCATAGCTGAAAGTGTCTTAAAATGATATATACTTACCAGAAGACACCCATCCACATATAGCAGACAGCCAAACCAGTACTGAAACATATCAGCAGAGGTAATGGTAGAGGAGTATAATGTTGATCTGTAAAGGGAGGCAGCAGATGAATCTCTGAGACCGAATTTACAGAGAGCCCTAGATTTCCCATAGGCAAAAACATGGTATCATCAGGCAATACTCCCTTCACATCCCTCAGACAAACACTGTACTTAGAGAGGAAATGGGCTTCAATATGCTTAGAAGCGCCTTCACCACCTCCTAAGGAGGCAAAGTTTGTAAAACTGAGGTATGAGTGAGGTGGGAGGTGTATTTATAGGCATTTGAGGTTTGGGAAACTTTGCCCTCTCCTGGTAGGAATGTAAATCCCATACGTCACTAGCTCATGGACTCTTGCCACCTATATGAAAGAAATGTAGGTTACACCCCTTAATGAGATTTACACTAGACATGTGCATGGAAGAAAATGTTTCGGACAAAATTTTCATTCCAACTTTTTGAAGAAATTTGTTTTGTTGAATATATGTTGCCGGCTATATTGAATTTTCGTTAAACATTTACATTTATTTTCATGAAATGAAAAGTTTACCTGTAGCTACGTACTTACGAGGATCAGGTTAGCGCATTTTTCAGAGCACTTTAAGGTAAATATTAAGTCTTTAAAATTAAAATAAATACTGACAAATTTCATTAGTATTTTCTTTAAATTTTGATGGTGCATTCATTCGGATTTTCATTTTCATTCACAAAAACAAAAATCAGATTTTCGGTACAAACAGAGATATAACTGTTTTCAGCGGCATACACACATATGCTGTGAGTGCCTGTGCACCAGTATTCAAGCTCAGACAGCTGATGTTGGTGTGTATTGTGTTTGTAAAGGCTTAATTTGTGTTATATATTATAGGCCATTGCTGACACTTTGAAAAGGTGTGGGGTTTAAATACTGGTGCACGGGACCTCATAGCATGTGTGTATATGCCACTGGGGAAAAAAACATTTAAAATTGAAATGCACCCATGCACAGTTCAATTGTGACCTTTCTATACCTTTAAGAGGAAGAGGCATTATTATTTGTGATGTAAATAATAATAAATCATATGTACAGAAAACAGCCTATTTTAATCATTTACAAAAATAACAAAATAAATAAATATTCCATAAAGAATGAAGGATACATCCATAAAACTGAAAAAATATCCTACCATATTATTGTCCCCTACATGAACAATAATATTTATATTTATGCCTTTCCTGGACCACCTAAAAACAACAGTTCATCTTAAAAATAGAAATATCTAAAATCATCAAAAACATATAAAAGAACACAATTTTTAGTAAAAAGGAACCGTAAAGTCAAAATTCAGCTCTCATAATTCAGATAGAGTATGTCATTTTAAATAACTTTCCAATTTACTTCAATTATCTAATCTGTTTTGTTCTCTTGGTATCCAGGTAGGCTCAGGAGCAGCATTGTACTACTGGGACCAAGCTGCTGATTGGTGGCGGCACATATATATATATATATATATATATATATATATATACACACCTCATTGTTTTACAATGCATGTTCTGCTGGTTCCCAGTAGTGCTCCTTTAACAAATAATACTAAGAGAATGAAACAAATGTACATGTCTGGGGCACTACATGGCAAGAAAACAAAACATGGATAATAGAAGTAAAATGGAAAGTTGTTTAAAACTGTATGTTCCATCTTAATCATGAAAAAAATGGTTTTCATGTCAGTTTTGGCAAATAAATACTTGGTCTATACTCAGTTCAGTCGCAATGGAATGAAACGCGTAGATGACTGTTGTCTACAAAGGGATTCTGTAGCCCCTCTGTTCCAGGAGGAGTTAAGCTGGCTGTCCAAAATTGTTGACGTGAGCAAGCGGCATATCACGGAACTTACCAACACCTACAAGGGAAGAGAGACTGCTCTGCAGCAAGACATTCATTCCGGATTTCATCTAGTGTTGATTGAACATCAGGTGGAGGAGGTATTGCCGTCCTTGCCATAAGTTTGCCTTTATTAACAAGTTTGTCTGTTATTATATTTTGTAACTGTCTGTCATGGAGTGGGGGTATTTCAATAAACTGTAACCTTTTAACATGAATTGAAGGTGCATCCACAGACCATTGGGATCCAGAATCCCTGAAAGAAAAATGCTTGGGTAGCACTCTGTGCCCAGACTATATTGGTAGAGACAAGGTAATTTAAAATTTAACTTTTATTTACTTAATTAAAAAATGGGTGAACACAAAACATTTAAAATTTTCCTCTATCATGAGTAGCTTGTAGAATATGTGAGATCTGTTATAGTCAATTTGGCCTGATACCTATTAATGTATTGTCAGGTCTCACTATGTCATTAATACCATTAGTTAAAGTTGAATTGTATCGAGGTTATAGTGTGATTATAATGCACTAATATTAATTTGTTATCAATCACACTATAGTCCTGGAGAATCAATTCTGGTTGTCCCAGTAAAGTCACCCAATAGGTAATAAAGTTACCGATTGGATTTGCGTTTCTTTGGTGTGTGCTGATTGGGACTAACGCACGTGAATTTTTACCATCATGCATGAGTTTATTGGGGCTGATGTACGTGAATTTCTACCATCATGTAACAACCTATAACTCCATATAACTAAACAAATTGGAGTGGGACAGTTGGGTTCTGTCAGGATGTGGTAATAATCCTATTGTAGATAGACTATGGATCCGTCTTATAATCTGGGTATGACTATATACACTGTTCATGAATAAAGCTTATAACAAACTCTGTGTCACCGTTGTTTGTCATTGTGTGCATACATATATTGCTTTATTAATTCAATGTACTACTTGCACTTATATTTTTATTATTATGGTTTTACACACTGATTATATATTCCTCTGATTTGGATATTTGGTACACGTTAGTTATGTTACTTCAGTAAATATGCATGTGTATTATCTACTTCAACGATTATAGCACCTTGATCAACGGTTGCTATAACTTTGTACTTTATGACTTGTATAGAATAGTATGTTCTGTTAGTGCACACTGTTCCACTTAGATTGTCTCAATATGTATATACATATATTGCTTTATTGACTCAATGTACCACTTTCTCTTGTATTATACCAAAATATTATGGTTTCATACCCTGATTACATATTCCTCTAGTTTGAATATTGAGTACACTTTAGTTATCTTACTTCAGTAAATGTACATATTTATTATCTACTTCTATGATTATGGCACCTTATTCAACGGCTGCTGTAACGTCGTAATTTATAACCTGTATATAATAGTATATTCTGTTAGTGCGCACTGTCCCACTTTGAATGCTCAATTACGGCTGAAAAATGTTTATGCAGAAAATTATTCAAATAGAGTTTGTAACTAGCCTCTATATTCTAGGACACTGTTGCGCGCTATCTTGGCATTTAATTTACTCAGTGCGGTTATTGCCCAATATTTTTAAATTGCTAATCTTTGTTGTACAGTGTAGCCACTATCCATCTCTTTCCGGTGCTGCCGTCAATCATGCGTCTCATATATACTTGTAACCAGTATTGCTACATTTATCATGCATTCTCTTCATGCACACACCATTCAATATCTTTGTGGTTTTTAAATAAGGATTAGTCTACAATCAACTGTGTCTGCTCCAATACGTAATCTGGTAACACAAGATGTATATCTATCCCGGTGTGTAATCTGGTAATTAGTTATTTGTTAAATGCTTTGAGCTGTATTAGCTCCGTTGTGTGATTAGACTGATCTGTTACTTGAGTACACAGTCACACGGTGTCCGTTTAAATGTTGGGTTAGGCTGATAAATGTGTAATTCTAAAGTAGATTGAGTCATTGGCCCCAATACATATGAACAGTACTCCATGCTCTCATTAAGCTTATCGTTAGTTTTATCAACAATTGTTGATAAAACTAACGATAAGCTTAATGAGAGAAAACTCTATTTGAATAATTTTCTGCATAAACATTTTTCAGCCGTAATTGAGCATTCAAAGTGGGACAGTGCGCACTAACAGAAAATACTATTATATACAGGTTATAAATTACGAAGTTACAGCAGCCGTTGAATAAGGTGCCATAATCATAGAAGTAGATAATAAATATGTACATTTACTGAAGTAAGATAACTAAAGTGTACTCAATATTCAAACTAGAGGAATATGTAATCAGGGTATGAAACCATAATATTTTGGTATAATACAAGAGAAAGTGGTACATTGAGTCAATAAAGCAATATATGTATATACATATTGAGACAATCTAAGTGGAACAGTGTGCACTAACAGAACATACTATTCTATACAAGTCATAAAGTACAAAGTTATAGCAACCGTTGATCAAGGTGCTATAATCGTTGAAGTAGATAATACACATGCATATTTACTGAAGTAACATAACTAACGTGTACCAAATATCCAAATCAGAGGAATATATAATCAGTGTGTAAAACCATAATAATAAAAATATAAGTGCAAGTAGTACATTGAATCAATAAAGCAATATATGTATGCACACAATGACAAACAACGGTGACACAGAGTTTGTTATAAGCTTTATTCATGAACAGTGTATATAGTCATACCCAGATTATAAGACGGATCCATAGTCTATCTACAATAGGATTATTACCACATCCTGACAGAACCCAACTGTCCCACTCCAATTTGTTTAGTTATATGGAGTTATAGGTTGTTACATGATGGTAGAAATTCACGTACGTCAGCACCAATAAACTCATACATGATGGTAAAAATTCACGTGCGTTAGTCCCAATCAGCACACACCAAAGAAACGCAAATCCAATCGGTAACTTTATTACCTATTGGGTGACTTTACTGGGACAACCAGAATTGATTCTCCAGGACTATAGTGTGATTGATAACAAATTAATATTAGTGCATTATAATCACACTATAACCTCGATACAATTCAACTTTAACTAATGGTATTAATGACATAGTGAGACCTGACAATACATTAATAGGTATCAGGCCAAATTGACTATAACAGATCTCACATATTCTATAAGCTACTCACGATAGAGGAAAATTTTAAATGTTTTGTGTTCACCCATTTTTTAATTAAGTAAATAAAAGTAAAATTTTAAATTACCTTGTCTCTACCAATATAGTCTGGGCACAGAGTGCTACCCAAGCATTTTTCTTTCAGGGATTCTGGATCCCAATGGTCTGTGGATGTTCAAGTAACCAATGCTAGCACCACTTTTCACAATATAAATGTGTAAGGATACTGACTCAATAAGTATCTATAAAAACCAAGATAAGTGAGAAGTTTGCCTTAATAGTGCCCTTGTTATCTTGTGTGGGGAATATGAATTGAAGGTGCACTTCTCTGTCTTTTTTTTATATGTTCTCATAGATGTAAAAGGAGATAAGACAACAAAATAGGGCATAGTGTGAATATGCTTTTTTGTCCACCAAAAACATCTAGAAGCTCAGATAGAAAATATGTGATAGCCTAGTATAAAATATATAGGGGCAGATTACAAGTGGCACGCTAATGATAGCTGGACCGTGCTAACAAGTACATAGTAAACAAAGATATTACAAGTCCATAGTAAAGCGTGTTAACCAGAGAAGGGTTACAGTGGCCACCTTCAATCGAGCACAACCTATACTTTCAATGGGTACTGCAAAAGTGCTAACTTGCGTACATATTACTATATGAAAAAGTGATAGTTGGGCTCAAGTGAAAGCCGAAACTGCGCTAGAATATTTATAAAGGGATATGGTATAGGACAAGGTGTTTGACTGGGAAGGGCTTCAATGTGTATATTATATATATATATACCCATTGCACCCTAACCCTGCTAAGTGAAGCCTAACCTCACCCACAAAGTACCTGTGAGTCCACTTTAGCCGATCATAACTCCATCTACACATCCCAACTCCACCCAGGATTCTCCTCGTCTCAGGCTAAGCCTCCTAGCACTGGAGTGAAACTGGGAAATTAGGGAGGTATGCTATAAAGGGAATAGCTGAAATACAGAACATTGAAACATAGCAGAAAATAAACAACAACCTGAATGTTGTCACATGCTGGACAGAGCCAAGAGAACTGGATGCTGTGCAGCCTCAAAGACCTCAAAGTTTTTTTGGGACTTGACTGTCCCTTTAACTCTAAAATGCACATTGCAAACTTCACAAGGCTAACGTTGCTACATATTATATTTACCTATTTACTTTAAACATTAAACTTTATTTTAGCTTTATCACTGGGTCTAGCTTTGACAGTTGCCGACTCAAGTCCATTGATTGGCTCCTCCAAATGAGGCAACTGGTTGGTGGCTAATAAAAAACAGTTGCAGCAACTGCTATTCTCTAGTAAGACAACATGTCTGCTAATTACAAGGTGTTTCCTGTCCTTATAATTCCTCTGATCCTATACAACCAGGGAGTTTAGCCCTTTTATTGTACTCCTGCAAAGGGTTAACACAGTGATGTTTGCTAGTAGATGCTCATCGTGTCTGTATTACAAATATCTGCATACTGAGCCAGTTCCTAAAATAAGCCTTGTTTAATCAGTTATTGAAGGAGAAGGAGAATTTGCAGACAGAATAATTTGATAAACTCCTGATATTGTTACAGTCTGACAATGTTCCCATGGCAATAGCATTCTGATTTAATTGTCTAATTATCTGATATTGTTTCCCACAAAGCTAATTATTATAAAATTCAACCCTTCAAAATGAGAATAGCAAAACAAAATAAAATTTAAAAAAAAACCGATTGAAATGAAAATTCCAAAAGCTATAACATTATTGCAATTCTGTTATATTTGTGAGAATAGTTTCAAATTATTTATTATCTGTATGATGGATTCAAGTTTAAAACAAGGCACTTAAAAAGGATATTGGGTGAGATTTACTAATCCTCAACAACAGCAGCTAAGAATGATCAACTCGGTATTAAATAAATGGCAAATGTTTAAAGTGATACTAAATTTAAATGTTTTCTTTCACAATTCAGATAGAGCATGTCATTTTAATCTAATTTACTCCCATTATCAATTTGTCTTATTCTATTGCTATCTTTATTTGAAAAGCTAGAATGTAAGCTTAGGAGCTAGCCCTTTTTTGGTTCAGCACTTGGGTTGCGCTTGCAAATTGGTGGCTAAATGTAGCCCAAACAAAAGGGTGTCCAAAGAAAAATAGGTCGGCTCCTAATCTCAGATTCTTGCTTTTCAAATAAAGATAGCAAAAGAATAATAAGAGTAAATTAGGAAGTTACTTAAAATTGCATGCTCTATCTTAATCACTAAAAAAATAATTGGGTTCAGTATCCCATCTAGAATGCTGGAATTGCCTTATTGTACTGGTAGGGGAAAGAGTAATCAAATTATTTGAAGATGCAGCATTGAACTGAATGTTGTTTTTTAAATACCTAACAATCTTAAGAACAGACTTAAAACATTGAAAAGTTGTCTTATCTTAAATCATTTCCCTCTCTTGATTAATTTCAATACTAGAATGCCTGAATGCAGAGGAATTGTTCCTTATATGTGGGCTGTGTCTACTGGTCTTGTATAGAAAGCCAAACAATATTTATTACCACTTATTGGTAATGAACAGATTTGTAGGTAAAGGAATGATGAACTTAAAACTATTCACAGTAAATGAAATTGTTTAAAGGGATAGTCTAGTCAAAATTAAAGTTTCATGATTCAGATAGAGCCGGGAATTTTAATCAACTTTCTAATTTACTCCTATTATCAATTCTCCTGTATTCTCTTGGTATCTTTATTTGAATTTATCCTTCGGAGCTGGCCCATTTTTGGTTCAGAACCTGGGTAGCACTTGCTGATTGATGGCTATATTTAAACACCAATCAGCAAGCACTACCCAGGTTCTAAACCAAAAATGGTCCGGCTTCTTTGCTAACATTCTTGCTTTTTCACATAAAGATACCAAGAGAACGAAGAAAAAATTGATATTAGGAGTAAATTAGAAAGTTGCTTAAAATTGTCGGCTCTATCTGAATCATGAAAGTTTAATTTTGACTAGACTGTCCCTTTAACATGAAACAGTAATATACACCATTTCTTTTTCTTATTTCTGTATAATTTGTACTTTTCCCATGCTCAGGTTTTAGTTCAGATTCTGCTCAGATGTGGCAAATTTCCCGACCCACCTTAAAGGGATAGGAAAGTCAAAAATGACACTTGCATTATCCATATAGAGCATGCGATTTTAAAGGGACACTCCAGCTAAAATTGGAATCCACATGGATGCATTTCATTTTTGAATAGAAGCATTTATTTAATATAAATGTATTCGCAAAAATGCTTCTACTATAAAAGTTCAAGCTGTTTTAAAAGTGTATTTAAATATGCATCATGATTGCTGTGTCCCTTTAATTGACATGTGCATTTGTTTGATTAAAAAATGCAAATTCGCTAATTAAACATGGATCTTCATTTTGTTTTCATGAATTAAATATCCGATTGATTGCACCAAAAGATCTAAAGAAAACTAATAAAAACTGACAAAAGAAGGTCTCTGTCATTGTGTAGATATGCTGTTATTATATAGAGAAGCATAATACATTTTAAACTGCAGAGATAATGCTCAGCGTTATAATACAGTGCAGCAAAATCAATTTAAATGTGCAGCAGAGATACCTATTATCATTATATAAAGCAGGAACATTCCTGTTAATGTTCAGAACCAGAGCAATACACAGTACTATATAGAGCACTGAGACTACCTGTAATACCTGGATAACACTGTACAATTTTTATTCTCTGCACACTGGCAAAGTAATGAATTTAAAATGAGCATAGACAAATACCCAGTGGCAAGATCAAGTGTTCTGTGATTCTCTGCATTATTCTACAGTGTATTTCGTTTTTGTATACAGTCACTTTCAAATATTGGTAAATGGTGTTATGACTATAAAAGAGACATCCAGGTATAATTATGAAAAGGCTTCTTGGCCCAGCATTAGGCACATTTTCAAATTGGCTTTGCCCATACAGCCCCAATTCTAATTAGAAACTGCACTAATTATATGGCCACAGCTACTTTCCATGAGAATAAGCGCTAAATAAATTTACCGTTTTGTCCCGAGTCCCATCCAGCTCCACTGCAGTTCTGTCTGAGCTCTGTGACAAATGTAGTGGTCGAGCGGGCAGGATGGGACTATGTGATGGGAGGGACTGTATAGAGGTAACTATTAGTGGTTTCCACTGTGTTTACTGCCATGTGTTTGAACTAGTCTCCCTCTGTGGGAAAAGCTGGGAGCTAGCTGAACACATTTGGTGAGCCAATGACATACCTAGGTATTATTGTTAAATAAAGGATACCAAAAGAACAAAGTAAATTTAATAATAACAGTTAACTAAAAAGTATTTTAAAATTACACGTTCTCTCTAAAGGAGGCAATGATTTATATTTAACCCTCAACTTCACCAAGTCCTAGAACATGAACAATATCTGACTTGTTACAGAATTTGGTGAAAGGCAAATTAGCAAAACTAAACACTGGTTTAAAGGGGCATTCCAGCACAAACTATTCTGTGCAGTATGGACACATAGGAAGAATCAGGTTGCTATTTTGCACTAGTTCCCTACTTCTCCTTGTTTGTAACACACCGGGCTTATATAGGGTCATAAAGCCAACAGGCAAGTCTAAGTATTGGTTAAAGGGACATAAAGCTGCAATAAGACTTTTATTCTAATGTATTAAAACATTTTCTTATTGGCCTATTGCTTATCAATACCTGTATGTTTATCTCCCACAAAGGTTTTAAAAACATAAAGACTAATGAAGTCTGAACAAAGTTGATTAGCCAATCAGAGGGGGGAGGAGCGCATGTAAATAGCTGCCAATCATCGTCCGTGTTACTCTTGAGTCTTGGCAAAGGCTCACATAGCTGAAAAGCGTAGAGATGTACCCTGATTGGTAACAATTTAACAGCAGAGTGTGAAGTATACAACTCTGTGAGCCATACCTACTTGAGGTGGGACAATATTAATTGCTAAACAGCAGAGTAAGGTGTATTGAACACTGTGGAGCCGGAGTAAACTGTGATCGAGCAGCTCATCTAACCTAGATTTTAGATATTGATCTGCCTACATCTCTTATAGCCTGTACGCCTTAGCCCTATGTGAGCATGAGATAGTTAACGATAACACAGAGCTTTGGAAGAAATTGGAACATTAATGTGGATTAACAGGAAGGAATTAAGACGATCCCTATGTCACAAAGGATAAGATCCTCTAAATGTGAGTTGAACTTGAACATACGGTTTTGAGACACTTTAGTTTATTCTAAACAGAGGAAAGCATTAACCCTGAGAGATAAAGACAGTGGGCTACAGTTAAGTGCGAGTGAAAAGGGGTTTATCATGTCTGTTTACATGTGTCAGGTGTTGTGCTTGTTAAAAGAAAATGCAATCACTTGAGAGCAATTGAAGTTAACGCTCATCAGGATAGCATGTCCCCAGAGATCTGGTTAACGGTTTTGCAAAACAAAACAGTGTCACAAAACACCTCACATATATATTTGTAAATACACATTCCTATATATATCTGTACATATCTATACCTATATATAATAATGTAGCTATATTATAATATATGTTTTACCCAAAAAAATCAGAACATATTCTTCTATGTGAAGACCAATGGAATGTGAAATATTAATATTTTCATGTCGAGTTAGCGCACTTGAGAATATGCAATTGGGTTTGCAAGTGAGTATTGTGGGGGGTTTCCCCCCCACATTTTTTTGCTCCGTTGATTTCTATGGGGGAATGCTATATTCGAAGTTCAGCTTTTGTGTGCATAGGGAGAGCAAAAACGCTTTACTTTCAGCGGAGTTAGAGCACGAGCGGTTGCGTTAAATGCCGCTCCACTTGTAATCTGGCACAGTGTCTTTTATATATTCTGGTCAAATTGAAGACTTATTTTACTTTATAAGGACATTTTTTTTTTTTTTTTTATATTTATTGAAGAAAGATCACATACAATAAATGTTAAACAAACACCAAAGGTTGTCTTGTTACATCTTGTACAAAGGGTAGTTGGTGTCATATTACACAGGTTAAGGTTACTTTCTAGTCTTTTTGTGTGTATTTTTTCCAACATAAACTTATACAAACAATTAAACTTGTAAAAATAAACATAAACAACTTTGTTCACTTAATGAAATACTTATGGAAGCTACAATCCAGCTGAAAGAAGTCCATTTCTCTTCCTGGAGTAAAAAGTTCTATATCTCATTTCCTATACTCCAACCGACTCCCCTCTGCATGATAGAGTATTTTATATGTAGCATCACTATAGTGTGGGGAGACATAAACAGACTCCATACAGGACATTTCTCAGGCAAATCAGCTTCAGGATGTAAAACAAGAAGAGAGGAAGGTCGAGAAGAAGAGGGAGATGAAAAGAGGAGTGAGAAATGGAGGAGAGAGGTGAAAGGAATGGTAAGAGAAAGGAAGAGAGCGAGAGCGGAGGAGGGGGAAAGGGTGCCCCCGGAGGGAGGGGGGGGGGGGGGGACCGATCCAGGCATGTCCAGCGGTTGGTTCCTATAAGGTCAAATATAAATGGTATGTTATGATCTGCATGTGTATTCATCCCATAAAAATTTGATCTCCGGGAATGATATACGAGAATTATTTTTAAGATGGCCATATTCCTCTAGGTCTAGGAGTTCATCTACTCTGTCCATCCACATGTCTTTTGAGGGGGTTATGAGACTCTTCCAGTGTCTGGCTATTAATGATTTTGCGGCATTAAGGCAGATCTGTATAAGGAGGGATCTCAATCTACATTTAGCTTTGGGGAGGTCATTTAATAATGCTATTCTTGGGGTTAGTGAAAAGTGCTGTGAGAGGATTTTCTTAAGAAAGGATTCTATTGATTGCCATAGAGGTGTTATCTTAGGGCATTGCCACCATATGTGAATTAAAGAACCGTGACCTCCACAGCCTCTCCAACACATCCTGGATGCCTCGGGGTAAATTGAATGTAGGCGAGTGGGGGTCAAATACCATCTTGTAAGGACTTTATAATTTAATTCTAAGATTTGTGGCGAGGTAGATGATTTACGTGTTTTGTGAAAAATATTTCTCCACTCTATCTTGTCCAAGTCTAAGTGTAAGTCTTGTTGCCATTTGATTGTGAATGTAGGGAGTAATGCGTTGTCATGGGTTTGTAGCAGTCTGTGGGACAACGACAAAGGGTGACCAATTGTTTTATTCTGTAAGCATAGTGATTCAAAAGGTGTGGGTGATCTCAGGAGGTCTTCTTTGTGTGGGGAAGATGCTATATAGTGTGAAAGTTGTGCATGTTTTAGCCAGTTTCCAGGACGTCCCCCACACAATTCAATAAATTTATCTGTGCTTATTAATTTCCCATTTTCTACAAACTTGGCCAGAGGCCATGTATAATCCCATTCCTGAGTTCTGCGAAATTTGTTGTCTAGTCCCCCTACTAATTCTGCATTCTGGGGGATTGGGAAGAGAGGTGAGCGAAGATGAGTAATGTCTTTATTAGTAGATCTGATCAGGTCCCAAGTATGGAAAAGATGTCTATGTATAGGTAGTGTCTTGCATTGTATTGGTCTGAGTTCCCCAGGCACCCAACAAACCGCTCCCACCTTTGGGATCTGTAGCAAATGTGAGTCTATGGACACCCAGGCCTTATTGTCCGTAGAGCCATGCCAGTCCAGAACTCTCTGTAGAGTGACCGCTATGTAATACTTTCTAATATTTGGTAGGCCTAGCCCCCCCATGTCAGTGTTCCTATATAATGTATTTCTATTTATCCGAGGTTTCAGTGTTCCCCATATAAAGGTATTAATTATAGATTGTAGTTGGGATATGTAACTGTTGGGAAGAGAAATGGGGATAGTTTGTAAGATATAAAGAATCCTGGGCAAAGTGGTCATTTTTATGGATTGAATCCTCCCCCACCAAGATAAAGGTCTGTCTGACCACATTGAGAGGTCTTTTTGTATGTTTTGTAGTAAGGGTCTATAATTTTTTTCAAATAATGTAGTATAATTGGGGGAGAGGACAATACCTAAGTATTTAACTGATTCAGGTTGTAATTTGAGGGGGCAAGCTTGTGCTAGTTGTTGAAAGTCAATGGGATCCATGGAGATATTCAGGATTTCAGATTTTTGAAGGTTTATAGAAAAATTAGAAAAGTTACCAAATTTTTGGAGTGTTTCTAGAAGGACAGGTATTGTAGTACTCGGTGAGGTCAGTGAAAACAGCAAGTCATCTGCATATAGGGCAATTTTAAAATCGTGAGGGCCAATTGGGATTCCTGTGATATTTTGGTTCATTCTGACATGAGATGCTAGGACCTCCATAGATAGTATAAAAAGTAATGGGGACAATGGGCAACCCTGTCGGGTACCATTGGTAATTTGAAAGGGATCCGAGAGGGCACCATTGACTCTCACTCTAGCTGACGGGGAAGAGTATAAACTAAAGATTCTATTTATCATTTTCTCTCCAAAGCCAAAAGATTTTAATGTGGCCTTAAGAAAGCTCCAGTTTATACGGTCGAAAGCCTTCTCAGCGTCGACTGTGATAAAGACTGATTTAATTTTATTATGTTGGGCATGGGAGGCTAGAAGGAGCGCTCTTATGGTGTTGTCCCGTGCTTCACGTGACGGGACAAAACCAACCTGGTCCGTATGTATCAGATCTTGAATTATGGAATTTATTCTTTTAGATAGAATTTTGCCCAGGATCTTCAGATCAGAATTTAATAATGATATTGGTCTGTAATTAGTGGTGTCTTCAGGGTTTCTATCTGGTTTTAAGATAACTGCTATATGGGCTTCCTGCATCGTGTGGGAGAGCAGTCTATTATCGTCTATTGAGTTAAACAATTCTAATAGATGTGGGGCAAGTACATTTTTAAATTGTTTATAGTAGGCATTTGTAAGGCCATCAGGGCCAGGGCTTTTTCTCATGGGGAGGTCTTTGATGGTGTTGAGGATTTCTAGCAGTGTAATAGGTTCCTCCATTTTCTCTGTTTGGGCCGTCGTAAGTGTGTTTAATTGTGCTCTATCAATGTATTCGTTCATTTGTGTAGCGTGGGATGAGGAGGCATCGTCTCTAAGATTATACAGTTGATGATAATATTTACTAAATTGGTCTGCTATCTGCTTGCTGTCGTGTGTTACAGTCCCATCAGCCTTTTTTATACTGTATATGTGTGATTTAGAGGTTTTTGCTCTCAGGGCTCTTGCTAGGAGCGCGCCAGCTCGGTTGCCCTCATGGAAATATACCTTTCTTAGGTAAAGAGCTCGTCTCTGAGCTTCTCTAGTCAGTAAATGATTTAGTTCTTTCCTAACTTTAGTCAGTTCTATTTGGATCTTAGAGTCCATAGGGGTCTGTTTGTGTTGTAGTTCTAGGGAGTTCAACTTGTCAGTGTTATGCGTTATAGCTAGATTAAATTGTTTTCGCAGCCTAGACCTTTGTTTAATGTACTCTCCTCTGACTACGGCTTTATGCGCGTCCCATAGGGTACGTGATGAGATTTCAGGCAGTGAGTTATGGTGAAAGTATTCTTGTATGGTCTGGAGCATTTTGATATTAGTGGGAGTGTGATGTAGTAGGGTCTCGTCTAATCTCCATATAAAAGGGCATGACGGGCCTTCTGACCATTCCATAGATAGCGTAATAAGAGAGTGGTCCGACCAAGCCGTTGGGTTTATGTCCGAGTCCCTAACTTGTCCTAGACTCAGTTGGTCGACTAATAGATAATCAATGCGGGTGTATTGAGACCATGGATTAGAGAAAAATGAATAGTTACGCTGAGTAGGGTGTTGTATCCTCCAAATGTCAACTACGCCTGATTTTTTGAGAAAGTCATAAACTATATTTGGGGGCCTTGATGTGGGGTTAGGTTTAGTGGAGGTAGAGTCTAATTTGGGGTCCAAAGTAACGTTAAAATCGCCTCCTATGATTAGAGATCCCTTCCTGTGTTCTGCAATTAGGGCTGTGAGTTTCTTATAGAAGGGCACTCTCTTAGAGTTGGGGCATAGACGTTCACCAACGTGATTGGGCGCTGGAACAGGAGTCCCACTAGTATTAGGATTCTGCCATCTTTATCGGAGACTTTATGTAGTAATTGAAATTCTAAGTTCTTATGAAATAAAGTCCCAACCCCATTTTTTTTTTTTTTTTTTATGGTTTGATCCAAAATACCCAGTGGGGTAAAATTTAGAGAGAAATTTGGGTTCAGCGGTATTTAAAAAATGTGTCTCTTGTATGAATATGATTGAATTGTTATGTTTTTCAAACTCTCTCAAAGCGATTGAACGCTTTATAGGAGAATTGAGTCCATTCGCATTTTGCGAAAGGAAATTCACTGTTCTATGTGTCATTCTTAAAATGTGTGTGGTGTCGTCTACTATCTATGGGTTTCTTACCTGGGACTTCAAAAAAGATGGATTCTGTCGGTTTCCCCCCCCCAGAGGGAATAGGAAGTGATATACAGAGGAGAAGGAAAGGCTGGGAAGAAGCATCATATTGCCTGCGTGAACAAATAAACATTAGAACCATAAAACTGATAAACCAAACATATACAAAACAAGTGTGCAGCGAAACATTGACTGAACAAAAAGTAAGGCTATATCTTTTAGTATAGCAAATAGATTTAGGAATAGGGATAGCGGTGAGGTTATAGGGGGTGAACATCAGGAGATGTTACTACTCCCAGGGTAAAGGAAGCGGAGTGAAGAGGAGACAAGGGACAAGAGATGTATATTCAAAAGATGAAAAGAAGAAAACATTATTTGAAGCAATGACTGGGACAGAACATAACTCTTAGTATCTAGGAGGAGACAAGAAAACACTATATATGTTCATTTCATGGAGGTCTTTCTTTGGGTCCTGGGGGGGTTCCGCTTGAGGATGGGAAGCCTTTTCTTTTCCTAGAAACAGTGGTCCACTCAGGTCTTTGAGGCTTGGGTTTGTGGGCATCCTTTGGGTTCTTGTTTTCAAATATGGATGGTAAAGAGGGCGTTGGGATGCCCAAGTCAGAGCAAAAAGTCTCAATATCTTCTGGGTCTCGATAGGTGTAGATCTTATTTTCTTTAGTCACTTTTAAGGAGAAGGGGAAGCCCCAGCGGTAGGGTATACCCAATTCTTTGAGGTGTAGTGTGAGGTATCTGGCTTCCTTTCTTTTGAAAAGAGTTGTAGGACTAAGGTCCGCGTATATTTGAATGTCTTTTCCTTGAAAGCTTATTGGAGACTGCTTCCTGGAAGCTGTTAGGATATCTTCTTTATCTGAGTATTTATGAAACTTTATTATGATGTCTCGTGGAGGATCTTTCGCTGATGGCGGTGGTCTGAGTGCTCTGTGAGCTCTATCTAGGACCAGAGGGGAAGCAGCGTTGTTTTTAAGTAAATGTTCAAAGAGTTGCTGAAGGTATGAGTTTATTTGTGGGGGTGTAACATCTTCGGGTACCCCTCTGATTCTTAGATTTTGTCTTCTGTTACGGTTATCTAAATCTTCTATTTGAGATTGTAATACAAGAATGGTGGCATTTTGTTGCTCCATTTCGCATGCCATGTTGTTATTGTCCGAAGTTAATTCCTCAGTTTGCTCTTCGATTTGCAATATTCTCTGGCCCAGATCTGTTATTTCTCTTTTCACCTCAGTGAGGCTGTCTTTAATCATCTGGCTCACTTGAACCATGAATATTTTAAAGTCTTCTTTAGAGGGTAACAGCAACAAGTCAGCTTTTGTGAGAAGGTGATCTGTGTCTTGGCGAGGTGATGCTGAACCCCTGTCTTCTGAGTCGTTAGATACTGGGGATTGGGGTGACGGAATGGCCGTCTCTGTTGTTTTAAAGTAAGCATCCATCTTTGCCCCAGCAGGAATAGATGTTTTCCCAGACTTGTCTATCCTGGTTGTTCTTTTAGTGGTCATGTTGAAGCTATGAGCAGCAATTCCCTTCTATACAAGAAGTTTGTTGTGGTAAGTAGTGTCAAAACACGCTCATATGGTAGTTAGGCATGCGAACTGCATATGCTGAAAATGTTGGGACGTTGCTTGTTAAGTGATCCTGACCGTTATTAGTTATGGCAGGTATATTGAATGCGCAATACAGCCAGATGTCCTGTAAGTAGCGGACTATGTGAAAGAAAAAAAAATCAACAGTCCATATGTTTATCAGAAGAAGTCAATCTGTGTAAGTAAAGACCCATTAGTGCAGGAGGTTTAACCTTAGTGTTTTGTGTAACACACCGTGAAGACTGGGGTGTTAAGCTTGAGGGAATACTGCTCCTCGCCTCCCACGTGGCGTTATGGTAGGTGTAATGGAGATTTCAGTACATGAAAAGGCTCAGAGCAGCTCTGTCGCATGGATTCAAGGTCTCCTCATAAGATGTGTAATTGCTGTGTTAGCGGTCAGCTTAGTGGGTGTAATCGTTACTCACTGTAAGTGAAAGGGATCCTTATGCCATCGTGCCGATCATCTACTGAGCGAGTTATGCGCATTTTCTTTGTAGGCCTCAATGTCGTCTGTAGCTTGCGGCAGCGCCGTGCTTAAATGTGAGACAAAGTTGGTCGGGTGGTTACAGAGTGTGCCTGTATCTTAGCGGAGCATGTCCTGCAGAAATTCAAAGACTCTTGTCCCTTATACAGAGCTGTACCCTGGGGCTAGTATCAGAGCACTATGTAGTTGCGGACATTCTCGTTCCCGGCCGGCTCCGCCCCCTATAAGGACATTTTAATTACCAGCGCTGGTACAAAATAAAATTGTTGATTTATCTGTTTTGGATCACCCTTGATCACTGTTTACTTTCTCACTTGTACTTTGAACTTTGATTCAGATTTGGGATTATTTTTGTTTTGTTTTTTACCAATTGTAATTGAATTTTCTCCAACCATTATTGAATTTTTTTTTAAATTTTTCCATTTTTTTCACTTTTTGCATTTTATCACTCAGACACCATTATTATTGTTTACTGTGTCTATTCGCACCTACATCTACACAATACAAGAGACCTCCGACCTAATCGCAGAGGATCTCACTGACTTCCTATCTGTCTATTTATCACTGTTTTTATCATTGTTTTTATCATTGTTGTATACCTGTTTTAGTCATTACATGGATCCATGCTAATGTTAAGTATTTTAACTCTATCCACGTCTACTACCTATTTATGTTTATATGCATATTAAATTGTACATTTTATTGAGATCAGTATTATATTGTTCTAGCCCATTTGAACCGTTTTAGTTCACTTCTTTATCTCATTGGCCTATTAAGCTTGTTTTAGCGCTCACTCCATACCTTTTCCACTGTTTCCCTCTTGTAGTCCGCTAGGGGACTTATTTGGTAGTGAGCTTTAGGCTGTCCTTTTAGCGCTTGGGATACTACATACATAGTACTGGTACAAAATAAACACAAGTGCACTTTAGAATTTTTACATTATCACAATGTTTTGGTGTTTTTAGTATATGTATTATATGTTATTATCTTTATCTCTTTCAAATATTTTACTGATGATTTGATGTGTTTTATTTTTATTATACACTTATGAACTCATAGCGGGGTGTTTTCCTAATTGCTTTTAGCGCTTCTTCCCTGTTTGTGTAGTAGCAGTTTATTGCGGGTAAGTTTAAGCTACATTAAATTATAAGATAAGTGAATAGGGTTACTTGTGTTTGTTGTTAGAAATAGAGCAACTACATAATGCCCTACCACATTAGAGCATTATCTTTTTGCACTTTAATTTCCCTTTAATAGTCTTTTCTTGATCACTGCCAGTCATGTATTTATTGGAAGACATTGTTTAATGTACAGGCTAGGAGTGTAGATCAGGAGGTCCATGAAAACAAAATAAGCACCATAAACCAGGGTTCTTCAATCTTTTTCCCGAAGACCCAGTGCCATGACTACTACGAACCTTCTCAACTTTATTTTTATACTTGGTCTGAAAATGTCTGAATTAATATACAACACGATAGCTGCAATTTTTGGCAAAGGGACTTAAATGTGTGCATATACTTTATTCCTGATTGTAGTGAAATTTGAAAGTTTTGTATAAGGTAATAACACACTGCCATATAACACACACACCCTCTCATACAACACACACCCTCTCATTTAACAGATACACACTCATACAACACACACACACTACTCCCATATAACATGCACACACTCTCATACAACACACACACTCATTTAACACCCACACCACATAAACTCTTCTGCAACACACACACAAGTTGTGACCCAGTAAACATGGTGTTGCAACCCAGTAACGGGTGACAACCCGTGGTTTGAAAAACCCTGCTATAAAGTGTGCAGTGTTATGCACTGGTTTACAACTAAGGTATTTTGCTCCAGAAGCCTTGGGGAACCAGAGTTAGATCTTACAGAGGACCAGCAAGAAATAAATGATGGGGGACATATTGCAGAAACATTTGAAAGAGGCATTTAAATTGGATTTTAGTTGGAAAGAGTTAGGTAAAAGGTGGATAATATGCATTTTCCACATCTCAAGGACATGTCCAATAAGAAATCCAGCCTTTTAATCTATAGGGGTATATTTATGTAAGTGCGAGCGGACATGATACGATGTAGCGTATCATGTCCGCTGCACATCGATAAATGCCGACAGCATACGCTGTCGGCATTTATCATTGCACCAGCAGTTCTTATGACCTGCTGGTGCAATGGCGCCCCCGGCAGATTCGCAGGGGGTGTCAATCAACCAGATCGTATTAGATCGGGTTGATTTCTGTCTGCGGCCTCAGACCAGGCGGACAAGCTGCTTCATATTTTCTGTTTACGGCAAGCCTTCAGGAGCTTGATAAATTGACCCCATAGAATGAAGTTTACAGCCCCATTAGACCTACAACACACTGCTTGATTAAGTATAATACTGATTATAAAAAGCATCAGAGATAAGCTATTGTCTGCAGAAGTTGCAATGATTGTAAGAACAAAAATATTAAGCAACAATGACATTAAAAAAATTGTTATCTAAGCCTGAAAGGTTGTTTATGGTCAAAAATGATTCCTATCAGTCCATCAGTAAATATAAAAAATAGTGAAATAAGGGGCGGAGCCGGGCCAGGCAGCGCAATGGCCGTGTAAACGTTTATTTCTTAGGCCTCACCGCTGCTTCTAACCCTTAAACAAATGGCAATCCCTTAAAAAATATGCCTACAAGCCTCTGAAAGGACACTTACCTACTCGACACCTGAAATGGAGGGAATAACCCGAAATTGACGGGCGCAGAGTGACTATACAGACGGCGATAACCTCTCTCGTGGAAGCCTGCCAAGCCCAGCTTTGTTGACAGCCTGTGGAAACTGTTAGAGGCAGGTAATATCAGAAGATCACTCTTTATACAAAACACAAAAAGTAGCCATTTTGGTCCTTATAAGCCTGCAAACAACAAGAGACGGTAAAAATAACTACTGCTATTTGCATGATCACAGTAGAGAATTTGTTGCTGCGCCACAGCTGACGTAAGACCCTGAGGCCAATCCATTCACGGTTGATAAATAAATCAATTGGCACAACAACCTGTCTCAGGCTCCATTATCACTAAGAGCCCTAGAGGAGATAAAAGAAGATTTTATATACTAAACACCACTGATATTTCCTGCAACTTATTGAAGCACTCACATACAAATACAAAATATTAGAGTGTTCTACTACAGACCACCGCTATACATCTTTTTTTGTAATAATAAAGAGATATCCCAGCAATGTTCAACATGAAAAATAACAAACCTGATAGGACCCCTAAGGCAAACATGATTAATCAGTATTCAAAGGGACCTGAACCCCCCACAGATGTATCCCTAACTCCACACTCAAAAGCAGCACAAGCAACTGCTGATCAAGTGTCGCTAACAGATGGGCTGAATCATACAGTAGCCACTAAGGCAGACCTTCAGCATTTATCCTCCAAAGATGACTTAAAATGTGTCATGTCAGAAATATGCCAGTTATTTGGGGACCTTAAAAAAGAATTCTCACTAGTGACACGATTTGTGCACAGATTAGAAGAAAAACAAAAGGAAACAGACATTACTGTCCAAAAAGTTGTACACAAGCTGCACACACATGATGATTCTTTATACATCCTTATGGAGAAAGTGGAAGATTTAGACAACAGAAATAGACAAAACAATATTTGTATCGGGGGAATTCCTGAAACAATACTGCCAGCTGCCTTATCAGCGTATTTACAAGACTTGTTTCGCACTATAAAATAAACTCCATCCTCTACTGAGGTGGTCATCATTGAAAGAGCCCATAGGGCACTAAGGCCAAAACCTCTGCCTAAAGCTCCACCTAGAGACGTTATCTTGAAGCTCCAGAATTTTCAGGATAAGGATGAAATCCTGAGATGTACTAGGGCTAAGCGGCAAATCACACATCCTGGAATTGAATTACAACTCTATTCGGATCTAAGTCCGGCAACCTTACAGAAAAGAAGAGAATTACGACATATAACTTTGAAACTGAGACAAAGAGGAATACCATACAGATTGGGCTTCCCAGTGTGTTATACGGCTGCCAAGAATGGTAAATCTGCCACCCTCAGATCCGAAAAAAGACCTTCCAGATGTTTGTAGACAACTGGACATTGCTCTGCCTGCACAGGATAAGGGACCTCTTACCAATCCTGAGGAGTCAGCATCCCCCAAGGACCAAGAAGAAGCTGGATCATCAGTGGAGTGCTCTTAACTACTTACTGAACACTGCAAGGAAATCTACCCCAGAGTCTCTTGTAATGTATACCTTACTAACCTTATTCCCTCCACAGGTACCAACTAATTATTGGATAGACATTAGGAATTAATAATACATTGCTTATACAGGACTCTAGCACGTAGGGCTATTATTACTAGATCTACAATTAGTATATGAAGCTGAATATAAAAGTGTATATGAAAAACAATTGTTTAGTACACTCCAGTTATATTATTTACAACGTTATCTAACTAGTTGGTTGTGAAGACCCTCTTTACAACTACAATTTTTCTTACCCAGGATCTTATACAGACTAAAAGGAACACTAATACACCACATGCTATATTAGTTATTATGCTGTTCCTCAGAGATAGGATTGTATAGGGATAACAACACTGGACTTGTATCCTACAGATCCTGTTCTCACCATTAACCATGTAATTAAATAATATTTCTGCTCTACACAGATAGCACTAGGGATATACTGGTCAGACAATATTGCAAGTTGAATTGCCAGAGTTGTTTAGTCTGTTTTCGTTATATTATGTTAAAGTTATACGTCATGTCAAGACATCACCGTTTTCAAAGTGATGTAATAGTACCATGTTGATCCCTGATACATACCCGTTCAGTGAGGAGCAATATACACCAAAAAGAATTACCCAACGACTCATAACTAGTCTCAAGGTTTATAATACACTTTAATCTACATCATACCCCCCTTGTATACTATTCTTTATCATAGAGGCAAATTATACCTTTAACACCAACACCACTTAAAGACCCCATAATGTTATATATATATATATATATATATATATATATATATATATCCTAATAATCTCATTTTTTGGAAGCAGCGGTGAGGACCAACCCTCACTTACTTTTCAGTTTCGAAGTTAACTGTTTGGTCCCTTTGATTCACAGTTATACAAAACCACCTTGTTGACAATAGTGCTAACTTATTTGATTGGATATTACACCAGATTCCAACCTTCCTCACTCACGAGCTGATAGGCGACAGTAGAAAACAGCACTTTAAGATGTAGGAGTTTCTAGATACGCACTTCCCCTTAACCCTTTCACCCTCCCCCCCTTTTTTTTCTTATTGAAATGGCGTCCACACCATATATTAACTTTGTAACACTAAACACCAAAGGTCTAAATGCACCAGAAAAAATGTCCATGATAGGTCACGAACTTACCAGACTACAAAGCGGCGTACCATTTCTACAGGAGACTCACTTCAAAAAGGGCAGAGAACCAAAATGGTTTAATAATAAATATCCCACAGCGTATTTTGCGTCTAGCCCTCAAAAACAGAATGGAGTTGGCATTATATTTAAACACACAATACCCTTTCAGGTGATTCAGGAGGAAAGGGTCCCAGAAGGCAGATACATGATTTTAATAGGTTTACTGTACGGGAAACTCACCACACTGTTAAATGTATACGCTCCTAACACTAAACAAAACTCTTTCCTAAGATTAATAAGCAACAAAATACTAGGTTGTAGGAAAGGTGCCCTAATTCTTGGAGGCGATCTTAATGTTCCTTGAGATCCCCTTATGGATACCTCCAAAGGAAAAGCAGCCATCAACAAAAGAGTAATAAAGCAATGCAATGACAGATTGACAGAAATTGCCATACATGATGTATGGCATACCTTGCATTCAGATAAAAAGGACTTTGCGTTCTAGTCACATCGATTCCCCACCAGACCTACTCTCGCATAGACTACCTCTTTATGGACCAGATAAGTCTTGCTCACCTGGTGAGCTCAGATATTCTTCAAATATCATTGTCAATCATGCTCCAGTTAGATGTCAAATGACCTGGCAGTCCATACCAGATCGTCTGTTCATGTGGAGGCTAGATGATCATATCTTAGATAATTCTTTCATCAAACTAGAGATAGAAAATGCACTTCGAGAATATTTCATACTAAACACCACAGCAGATCTACACCCTGCTACATTTTGGGAAGCACATAAGTGCATTCTTAGGGGATAATTAATTAAACAAAGAGCAAAGTTAATGACGTATTAGCCTAAGGAAACAGCCACATAACGGCTGAGAAACACATAGCTTTTAATAAAGTATATTTTTTATCCATACACTTACTGCTGTTTTTCTGGTGATATTTTGCATCCCTGAACGCTTTGAGAGTTTTTTTGTGACCTGCTGAACCCTTGGAATCAGTCAGCTGGGCGGCTGAGAAGCTCCAGCCTGTTTTGATTGCACCTGGAGGTGCTTTGGAGCATGTAAGTGTGCTTATTTCCATAAATACACACATCCTTGTGCTGGGCTATGTTGGCTCTGTCTCCCTGTATATAGGAACACCTTGGAATCTACAAGTGGGGACTCCCCTCTGAATATCTGGCTGTTCATATCCTGTTTGCTGGGCAACTGTGAGGTTCCAGTCTGCTTGTTTGCACCTTCAGGTGCTGTCCGTTTGTGAGTATCCATTTTGCTTACTTGTATCCACTCTGTGTATATGGTATGAGGCAATTGGGCCCCTCTGTGTTCTTCTCTTCTAGACCATCTGAATTACCAGGATCCTGACCCTCCTATGACAGAGAGCTGAGCATTTCTTTTTTTGGAGTATTCTCCTCCTTCTGGACTTTGTTTGTATGGACTATAATTTGCAAGTTTATTATTGTTTTTAAGTATTATTTTTGATTTGTTGCTGTTCCATAAGATATAATACATCTGTTAAGAGTGCCCCCTGGAGGATTGGTGTGTCTAGTACACATTATATCTTCTTTTTTCTTATTATCCAGTTAGATGTCGAATGACCTGGCAGTCCATACCAGATTGTCCATTCAAGTGGAAGCTAGATGATCATATTTTAGATAATCCTTTGATCAAACTAGAGATAGAAAATGCACTTCGAAAATATTTCACACTAAACGCCACAGCAGATTTACACCCTGCTACAATTTGGAAAGCACATAAGTGCGTTCTTAGGGGAGAATGAATTAAACAAAGCGCAAAGTTAATTCAACAAAATAGAGAAAAATATAATACCCTATTATTACAAATCAAAATGCTAGAAGCATCACATAAAAAGAACACATCAGACACTGAAACACTCTCCAAATTGACACAAGCTAGAGAAGCGGTTAAATTGCATTTAACAGAAGAACACCAACGACACACACTTTGTTTACAACAAATGTATTACAAGCACAGTGATAAAGCTGGGAAACTGTTAGCGAGGGCCCTTAAACAAAAACAATTTAAATAATATAACTGACAAGTCAGGCTCACACCAAACATATAGCCCAGCTATTGCAGAAACACTCCACTCTTATTACAATTCATTTTATAACATCAATACACCAAACTCTCCTCCTGATTTAAAGGAATTTTTGTAGATATAGGGGCGTGGTACACTTAAGGGATGTGATTTAATTTTTTCGAATTTTTTAATTGATACAAATTATTTTCCAATTGTGGCTTTATGATATAGATATTAATAGGTCCATTAACCAATGTTTGCAGGTGTAGAGAAATTTTTTTTTTTTAATAGAATTATAATTGTGTATGGAGATGATATTATATAAAAGTGGTGCCTTTTGTGATACTGATTTTTCTTTTCGATGTGTAAGTGGAAAAAAAGTAATATTATTAGTACGTATATAATTTTGTTCTATTGTTTATATCAGCATTTAGCCTTATAAAGAAACTCAGTGATTTAAAGTGGTAGTGTTTCTACTCTAAGAGTGCGCTAATTGTGTGAATCTTCAATATTTTAAGGATTTTTTCTAAAAACAAGTTTGGTGATAATGTGCTAATTTCCTATAAAGAACTTTTTGTGTAAATGTAGGTATAATGTTAAGTGACTGGTTTGTTGATAGGAATATGTCAAAAAACAGTGACAAAAATAATGAATGACTCTAACTGATAAAATCAAATCAACATGAAATTTATTTAAAGGAATTATTATTAGAATCTCTTATATTTGGTAATTACCACTAGATGTCAAAATTTCTCTGGGACGTCTCCCAGATGCAATATGGATATTCAGATGACCATATAAAAGAACTCAATATGTGTCAAGATTGCTATATAAAAAATTGTTAAACACAAAATCAAAATTAAAAAAGAGTCCGTTTTTAAAAAAACTTGAGCTAGGGTTCCAAATATCTATTTGATGAATTCAAAACAGGTTGTTATATCATTTGCTTCTTATATTACTCAATACCGCTCTTAGTGCTATGCACGCGGCAGGAAAAACAGAGAAGTAACTATGTATGTCCAAAAGCAAGGCCAAACTTTTAGCTATTACAAACACTCTTGCTTGGAGCTTTTTCAATGAATAATCCAAGACAGTTTAGCTTTCATGTACCGCTCTTAGTGCTGTGCATGCGGTAATTCCAGCGCCTTATTGTATCCTTCAAAAAGGTTATGATTATTTTACATTCACCTTTCCAATGTGGTTATCAACTTTGTAACCTTTGATAACCACATTGGAAAGGTGAATGTAAAAATAATCATAACCTTTTTGAAGGATATAATAAGGCGCTGGAATTACCACATGCACAGCACTAAGAGCGGTACATGAAAGCTAAACTGTCTTGGATTATTCATTGAAAAAGCTCCAAGCAAGAGTGTTTGTAATAGCTAAAAGTTTGGCCTTGCTTTTTGACATACATAGTTACTTCTCTGTTTTTCCTGCCGCGTGCATAGCACTATGAGCGGTATTGAGTAATATAAGAAGCAAATGATATAACAACCTGTTTTGAATTCATCAAATAGATATTTGGAACCCTAGCTCAAGTTTTTTAAAAAAACGGACTCTTTTTTAATTTTGATTTTGTGTTTAACAATTTTTTATATAGCAATCTTGACACATATTGAGTTCTTTTATATGGTCATCTGAATATCCATATTGCATCTGGGAGACGTCCCAGAGAAATTTTGACATCTAGTGGTAATTACCAAATATAAGAGATTCTAATAATAATTCCTTTAAATAAATTTCATGTTGATTTGATTTTATCAGTTAGAGTCATTCATTATTTTTGTCACTGTTTTTTGACATATTCCTATCAACAAACCAGTCACTTAACATTATACCTACATTTACACAAAAAGTTCTTTATAGGAAATTAGCACATTATCACCAAACTTGTTTTTAGAAAAAATCCTTAAAATATTGAAGATTCACACAATTAGCGCACTCTTAGACTAGAAACACTACCACTTTAAATCACTGAGTTTCTTTATAAGGCTAAATGCTGATATAAACAATAGAACAAAATTATATACGTACTAATAATATTACTTTTTTTCCACTTACACATCGAAAAGAAAAATCAGTATCACAAAAGGCACCACTTTTATATAATATCATCTCCATACACAATTATAATTCTATTAAAAAAAATAATTTTCTCTACACCTGCAAACATTGGTTAATGGACCTATTAATATCTATATCATAAAGCCACAATTGGAAAATAATTTGTATCAATTAAAAAATTCGAAAAAATTAAATCACATCCCTTAAGTGTACCACGCCCCTATATCTACAAAAATTCCTTTAAATATTTTACATATATATAAGTTGGAAGGAGCTTATATAGATAGGGAGTTTGGGATTCTATAGTTCCAGCGCTCTATCCACTCTAAACTAAAAATTGTCTCCTCCTGATTTGACAACACAGAATGAACATAACTTACAAAAAATACATTACCTTAAAGACATACAACTCCTGACCCTACAAGAAGAAGACATTGCATTTCTTGACGAACCCATATCACTAGAATTATCTCTACAATTAAAGACCTACCGGGAGGAAAGAGCCCAGGCCCAAATGGCTTTAGTGCCAGATACTACAAACTATACGCACCCATACTAGCCCCACATATAATGAACCTCTTCAATACACTGGAAGAATTTGAAGGATTCCCTCCCAGTATGCTTTCAGCACATGTCACAGTCATCTCAAAACCAGGGAAACCCCCCAATAAACTTGGACATTTCAGGCCCATTTCTTTACTAAATGTAGGCATTAAGATATATGCAAAGATTCTAGCTTCTCATCTTAATACATTTTTACCCCGTCTAATCTCCCCGGACCAAGAGATAATACCATTTAAGTAACTCAACTTATATCATTTGCCCAAAATAACAGTATTCCTATGTTCTTGATCTCAACTGATGCCGAGAAGGCGTTTGATAGGGTTAATTGGGATTTTCTAAAGGCCATCATGTCCCACATGCATTTTAGCTCTGGATTTATCAACAAGATTTTTGCTTTATATTCCAACCCCAAAGCTCAGGTCAAAGTCAACGGACTCTTATCACGCCCCTTTCATATCCACAATGATACGAGGCAAGGACGCCCTCTATCCCCCCTCCTATTTGCACTCTTGTTGGAAGTGTTAGCTCAAAAGATAAGAAATAACAACCTGATAACCGGTATTAAAGTAGACCAGAAAGAACACAAAATTGCAATGTATGCAGATGATATTCTCCTCACCTTATCATCCAGATTTTCAGTCCCAGCCACTCTCGCAGAATTTAATAAGTATGGTGAGGTCTCCAACTTTCATCTAAATTTGAACAAATCTGAACTATTAAATATATCGGTCCCAGAAGCCAAGATGCAAAAAGCTTTGATAGGTTGCCCACTTTCTGTACAGCCCCTCAAACTAAAATATTTAGGAATTTATTTAACTACAACCCCTTCTAAAGTTTTTAAGGCAAATTATACACCCACAGTATCACCAATGACTTGTCTTCATGGAAAAACTAAAATTTCTCATGGCTGGGCCGTATAGGAATAATAAAGATGAACATTCTACCCAGAATACTTTACTACCTGCAAACCCTTCCCATCCCTTTACACCATGCATATCTTCAGCGCCTACAGTCCACACTAGAAACATTTATTTGGAAAGATATTAGGCCCAGAGTCAATAAACGCTCTCTTTACCATACAAAAGAAAAGGGGGGATTGGGCATGCCAAATTTAGACCTTTACAAAAAAGCAATTACTCTACAATTACAAGCAGAACTATGTGCAAACTCTCTGGATAGGATATTGGTACAACTAACCGCTGACATTATCAAAACACCTAACATGGGTGCACTGGGATGGCTACCCCCATCAATTAGACCCAAACAAGGGGAAAATGATCCTTTCCTTGAGGACCTTTACCTGCAAAGGCATAAGATTCTAACTACGCATTCAAATATATCCACACCCTACTCTCCACTCACCTCTTATGTTGCCAATCCGGAAATACCACTATCTAAACCAAAACCAAAAGACCAAATAAATACACACATAAGCCAAATAATAAAACACAAACTACTTTTGGGCAACAAATTAGAAAACTTTGCAGAAGTGGTGGAAGGCAACACGCATATGGATTGGTTTACATACACCCAAATCAAACCGCATGAAAAAATATAATTGTACGATCATTAACCCCTAACGAGAGTTTATGTCTCATGAACCCATTCCCCAAACACATTATATCCAAAACATATCGTCTTCTTTTGAATTCGGATGATGGTTCCCTCCCCTCCTATATCCACAAGTGGAATACAGAGTTAGAGAATCCACTAACAAAAAAAGAATGGCATACAGTATTTTATAACCAAACTAAAGCCACTGTATCCTCCAAAGTACAGGAGATAAACTATAAATACTTGGCTAGGTGGTATCATACTCCACAGAGGCTCAAGCGCATGTTCAAACGTGCAGATGGAAAGTGCTAGAGGGGTTGCGGGGGCGAGGGAACCCTGACACATATCTGGTAGGGATGTGAGAAACCGAGAACTTTTTGGCTAGAGGTGTTAAAGAAAATAGAAACTAAACTGGACGTATCTATTCCTAACTCAGCAGACATTTTAATATTCTACAACCTCCCAAAGATAAAGGATAAAGGTAAAAAACATCTGTTATTTCTGATGCTAAATGGTGCTAAATCTTTAATCCCCAGAAAATGGAAATCTACTATACTGGAATAGGAAAACCAGGTGAACTGGATTCTCCAGATGGAAATCAGATAGAGACTGAGGTCTCCTTAAAGCACATCGATATCGGATACTTTTGTTTCCAAAAAAAAATTATTTTTGTTTTTGTTTTTTTCTCTCCCCCTCCTACCCCTTCCCTCTTCTCTCAAGCATTTGGGTAATAGCTCTCCCACATCACACACACATAAGACACAATGCACCAAGGTTTTTATTATGAATACAGTTTAAGATATTTTATTATTGTTTTTAGTTTACAATGTTAAGAAAACAAAAATATAAGAGAAATTTGTTGAGCCAAGTCATAGGAGAAAGACTGTATAAAGACAATGCCAATCTTGATTTACTCTCCATCAGCATTTGGACTTAAACAAGACTAAGAACTCTGATGGAGCAAAATAATACATTTCAATGTAAAATTATTTGTTTGTCTATTCTCCATTTAGTAATCTGAATATATTAATAAAGCTCATTTAAAATTAAAAAAATAAAATAAAAATAATGAAATAAATGTTAAAAATACCTCTACAGCTAACAAAGTTAGGGATGTTGAAGGCTTAGACTTATTGTTAACCCTTAGCAGTGAGTCTCGTGAACTGTCATATATCAGGCACTTCCTAGAGGCCCACTGACTGTTTGTGGGCAGGGCTGTGAGGAGAGGGGTTTGGACTGAAGATGGGCGGGGTTAGGTGAAGTTGGGGGGCTGGGCAGAGTGGTAGTGGTAGTGGTAAAGCCAAAGATGTTAGAGGGGCACATGTGGTGGCCAAGCATTGTTATGCATGGGCTAGTGCCCCCCACTTACTCAAACAACTTGTGTGTCTACCTCCACAAAGGAGTTGAGTTCTAATAGCTTTATTCACAAATCTTCAACATTACATTTTTGGTTGAAAATGTTGGACCACACGTTGTCAGTAGTTCATCTGGTAAACTAGGCATGATGGCAGCCTCTTCAGTCATATTTCCTACGGCATTGCAATCTATGTCAGAATCTTTTTTTTTTTTATATATTTGATATATATCTTTTTTTTTTTTTTTTTTTTTAAGTATTTTTTATTGAGGTATAACAGATCATACATTGAATCGTAATACTTGGTCAAGAACATATCACACTTAGACATATTTCCAACATAACATGTTATATAGAAACCTGACCTTTAGCTAAAAACCATAACCTCGTCAAATTTTCAGTTTTACGGGAGAAATACATAAAAAGAGAAAAGGAAAGAAGAAAAAGAAAGAAGAGAAGAAAAGAATTGTCATTTAGATCATGGAACTCAGACTTCAAGTTTCTCGTATACCCTGTATCGCAAGCCATCGGACTTCAATATCTATTTAATTATCATATTTGTTATATATATAATCTTCCCAAATAAAGAGAATCTCATGAAAGAAGTCTATGCATTGTGATTTCATGTAGTGGTATTCCTCTAGTTGAATAGTCTTGTGCATTGTGTCAATCCACTGGGCAATATTTGGGATTGAGGATTGTTTCCAATATTTTGCTATTAGAGTCTTAGCGCTATTGGAAGCAATTTGGAGTATGGACAAATGTGTTGCCAATAGTCTCCTGGGAGGTTTATTTAGGAGCCAAACTACCGGGTCCTGCGGGATAGTGATCCCCAGCATCTTCTCCGTTTGGTTTATAACATCTCTCCAGAAGGGTGAAATGTTTGGGCATAACCACCATATATGTCCCATAGTGCCTCTCCCTCTGTCGCAACGCCAGCATATGTCTGATCTTTGAGGATATAAGGTTTTTAAACGTGTAGGGGTATAATACCAACGATGCAGTATTTTAAAATTAATTTCTAATATTCTAGCTGATGTGGAAGCTTTCATTGTTCTTTTAAATATCATATGCTTCTCCTTTGGGGAGATACTAAGATTCAACTCCAATTCCCATTTTTGAATATAATGGTGTTCTAGGCCTAACGGTTCTTGTTGTAGCATGTGGTATATAATTGATAGAGTGTGTCTAATCGGTTGTGTAGACATGCATAGTTTCTCAAAATTGGTAGGTGATCTCAACAGATTATTTTTCCCTTTGTGGTTCTGAAGAAAAGAGTGTGCTTGCAAATAGAAAAACCAATTATTAAATATATGTAGGTCATCTTCTAGGAGTTTCAACCTTGTATGCATTTTGCCTCCCTCTGATAATGCAAAGAACGGTAAGTTGCTCCGTTTGTCTAGGGGGTCTAATTTAGCAAGTCCCAATCCTGGAAGAAATTCTGAATTTCCAAGCCAGGGTGTCAATGGGGATGGTATAGAGGAAAGCATGGGATATTTTACTAATAACCTATTCCACATTTTGTATGTCTCTTCTGTAATAAAATTACCCACCATTCTCAGACGGCTTTCAGAGCCATCCAGCCAACACAGAGAACCCAGGTGAGAACACTGATGCATTTGGTGTTCAATCCGCACCCAGATTTTGTCAAGGTAATTAGTGTTCCAGTCTACTACCCGCTGTAAGAAGGTCGCCTGTCTATATTTCTCTAGGTCCGGAACACCCAGACCCCCCGACTCTTTAGGGAGAGTCATTAACTTTCTATTAATTCTGGGGTGTTTCCTATCCCATATATAGTCATTAATTATTCTCTGTAGTGAGGGGATATAGGATGGAGGGAGGGGGATTGGTACCGTCTGGAAAACGTATAAAAGTCTGGGCAGTATATTCATAGTGATTGTGTTCATTCTCCCTAGCCAACTAAGGCGTTTAGATCTCCAAGAGCTTAAGTCTGCTACAATGTTCTTTTTAAGAGTTTCATAGTTAAGAGTTAATAAGTCAGCCTGATTATGTGACAGGAAAATCCCCAGATATTTAATGGAAGAGGATTGCCAGCGAAAGGGGCAAATTTGTTTTGTAAGGTTAAGTTCTTCTTCAGACAAGTTAATGTTCATGATTTCGGATTTTGATTGATTAATTAAGAAGTTGGACACAATTCTGAAATCATGGAGTTCTTTCATTAATTCAGGGATTGACTGGCTAGGTGACGACAATGTAAACAGGATGTCATCCGCGAATAGCGAAAGTTTATAGGTATGGTTCTGAAGGGTTAGGCCGCAAATATTTTTATTTTCCCTTATTTTTATTGCCAATATTTCTATAGCGCATGCGAAAAGTAGGGGGGATAAGGGACATCCCTGTCTGGTGCCATTTTTAATATAGAAGGGGGCTGAGAGATCTCCATTTACCAGAATGCGCGCGTTTGGGTCATTATATAATGCAAAGATTTTCCCTAAGATACCCTTGCCAAATCCGAATCTTTCTAAAATGTGGTGCAGAAACGTCCAATCTATCCGATCGAACGCTTTCTCAGCGTCTGTGGATACCATCACTATTTGTGAATCAGAAGAAAGTGCATGTTGGATTAAATGAAGGGAACGAATTGTGTTATCTTTGGCCTCCCTATTAATAACAAAACCAACTTGGTCTCCGTGTATCAAAAAGGGCATGATAGGGCCTAATCTATTTGCAAGTATCTTGGCAAAGATCTTTGAATCGTTATTTAGTAAGGAGATCGGTCGGTAATTCGTAACCATATCTGTTGATTTCCCAGGTTTGGGCAGTAATACTATTGTGGCCTCTAATGATTGTTGCAAGAAGGGAGTGGCATCATTTATAACGTTATACAGTCCACATAACTGGGGGGCAATTATGGGTTGAAAGCTTTTATAGTACAGATTGGTGAAGCCATCCAGCCCTGGAGCTTTACCATTAGGTAAATGTTTGATGACATTAATAACTTCTTCAACTTGGATTGGACTATCTAATTGTTCTTGTTGTTCTTTTGATAGGGTGGGGATCTGTATGTTATCTAAATATCTCTTGATATGGGAGCTAAAGGAGTCATCGCGTCTAGTGACTATGGGGTCAGAATCTTTCAAATTATACAGACCTTCGAAGTATTCTCGAAATGCGTTAGCTATAGAAGTGGTATTAGAACATGTGGAGCCCTTCGCATTTTTAATTGACATAATAAAAGATCTATTTGTTCGTCAACGTAGTTTCCTAGCTAAGAATCTCCCACTCTTATTGTCGTTGTCAAAATAAACTTGTTTAAGGCGGAGGGCATTTTTCTTGTATCTATGTAGGAGTTGAGAGTTCATTTCCTGTCTTTTGTTACAGAGTTCGGTATACACAGGTTCATCTCCCGGGTTCTGTCTGTGTTGGGACTCCAAAGCAGTAATTTGTTGTAATGTTGTTTCTAATCTAGCTCTTTGTTGCTAATACATTCTCCCCTAATGACACTTTTATGTGCTTCCCACACAACTCTTTCGTCCATTTGTGGAGATGAGTTTAGTTCAAAATATTCAGCTAAAGATTTCCCCAATTTTTCTTTTATTAGTGTGTCTTCTAATAGGGAGGATTCAAATTTCCAATTAAATGTTTTTTGAGAGATGTTGGGCCAATGTAGACTACAGCTCATAAAGGAATGATCTGACCATGTGCATGTTAGGATCTTGCTTTGTACTATATAGGAGAAACTAGAAACATCCATGAACAGATAGTCTATCCTAGAGTATAATTTGTGCGGGGCAGAATAGAATGTATAGTCTCTTGTATGTGGATTTAGAGATCTCCACACATCGTGTACTGCTAAGTCCCTCATGTTCTGTTTTATTGCTGCGATTCGTTTGGATGGGATAGACGAAGAGTGTGTAGAGCAATCAATATGTGGGTTGAGTGGTGTATTGAAGTCACCTCCAATAATCAAAGCTCCCTTTGCATTGTCAAGTAATCTGTTTGTTATCGTCTTAAAGAAGAGGTGTTGTTGTGTGTTTGGGGCATATATACAAACTAAAGTTACAAGCTTACCATACAGTTTACCCGTTACTGCTATAAATCTACCCACTTTATCTTTGTGGGTAAAAAGCTCCTGAAAAGGAATGTTGCTTTTAATCAGAATCCCAACCCCATTTGTTTTTGTTGTATTGGAAGAATAAAAGCATTGGCCAAATTTAAATTTATAAGTTTGTGGTTCCCTACCTCTTTTGAAATGCGTCTCTTGAAGCATGACTATATCACTCCTATGTTGTTTAAAGTCAGAGAGAGTTGAATTTCTTTTGAAGGGAGAATTTAGACCTTTGGTATTAATGGATATTATCCGGAGTTGATTAATTTGTTTATCTGTCATAGAAAAAGTTGGGTGGGTATAAGGTTCTTTTTTTACAAAATGTAGTACTCTTGTTTGAAGTATTGTTCTGAAAGCTATAAGCTATCAAGTAATGACAATCAAAGGGTGAAAAAAGAGTGAAAGAAAAAAGAGTAAAAGATAAAAAGAATTCAACAAAGTGAAAAAAGGATACATATACAGTTTGTAGAGACAGGGGTTGGGTACCAGAAATTCTACTATTAATAAGTGGAGTTAAGAGAAGACGTTCTAAAAAAGTCTTCATTAAACAAAGGTTAGTGCTAAGTCAGTCCTATTTATATGAGACAAATACATCAACCAGCAAATTGCACAATATTAACTAAACTTCAAAATTTAAATTTCTATCCGTAAATACATGGCTAATTGACGCATAAAATGCTCTATCGCAACTCTCAAATATTCAGGGCAAAATTATATTCTACCTTAATGACACTACTATTGTGTCTTGATTAATAGGTGTTAGATAAGGTATCAAAGCCTGAAGGCATTTCTGCTAACTTTTGTTCATAGAATATGCAACATGTATCTAGAGGAAAAAGAACATAATATATAACAACGAAAGAACCATCAAATAACATAGTAAACACAACAAACAATAACAGTAAACATAACATTTTCTTTCTTTTTTCTCGTCAGAGAATTACGAAAAGGATATAGACTGCCCAGTTATGAGCAGTTAGTCTTTGTGAGATTCAACTTTAAGACCTCCAAGAAGTCATGTAGGAAGGTTAGATTTAGCAACTGAGTCAGAGTTTGTTTGTCTGGGAGGCCTTTTCCTGTATTGAACAATGTTCCATTCAGGTCTCCTTTCTTTCGGACGAGATGTCATCCCGCTTGTAGCGGGTGTGTTATCCTGTATTGAAGGTGCAGGAATTTCAAGGTTAATGCCTTTGGAAAAAGAGTCCAAGTCATTCAAAGTTCTGTAGATCCAGGTTTTACCCTCAAGTGATACGATGAGAGCAAAAGGATATCCCCAACGGTATCTTATGTTGTGTTTTTGTAAAGTAGTTGTAATAAATTTAGCGTCTTTTCTTTTTTGGAGAGTGATAGGACTTAGGTCCAGGTATGCCTGAATCTCATGATCTTGATATTTAAGATTAGGGTTATCTCTAAAGAGTTGCCAAATAATGTCCTTATCTTTAAAGCTAAGGAATTTAATAATAACGTCTCGTGGTGGAGCTTGATTTGAAGGTTTTGCTCTCAGAGCTCTATGAGCTCTCTCTAAAGGTATAGAGGATGTGGTATCCAAGGAGTCCGTAAGATGGTGAAAGAGTGATTGTAGATAGTCGTCCAGGTCGGAGGGCTCGATAGACTCAGGTATCCCTCTAATTCTCAAATTATTTCTTCGCCCTCTGTTATCCAGATCTTCGAGTTTAACATTCAAATCCTGAATTAAAAGAGATTGCTGCTCTTGAGATTCTGTAATGTCTTTCATCTCTTGTGCCGTCATGTCCAGTGATGTCTCCAAATTATCTACTCTGTTGCCGATATCAGTGATGTCTTTCTTCAGGTCGGAAATCTCTGTCTTAATCAGATCCTTTAGAGAGTCTATATCATTTTTAGATGGGAGATCATTCAACCTGGTTAGAATTTGTGATAATTGATCTTGCTGTTGATCCGCCATGGTGTCTCCTGACACTGGCGCTTTGTCAGTATGATTCGAGCTTGCTGGTTCTTGGAGTGTGCTTTCTCTATCCTGAGACTGGAAAAAGTCTGTGACTGATTTGAGTGTGGTATGCTGTGATTTTGCAGGTTTATCTGGCTTTGTTTGCCGTCTGGAGGACATTATTGAGATTTCAAATATAAGTGGATATCTTCACTGTAATAACTGTATAAAGACACCAGATGCAGCCCCCGTAGTGAGATTGCAAAAAAAAAAAAAATTTAAATAGTTCAGGATATATTTATACTACACAGAGGGTAAAGCAGCACCGACTATTCAATTATTGACTTGCTAGTAGGAAATGGCACATTGCTCCCTAAAGTTATAAGCCAAGTTATAAAACATAACAAGCCATCCCAGCTGTTTCTTCTTGACACGCATTCAGTATATATGAGATATAAGCATATGTATTTGTCATGCTATTTAATGTGTATCTTCACTTCCGTATCTGTCTTCCCCCCTCAGAAAAGAGCAGCTTCATTTTTATTTTTTGTTTTCTTTTAAAAAGAAAAAGGGAGGAAAAAAAGAAAAAGAGCTATATCCAGGTTTTCCTTATATTTGTAACATCAGATCCACTGGTTAGCGACATGTCCCGTATGTTTTGTAGTATGTTAGACAAATAAATTATGTCCACATATGGGGAAATTATAATAGCTCTGTTAACCTGTACTAAGGAGCAGGTATATGCCGGTGAAATTATTATTTGTGCTAACGTATAATATGGGTAAAGTCTCTTACATGTGTGTTAGCCCTTGTGCCTGATGAGTTGTAACATTTTGAGTACCCACTTTAATAATACCTGGTCCTGTTGCAGTCGTATACTGCCTGAGCCTCGTGGGGAAAATCCAAGATGGCGACCGCTATCTCCTGAGCACTGTGAGCCTCTTCGGGTGTTTGCGGTCTGATCAGAGCATATTCGTTATCCCAAGTGCGGCGGTTCTGTTCCTCATGTGTTCCAACACCACTGGGTGTCTGTATTTTGTCCACGGCTAATTACAAGTGTGCAAGATAAACTCCGGTCCCACAGAGCAACCTCACTGAGCGGCCATGTCCCAGCGTGGCCAGACTCCGCCCCCTTGATATATATCTTTTTTTATATATATATATATATATATATATATATATTTATATATATATATATATATATATATATATATATATATAAAGAATAGTTTACAAATGGTATTATTATATAGCATGAATGTATTTTAAAGATTGCAAGTTTCTTCAGTAGTATAACATAAGTTTAATGGGTGAAAGATTATATCATATCAAGGTATAGGAGAATGCACAGAGATGTACCCTATTACAGTAGGGTTAATACATTATTATGAAAACCACTAAATAAAATATAATCTGCTGAGAGACATAGATATATAATATTGCTCAAGTTATTAGTCTAAAATATCACCCTCTATATTAGCTAATAATGGATGTGTATAAAACATGTATAAACAGTAACAACTTATAGAACTAACATATCTCAGTCTTCTTATGGGTAGTTATCACACACATAGTAGTGTTAAACATTAAACCAGTGCCTGAGTTGTCAAGGACATAGTATGTAATAAATAAGTATGAGTATTTAAATATTAGCATTTCTCTAACTATGGTAAACTAAATAGAGATAACTATCACAACTGAACTATTATTAACTTTAGAATATTCATGTCTCATTGGTGCTCTATACTCCAAATCTTTTAGGAGGCAGTATGTCAAAATCATACACAAAATATATCAAAGCTTTATAGGAATACTAGGCATATCTACTTTATAGACCAAGGATTTCTATTAGTACTTGGCTCAAGTTGTCATTGACAAAGCATATAATAAACCAACTATGAGTATATAAACATTAGCAGTCCATTAACTATGATAATCAGAATTAAAATAACTAACAAAACTGAACCAATATTGTCCTTTGGAAGTCCATATCTCAAGGGTACCTTATACTTAAAACGAAAAGGTTTTGTTTTGAAGTAAAATTGGTACACAAGCTCCCAATATGATATTGAGACCAGATAATAAATCTTAGGGTTAACCGAGTTTCATTTTATATCTCGCATTGCCAGTCTTATTATGACTTTAAGATCTTTTTATCCTGACAGAAGAATTTTAGCCTACTCCAGTTTTAGCTGTGATATTAGCCAGTCTCTTAGAGCTCCAGTGCGCCTCCATTACAATTAGGAGTCGTGGAATATAGGAAGAACACTGTGACATCAATGGGGGATCACTATCCCCTATTAGTTCCAAGAATGAGTTGGCTATCGCAACCGTGTTGATATAGGAGCCATCGCTCTTAGGAAGTTGTGTTGTATCCCCTGTGTAGTCAGTGCACTGTCACCAAGATTCCCTCTTGCTCCGGAAGTCATAGTAGGAGGTGCTGGTCAACACTTTGAGCAGCATTACAGTACCCTTCTCGTCATGGTTGCTCTGATCTTCATCATTCCCAATACAACATAGCATGTGATGCAATGTTTTATTACCGTTAGAGATTGAGTCGTCTTGCGGGAGGGAGCCAATAAGGCCGCACCCATTAGGGGTGATATATTCATCCACACATCTGCCATTGTATGCACCAGACTCTATATTTCCATAATAAAGATCTGCATGCATTGCATCTACTTGTATATGAGCAACATTGCGTGGTGCTTTGTTGTTGCCTCGCACAATACCAGCATTAGGCTACGAAAGTGTTCATAGAGCAGCTGTACCATCTCAGACTGCCACATGGCCGAGGCCTCCTTCATTGCTTTAATACTGTGTGGAGCTCAGCAGAAGCACGTCTTGTTCCCTTAGCAGTTGGCTCCGCCCTCCATGTCAGAATCTTTTACAGTTAATTTACTTAAAGAATCAATTCAAAAGATGCCTATTATGATAGATCCACATTTCTACAGAGGGCTCCTTTATTCAGAACCAGATTGGGCAATTGTTCAGATGGATTCCAGATGAAGGGCCATTTGCCAGGTTTGTTTTGCACAAGGCGTATGGCCCATCAGGGTTCAGCAACTTCTCTTATATCACGGCCAAGTGGGATTATCCAGAGATAAATCTCATGGCATCAAGTCTCTGTTCTTCAGCAGATACCCAACACCACAGGTTTACAGATTGGGTGTTTTGTTACAAGTATTGAAGTTCAATCCAATCTATGTTCTTCCTTTTATACCTCATCTGATTGACATAATTTATAGGGAAACTACGACGTTCATAATTCCAAGGTTACAATGGATGAATACCCCTACACCTGTTATTCTAATCCTTCTACAGGCCAGGAAGAAATCAACTTCTACAATTTATTATAGAGTATATGAAACATTTTAATATTGGATGTTGCAACATGCTGCTTCTATGGAACACTTTGAGCCACATTATGAAGTTTCACTTTGGTTTTTAACTTCGAAGACATAATTATTGGTTGTTGTTACTTCAGCTATAAATATGTCTGTATTACAGGCATTCACTTTTAGAACCATACATTTCTCCAGCAAAAAAACATTATTTCAAGATGGATAGTCCAAGTTATTTCCAGGGCTTATAAACAAAAGAATGAACCAGTCCGAGATGGGTTTACGGTACATTTTACAAAGGCAGTGATAACATCATGAGCTATCAAAGATGATGCTACTCCATCTGAAATTTCTTACTTTTGTGTCACATTGTAAATGAGATTTTAGACAGTCTTCTTCTGTTAATTTTAACAAAAGATACCAAGGGAACAAAAAAAAAAGATATGATAATACAAGTAAATGAAAGTTATTTAAAATCCCATGCTCTTTCTGAATCATGAAAGAAAATTTTTGGAGCTTTTTTGCACCCTGATATTGGAACAGCCACCTGGTAAGTATTACCCAGGGCAGAGCCAAGATAATTAGAAATTAACATCCAAATATAAGAACTTTCTATATCCTTGCTAATATCCATGGGTAATACTAAAATTCTCCCTCTCTGCTTTGTTGGTCCAACTTTTTTGGTTGAACATCTCAAAGAATAGGAAGGGTAGGAAGCATAGGAGTTACCTATAGACAGGTAATGGGGGAGTGGTCAGTTCTGTCCACACCCTCGGAGAGGGGTTTACTCACCTGGTAAGTAAAAACCCATGGATATGAGCCAGCCAAGATATAGAGATTTTTTATATTTGGGTGTTAATTTCAAATTTTAAAATTGTATGCTCTGAATCATAAGAAAAAAAACCAAATTGGGTTTCATGTCCCTTCAAATTGCTTGTAAAAGTATCAGTTCACACCCACTGCTCTCTCACTGGGATCTTGAGTAGACCAGTGAAGCAATAAATGCTTTCATTGCTGCCTGCGATACACAAATGATCTTTTCTAAGTACACAATCACTATTTTAAAATGTGAAAAGCACTGCATATATTTTTTTTTGCTATTCATAACATACTATGTAAAATGCACCATCACATATTCTGAAGTTCCAGGCACCAATTAGCTTTCCCAGTGAACAGATACTTTTGCTGTGAAATGAAGATCTAATTAAAACAGAAAATTGGTTCTGGGTTTTACAAGGGGAATTCAAATACTTTGAACTAAGAATCTGTCAAATTTTGTCTTCAAATTAAGCAACACACAGGCATATAAAATCCAGATCATTTTAAAAGTCAGTTCTCATTTTTAAAGGGCAAGTTTTAAATAATGTAGATAGAATGGATGATTAGCTTTAAACTGCAGTCATAAACTGAACACTAGTTTAATATAATTAGCCCACAAAACACCAGCGTAGACACTCCTAGCACATTATGCTCAGCATTAACCTGATAAAATGTTTTCTCAAAAGCAATCACTCCCACTGAGTTTGTCATCATGCACAGTACAACATCAATAACTGTAAAATATGTTTGTCACACGTTTAAATCACCATAAGCATACAAGGAAATACTTTTAACATAATTTGTTTAACATTAAAAATAACAGAGGTATCAAAAAACATTCTTTTTAAAGCCTAAAACAACTCCTACATTTATTTGAGAAGGCAAATTGTAAAGCAATACCTTCATTAATCTATACATTAATTTAATTGAGTTTGCTTTTGTTCAGCAAAACACAGAGACACTTAAAGAAAACAGGGATTACAAAAAATAAAAAATAAAACACCACCCATATTTTTAAAGGGATATGGTAGCCAAACAATTTAATTTTGAATAGAAGCATTTTTGTAACACATTTGTGTTACCAAAAATGCTTTTAAGTTAAAGCAATAGCTGCTTCAGTGATAGTTTGTACGGTGCACTGACATCAGGAGCATATGTATATATGCTCTGTGCACCTGCATATAGACCATGCACTGGCATGTATCATGTACTGATATTTTTCCTTATCACCAGTGTGATTTAAGCAACTGACAAACAATACTCAGATGCAGAGTGGAGTTTCAATACTGGTGCATGGAGAATATGTACATGTGGACAGTAAAGCTATCAATGAAGCAATGATATCTTTTACTAGAACCATTTTACCAAATGTATTGCAAAAATGTTTCTAATCTATATGTAAATACAACCATGTGCATTACAATCTTGACTACCATGTCCCTTTAAGGTATAAAACCACCACGGCCTGTGCCTGAACGGGGTTTGGTGGGGGACCCCAGGGAGGACATGGCTGGTAAACAAGTAAACCTCTTGCCCACGGATACAGCCCGAATTGGCTTACACGATGTAACTGTAGGTAAACATGAGTTCCATTATAACCCGAATGGCAATAAAGTTCCCACAGACAGTTTTAAGGGGACGTTAAAAGAAACCACTCCGGGATACTCTTTAGCACCGATACCTCTTCATATACCGCTGCAAAGAGACTTCAATACTAACATAAAGACTCTGCCCTTCTTGCAAATTATACAGAGGGGTTGGAAAAATATTTGCTCTATGACTCCATTGTTGCCAGTACCCTAGAGATGCTGATAATGACACTGGGACACTTGATTTTATAATGACCAGATACTGAAAGTTTTTTTTTATATATATCCCAGTATATACTACTCTGTTAGCCTGTTTGATGTTATCCTGTGCAATTATTCATATGTTGTATACCCAGCCAAAGACTTGATACATTAGCTTCCACAATATCCCATTGCTATGCTGTCTACACAAAGTGGTTTCTGTTGACACAACTGCGGCCTAGATTTAGAGTTCGGCGGTAGCCGTCAAAACCAGCGTTAGAGGCTCCTAACGCTGGTTTTGGCCGCCCGCTGGTATTTGGAGTCAGTGATTAAAGGGTCTAACGCTCACTTTTCAGCCGCGACTTTTCCATACCGCAGATCCCCCTACGCCATTTGCGTAGCCTATCTTTTCAATGGGATCTTTCTAACGCCGGTATTTAGAGTCGTTTCTGCAGTGAGCGTTAGAGCTCTAACGACAAAATTCCAGCCGCCTGAAAATAGCAGGAGTTAAGAGCTTTCTGGCTAACGCCGGTTTATAAAGCTCTTAACTACTGTACCCTAAAGTACACTAACACCCATAAACTACCTATGTACCCCTAAACCGAGCTCCCCCCACACCGCCGCCACTCGATTAAAATTTTTAACCCCTAATCTGCCGACCGCCACCTACGTTATATTTATGTACCCCTAATCTGCTGCCCCTAACCCCGCCGACCCCTGTATTATATTTATTCACCCCTAACCTGCCCCCCACAACGTCGCCGCCAGCTACTTACAATAATTAACCCCTAATCTTCCGACCGCAAATCGCCGCCACCTACGTTATCCCTATGTACCCCTAATCTGCTGCCCCTAACATCGCCGACCCCTATATTATATTTATTAACCCCTAATCTGCCCCCCTCAACGTCGCCGACACCTGCCTACACTTATTAACCCCTAATCTGCCGAGCGGACCTGAGCGCTACTATAATAAAGTTATTAACCCCTAACCCGCCTCACTAACCCTATCATAAATAGTATTAACCCCTAATCTGCCCTCCCTAACATCGCCGACACCTACCTTCAATTATTAACCCCTAAACTTCCGACCGGAGCTCACCGCTACTATAATAAATGTATTAACCCCTAAAGCTAAGTCTAACCCTAACACTAACACCCCCCTAAGTTAAATATAATTTTTATCTAACGAAATAAATTAACTCTTATTAAATAACTTATTCCTATTTAAAGCTAAATACTTACCTGTAAAATAAATCCTAATATAGCTACAATATAAATTATAATTATATTATAGCTATTTTAGGATTAATATTTATTTTACAGGCAACTTTGTAATTATTTTAACCAGGTACAATAGCTATTAAATAGTTAAGAACTATTTAATAGTTACCTAGTTAAAATAATAACAAATTTACCTGTAAAATAAATCCTAACCTAAGTTATAATTAAACCTAACACTACCCTATCAATAAAATAATTAAATAAACTACCTACAATTACCTACAATTAACCTAACACTACACTATCAATAAATTAATTAAACACAATTGCTACAAATAAATACAATTAAATAAACTAGCTAAAGTACAAAAAATAAAAAAGAACTAAGTTACAGAAAATAAAAAAATATTTACAAACATAATAAAAATATTACAACAATTTTAAACTAATTACACCTACTCTAAGCCCCCTAATAAAATAACAAAGCCCCCCAAAATAAAAAATTCCCTACCCTATTCTAAATTAAAAAAGTTACAAGCTCTTTTACCTTACCAGCCCTGAACAGGGCCCTTTGCGGGGCATGCCCCAAGAATTTCAGCTCTTTTGCCTGTAAAAAAAAACATACAATACCCCCCCCAACATTACAACCCACCACCCACATACCCCTAATCTAACCCAAACCCCCCTTAAATAAACCTAACACTAATCCCCTGAAGATCTTCCTACCTTGTCTTCACCATCCAGGTATCACCGATCCGTCCTGGCTCCAAGATCTTCATCCAACCCAAGCGGGGGTTGGCGATCCATAATCCGGTGCTCCAAAGTCTTCCTCCTATCCGGCAAGAAGAGGACATCCGGACCGGCAAACATCTTCTCCAAGCGGCATCTTCGATCTTCTTCCATCCGGTGCGGAGCGGGTCCATCTTGAAGCAGGCGACGCGGATCCATCCTCTTCTTCCGATGTCTCCCGACTAATGACGGTTCCTTTAAGGGACGTCATCCAAGATGGCGTCCCTCGAATTCCGATTGGCTGATAGGATTCTATCAGCCAATCGGAATTAAGGTAGGAATTTTCTGATTGGCTGATGGAATCAGCCAATCAGAATCAAGTTCAATCCGATTGGCTGATCCAATCAGCCAATCAGATTGAGCTCGCATTCTATTGGCTGTTCCGATCATCCAATAGAATGCGAGCTCAATCTGATTGGCTGATGGGATCGGCCAATCGGATTGAACTTGATTCTGATTGGCTGATTCCATCAGCCAATCAGAAAATTCCTACCTTAATTCCGATTGGCTGATAGAATCCTATAAGCCAATCGGAATTCGAGGGACGCCATCTTGGATGACGTCCCTTAAAGGAACCGTCATTAGTCGGGAGACATCGGAAGAAGAGGATGGATCCGCGTCGCCTGCTTCAAGATGGACCCGCTCCGCACCGGATGGAAGAAGATCGAAGATGCCGCTTGGAGAAGATGTTTGCCGGTCCGGATGTCCTCTTCTTGCCGGATAGGAGGAAGACTTTGGAGCACCGGATTATGGATCGCCAACCCCCGCTTGGGTTGGATGAAGATCTTGGAGCCAGGACGGATCGGTGATACCTGGATGGTGAAGACAAGGTAGGAAGATCTTCAGGGGATTAGTGTTAGGTTTATTTAAGGGGGGTTTGGGTTAGATTAGGGGTATGTGGGTGGTGGGTTGTAATGTTGGGGGGGGGGTATTGTATGTTTTTTTTTACAGGCAAAAGAGCTGAAATTCTTGGGGCATGCCCCGCAAAGGGCCCTGTTCAGGGCTGGTAAGGTAAAAGAGCTTGTAACTTTTTTAATTTAGAATAGGGTAGGGAATTTTTTATTTTGGGGGGCTTTGTTATTTTATTAGGGGGCTTAGAGTAGGTGTAATTAGTTTAAAATTGTTGTAATATTTTTATTATGTTTGTAAATATTTTTTTATTTTCTGTAACTTAGTTCTTTTTTATTTTTTGTACTTTAGCTAGTTTATTTAATTGTATTTATTTGTAGCAATTGTGTTTAATTAATTTATTGATAGTGTAGTGTTAGGTTAATTGTAGGTAATTGTAGGTAGTTTATTTAATTATTTTATTGATAGGGTAGTGTTAGGTTTAATTATAACTTAGGTTAGGATTTATTTTACAGGTAAATTTGTTATTATTTTAACTAGGTAACTATTAAATAGTTCTTAACTATTTAATAGCTATTGTACCTGGTTAAAATAATTACAAAGTTGCCTGTAAAATAAATATTAATCCTAAAATAGCTATAATATAATTATAATTTATATTGTAGCTATATTAGGATTTATTTTACAGGTAAGTATTTAGCTTTAAATAGGAATAAGTTATTTAATAAGAGTTAATTTATTTCGTTAGATAAAAATTATATTTAACTTAGGGGGGTGTTAGTGTTAGGGTTAGACTTAGCTTTAGGGGTTAATCCATTTATTAGAATAGCGGTGAGCTCCGATCGGAAGTTTAGGGGTTAATAATTGAAGGTAGGTGTCGGCGATGTTAGGGAGGGCAGATTAGGGGTTAATACTATTTATGATAGGGTTAGTGAGGCGGATTAGGGGTTAATAACTTTATTATAGTAGCGCTCAGGTCCGCTCGGCAGATTAGGGGTTAATAAGTGTAGGTAGGTGTCGGCGACGTTGTGGGGGGCAGATTAGGGGTTAATAAATATAACATAGGGGTCGGCGATGTTAGGGCAGCAGATTAGGGGTACATAGGGATAACGTAGGTGGCGGCGTTTTACGGAGCGGCAGATTAGGGGTTAAAAGTGTAATGCAGGGGTCAGCGATAGCGTGGGCGGCAGATTAGGGGTTAATAAGTGTAAGGCTAGGGGTGTTTAGACTCGGGGTACATGTTAGAGTGTTAGGTGCAGACGTAGGAAGTGTTTCCCCATAGGAAACAATGGGGCTGCGTTAGGAGCTGAACGCTGCTTTTTTGCAGGTGTTAGGTTTTTTTTCAGCTCAAACAGCCCCATTGTTTCCTATTGGAGAATCGTGCACGAGCACGTTTTTGATGCCGGCCGCGTCCGTAAGCAGCTCTGGTATCGAGAGTTGCATTTGCGGTAAAAATGCTCTACGCTCCTTTTTTGGAGCCTAACGCAGCATTTGTTTGAACTCTCGATACCAGAGTTAATTTTATGGTGCGGCCAGAAAAAAACCCGCGGAGCGTTAACAGCCCTTTTACCGCCGAACTCCAAATCTAGGCCTGCGTGTGTTATATGTGGGTGTTATATGTGGGAGTTTGTGGGGGACTCTCATAGGGACACTTTTTACACTAACAGTTAATTAGGTGATCTTTCTGATATACCAGTATCACCTCTGTATGTAAATTTAGCCTGGCAATGGCTTCTTCCTCGTGGCTAGCCTAGCGGCTGTGGTTGCGAGAGAGATAACAACAAGAAAAGCTTTGTAGTACATACATAGTAGAGTACATCAATAATAACTTGTGCATAACTTGCAAATGATAGTTTTAGTAAGCTGGAGATCACTTGTTTATACATAATTTCTAAGTGGAACATGATTTAGCCCCTGTTGTCTATATCAAGCAGTTTTATTGGCAGCCCTTTCAACCTTTCAATTGCTGCATCACCGCTCATTATGATATCCAACATAGGAAGCAAACTGAATTTGGTGGGTTTGGTTATGGCCTCTAGTTAGTTTAACTAGTTTTGTTTGTGTTTATGTTCATATAATCCCTATACTTCTCTTATATAATAAAAATAAGGATCTAAAAGCGATCCGCAATACAGTATATGTAACAGGGATCAAAAGTCAGCTAAGAATCACCAATAAGTTTTCGCTAAATGTATAATTTTTTATTTTCTAAATTGGTGTACCAGATAACTGTATTGTGCATTTCCTCAATAAAGATATTAAAAAACAAACAAAAAAAACAAAACACCACGGCCTGGGAGGGAGAAGTTGACTGCAATAGGACATTACTTCATCAAGGGAATGAATAAATACGTTTATTAATAATTCATTCATTTATTTTTTTAATAAGTTTCTCAATTTATCATACAGAATAGACAAGTGAACAAATGAACAAGAAGTGTATTTGTTCATTTGTACGTTCCATCAAAGGGATATAAAACCCAATCTTTTTCTTTCATGAATCAGATAGAAATCTATTTTCTCTATCATTATAGACAGAATAGTTTTTACACATCACTAGAACATTTTGTTAAGAAGCAGTAATGTCAGGGTATATAATTTCATCAAGAGAGAGGGGGGGCGACAAAACTGTGTTTTGCCTGTGTAGCCAAAATCCTAGCACTGGCCCTGTGTTTACGGTGTTATAATATCATCTGCCATGGTCCAGTTACACCCCCGCAATGGTAGATTAATCCCTTGGGACAGCAAAACATACAGAACTAGAAGATTTTCTGTCCTGCTACCTTGATAAAAATGTAGGTTATCCTTTCTGTGCAGTAGAACACTGGAAGCCAAAAAAGATTTGCAAAAAAACTATAAATTAATGAAATAACTAAAAATCGAAATTCTAAAGTAAAACATTACATGCTCAAATATATTACAGCATGTCCCAGTGGCATCACTAGGGTTGGTGTCACCCGGTGCGGTAAGTTATGGTGTCACTCCCCCTCAGAAAGCAGACACACACAAAAACAGGCACACAGACATACAAACACTTAGACACACTTAAAAACACACTTAGACGCACACACAAACACTCAGAAACACACGCAAACAGACACACAAAAACACACACACAAAAGCACACACACAGAAACACTCAGACACACACACAAAAGCACTCAGACACACACACACACAAAAACTCAGACACACACACATACAAAATATGTAAACTGTACTGCATTAATTATAAAGCTCATGCCTAGAGCTGCTCCCTGGCTCAGCAGAGCATCAAATGAAAGATAAACGGAGCATTTTAAAAATAAATCACTAAAGAAAAGGTTTAGGCACGCAAACTATGAAAATTATGCTCTCTGACTCTGTTCCAAGTCTGTCAGTGCACAGCCCCGGGCCGCGTGCCTACCGCTTCTTAGGGCCAAGCACCTCTGCTCTCTGCCCACCCCCAGACCCCCGTCCGCCTTCCCCTCCTACATCTTCAGTGTGCACTTAGTGTACCGTAACTGTACCGGTCTGGTGGGCATCATACGTAGCTCCTTCACTTTAGAGACAGTGTCAGACAGTCATGCGGTCAGGTGCCAGGCATGCCCCTCATAATTTCCCAGTTCCCGTTTAGAGAGACATCACAGCAGTGAGTGACTCCACTGCTCCACAAGTCAGTGAGCAGTGAGCACAGATAGGCAGGCAGGTTTAGGCTAGCAGCGCAACTTCGCAAGCCCCACGGCACGCCCACAACATTCATAGTGAAATTGGGCAGGGGAGGAGCAAAGTACAAACAAGCAAAAGCAGCCGGGAAAACTATTTGTGGAAATTGCAGCGCTGGCTCAAGGGGTCTACAACTTCCCCAATCCCACTAATGTTCACAAATGCTGGCCCCTCTAATAAAAAAATATATGCATCTCTACAATGTATTTCTTTGAATTTCAATAAAATAATTACCCGGTGTTACCCGGTGCAGCCCGCACCCCCCGCACCCCCCTATTGACGCCACTGGCATGTCCTTTTCACATCGCTGTCCCTAGATAACTATGCATTTAACTCCAGCAAAGGAGTAAAACAAATAATCCCTCTCAGGCGCAATAGGCATTGCAGCTCCCCATAAAAACATGGCAGGTGAGACAGGAACAACACCTCTATGACCTGCAAATTCAGGACTGGTGCAAGGATTTCATGCTCCATAGTAGTATTCTGTAACATCTGTTTGCCTGTCTATCCCTCAACGGAACAGCAATACCAAATCAGACAGTTTCTCACGCTGGACCAGTAATTCCACTTCTATAAATTCACTGACCTGGACACCACAGATAAAAAAACATGCGGGTAAACTCAAGGGGGTTAAAAAATATGTTTACAACCTAAAAAGTACATATGCAAAAATCCATTGTGCAAGGCCCATAAAATTCAGAACATGTGATTATTTTTCTGGATGAAGCCATAAGTCTCTAGGTTGAAATTCACCCCCCCCCCCGGGCCTTTTTGCCTTAGTCAACCACCTAGGTTCACCTGCACAGATCATCAGCTGTGACCTGCTTGGGAAGTGCCATTGTTTAAGCAAGTTGCAAGGGTTAAATATATAGTTATCCAGGGTCAATAACACAAATATTTTGCTTTAGAAAGTCCCTTTATGGTGCAAGAAATACGTGTGCACGACAAAACAGACAGTTTTTTGCTTGCTACCATAATATTAGAAGCTAAGGGGTTAAGTCACAGTAATGACTTTTGACAGAAAATCACCCTGGATTTTAAATTGCTTCCACCTGCATTCCTGTAATGTTTTTTGAAGTGACATTTCCTAAAAAGATTTTGGAACGATCAATAAAAGTCATCTTGCGTGGCAACCTGAGATGACTTGCTTTCTGGGGGCTCAAGAGCTGAGATTTAAACTCTTTTGCTGAGAGCCCGTCAAATACAAAATTACCTTCACATGGTAAGCGAGCAAGTGGATGGGACACAAATTAGTTTAAAGACCAAGCCATCTGCAATAATCATCTGGTTGACAGGAGTATAGCAAAGTTGTGAGAAATATTGCCCCTAAAAGTTTTAGATTTCTATGCAATCTCCGGCTGTAAAATTCATAAAATATACATGGTTCTGCGCACAGAATGCTTAACAAGCAAACCAAAGACAGCTGCAATCTGAACATGGATTACTATACACTCTAGTGTATCTAAGTAAAGTGAAATGTGATATAATTTCATGGCTAAATACAAGAATGGTAATTAAATATTTTAAAGAACCTGTAAATACAGTAGATTTGCATAATCAACACATGTATAATAAAAGACAATGCAATAGCGTTTATTCGGATTTTTAAATGAGCAGTCGATTTTTTTTCCTGACCAAAAAAAAGTGCATTTCAATTTGTTGGTTCCCTTTATCATGTGACAGCCATCATCCAATCACAGACTCATATGTCTACACTCTAAACCGTTGCACATGTTCAGTAGGAACTGGTGCCTTCAAAAGTGTGCATATAAAAAAAGAAATTAAAGCGTACAATAATGGAAGTAAACTGGAAAGTCTCTTAAAGCTGCTCTAGCTTAATCATGAAAGTTTAATTTTAACTTCAGTGTCCCTTTAAACCATCCTAATTAAAGGGATATGAAACCCACATTTTTTTATAATAAAGAAACTAAATTAATGAATGTTGCAATGTTATTGTAATGTTATTTTCATTTCTCTATTAGATATAAAGAATGAACAGATGGGCAAATAATGTATTAATTATTTTGGTTCATTCCAGTAATGAACAAATGCTGGAAAAAATATTTCAACTTCATTATTCACTTGTAAAACATATAAAACATTTTACACGTCTAGTACAATGTCCCTTTAAAGGGATATGAAACCCAAATTTTTTTCTTTCATGATTCAGATAGTGCATGCAATTTTAGCAACTTTCTAATTTACTCCTATAATTCATTTTTTCCTTGTTCTATTGATATTGTTATATATACATACTGTATGTATATGTGTATATATATATATATATATATATATATATATATATATATATATATATAGGCAAAAAACCTTACGTTAATGCCTTTAATGAGTTTAAGTTCTCAATCAAACGTTAAAAAGCAAGGAAATTACAAACTTAAACTGCCCCTGCCCTGGGTGCTTTGCATGACATCATCAATGACATCACTGATTACATCACACACTCATATGCTAATTTCTTAGCCCTTGAAGGCCGCCTCTTATCTGAATGCATTTTGACACACCGCATAAGAACCTTGAGCATATTTATGTGTTAATATGTGTATTTACAGGAAACACACAGTTCCCATAGACCACAACTTTTTTTTTTCTAACAACCCACACCTGCCACATTTAACCCCTTAAACTGCTTAGTGCAGTTTTTTATTTAAAAAAAAAAAAAAGTAAAAAACTATTGCCTAGATTACGAGTTTGGCGTTAGCCTTAAAAAGCAGCGTTGAGAGGTCCCAACGCTGCTTTTTTCCTAACGCTGGTATTACGAGTCAGGCAGGAAAGGGTCTACCGCTCACTTTTCTTCCGCCACTCGAGGCTACCACAAATCCCCTTACTTCAATTGCGTATCCTATCTTTTTAATGGGATTTGCTTAACGCTGGTATTACAAGTCTTGGAAGAAGTGAGCGGTAGACCCTCTCCTGTCAAGACTTCTACCGCTTTTAAAAGTCAGTAGTTAAGAGTTTTATGGGCTAACGCCGGAACATAAAACTCTTAACTAAAGTGCTAAAAAGTACACTAACACCCATAAACTACCTATTAACCCCTAAACCGAGGCCCCCCCACATCGCAAACACTAAAATAAAAAAATGTAACTCCTAATCTGCTGACCGGACATCGCCGCCATCCACATTATACCTATGAACCCCTAATCTGCGGCCCCTAACATCGCCGACACCTACATTATATTTATTAACCCCTAATCTGCCCCCCCAACGTCGCCGACACCTACCTACATTTATTAACCCCTAATCTTCTGACCCAAACGTCGCCGCTACTATAATAAATTTATTAACCCCTAAACCTAAGTCTAACCCTAAGTCTAACCCCCCCTAACTTAAATATCATTTAAATTAAACAAAATTAATTTAACATAATTAAATAAATTAATCCTATTTAAAACTAAATACTTACCTATAAAATAAACCCTAAGCTAGCTACAATATAACTAATAGTTAGATTGTAGCTATCTTAGGGATTATTTTTATTTTGCAGGCAACTTTGAATTTATTTTAACTAGTTAGAATAGTTATTAAATAGTTATTAACTATTTAATAACTACCTAGCTAAAATAAGTACAAATTTACCTGTAAAATAAATCCTAACCTAAGTTACAATTATACCTAACACTACACTATCATTAAATACATTACCTAAACTACCTACAATTAAATACAATTAAATAAAATAAACTAAATTAGGAAAAAAAACACTAAAATTACAGAAAAAAAAATAATTACAAGAATTTTAAACTAATTACACCTAATCTAAACCCCCTAATAAAATAAAAAAGCCCCCCAAAATAAAAAAAAATTCCCTACCCTATACTAAATTACAAATAGCCCTTAAAAGGGCCTTTTGCGGGGCATTGCCCCAAAGTAATCAGCTCTTTCACCTGTAAAAAAAAAATATAATACCCCCAAAATTACAACCCACCACCCACACATCCCTACTCTAAAACCCACCCAATCCCCCCTTAAAAAACCTAACACTAACCCCCTGAAGATCACCCTACCTTGAGCAGTCTTCACCCAGCCGGGCACAAGTGGTCATCCAGAGGGTCCGAAGTCTTTATCCAATCAGGGCAGAAGAGGTCCTCCAGACGGTAGAAATCTTCATCCAGGCGGCATCTTCTATCTTCATCCTTCTGGAGCGGAGGGGGTCCATCTTCAATCCAGCCGATGCAGAGCATCCTCTTCAAACGAAGTCCTAACGAAGAATGAAGGTTCCTTTAAATGACGTCATCCAAGATGGCGTGCCTTGAATTACGATTGGCTGATAGAATCCTATCAGCCAATCGGAATTAAGGTAGGAAAAATCCTATTGGCTGATGTAATCAGCCAATAGGATTGACCTCGCATTCTATTGGCTGTTCCAATCAGCCAATAGAATGCGAGGTCAATCCTATTGGCTGATTGGATCAGACAATATGATTGAACTTCAATCCGATTGGCTGATAGCCCATTAAGGTAGGAAAAATCCTATTGGCTGATGCAATCAGCCAATAGGATTGACCTTGCATTCTATTGGCTGTTCCATCAGCCAATAGGATTTTTCCTACCTTAATTCCAATTGGCTGATTCTATCAGCCAATAGGAATTCAAGGGACGCCATCTTGGATGACGTCATTTAAAGGAACCTTCATTCTTCGTTAGGACTTCGTTTGAAGAGGATGCTCCGCGTCAGCTGGATTGAAGATGGACCCGCTCCGCTCCGGAAGGATGAAGATAGAAGATGCCGCCTGGATGAAGATTTCTACAATCTGGAGGACCTCTTCTGCCCCGATCGGATGAAGACTTTGGACCCTCTGGAGGACCACTTGAGCCCGGCTGGGTGAAGACGGCTCAAGGTAGGGTGATCTTCAGGGGGTTAGTGTTAGGTTTTTTTTAAGGGGGGATTAGGTGGGTTTTAGAGTAGGGGTGTGTGGGTGGTGGGTTATAATGTTGGGGGGTATTGTATTTTTTTTTACAGGTAAAAGAGCTGATTACTTTGGGGCAATGCCCCGCAAAAGGCCCTTTTAAGCGCTATTTGTAATTTAGTATAGGGTAGGGATTTTTTTTTATTTTGGGGGGCTTTTTTATTTTATTAGGGGGATTAGATTAGGTGTAATTAGTTTAAAATTCTTGTAATTCTTTTTTTATTTTCTGTAATTTAGTTTATTTAATTTAATTGTAATTAATTGTAGGTAGTTTAGGTAATTACTTTAATTATAGTGTAGGGTTAGGTGTAATTGTAACTTAGGTTAGGATTTATTTTACAGGTAATTTTGTACTTATTTTAGCTAGGTAGTTATTAAATAGTTAATAACTATTTAATAACTATTCTACCTAGTTAAAATAAATACAAACTTACCTGTAAAATAAATATAAACTCTAAGCTAGCTACAATGTAATTATTAGTTATATTGTAGCTAGCTTGGGGTTTATTTTATCGGTAAGTATTTAGTTTGAAATAGGATTAATTTATTTAATTATGTTAAATTAATTTTGTTTAATTTAAATTATATTTAAGTTAGGGGGGTTAGACTTAGGTTTAGGGGTTAATAAATTTATTATAGTAGCGGCAACATTGGGGTCGGCAGATTAGGGGTTAATAATTGTAGGTAGGTGGCGGCGACATTGGGGGCGGCAGATTAGGGGTTAATAAATATAATGTAGGTGTCGGCGATGTTGGAGGCAGCAGATTAGGGGTTCATAAGTATAATGTAGGTGGCGGCGGTGTCCGGAGCGGCAGAATAAGGGTTAATAATTATAATGTAGGTGTCAGCGATGTTGGGGGCAGCAGATTAGGGGTTCATAAGTATAATGTAGGTGGCAGCGGTGTCTGGAGCGGCAGATTAGGGGTTAATAATTATAATGTAGGTGTCAGCGATAGCGGGAGCGGCAGATTAGGGGTTAATAAGTGTAATATTAGGGGTGTTTAGACTGGGGGTTCATGTTAGGGTGTTAGGTGCAGACATAAAATGTATTTCCCCATAGGAAACAATAGGGCTGCGTTAGGAGCTGAAAGCTGCTTTTTCGCAGGTGTTAGGTTTATTTTCTGCCAGCTCAGCCCGATTGTTTCCTATGGGGAAATCATGCACGAGCATGTTTAGCCAGCTTACCGCTACTGTAAGCAACGCTGGTATTACAGTGAGATGTGGAGCTAAATTTTGCTCAACGCTCACTTTTCTGAGGCTAACGCCAGCTTGCAGAAAACTTGAAATACCAGCGCAAGCCTTACCGACAAAAACTCGTAATCTAGCCATATAATAACCTCTATTTGAGGGCATTTTGGGCACTTCTAGAAAATTACCCAGAAAGGTGATCTATGGTTAATTATCCGAGCGCTAATTGCTACCGCAAGTTTGTAATAGCAATAACCAGCCACTTGTAATGGCTGGTTATCTATCGTGCCTGCAAACAGGCAAATTTGCCATTAGCACTCCACTTGTAATCTAGATATATATATATATATATATATACACACACACACACATACATACATATACACAGAATAAATATAAACACATACATAATATATACTCCAAGAAGTGTTAGTGTAAAGTGCAACAATGGAAAATGCAACTGTAAAAGGTGCAACAGGTGGTGTGTGTAGTGTACATGTAACAATAACCAATCTAGGAGGTATATATTAGAAAAAATATGACATAATCAATAACCAATAAAATATCAAAATAAAAATAATAGCAGTGAGGCAGTGTATGATTAATCACTACAAAATGAAAAAGTAATAAAAAAAACACACAATTGGGAACAGTTGAAGAGAGTCCACAAGTGTATGATCAAGGAATAGCATAAAGTATGTCCTTGTATGAATGAAATGTACAATGTAATGTTCCTTTAATCAAATGGTGATCCACAAACCAAAACCCATTGGATATACAGACTTTCAGAGTGGATCAGTGGCCCAATGATTCGGCTCTCCAATGGTGGGAATCCCAAACGATACTAGAGATATATGAAAAAGAAGAAATGGAGGCGCTTCATAGGGTGAGTATGTTAGGATATGTGAAGTGCTGCAAGTAACAGACAAATGGCAACTCACGTGTTTGCAGGCACCACCAATGATGCGTGGAGGCGAGCTGGGTCCCCCCAGCAAGACAAACCCTGGTTATTTCAGGAAGCTTGAGTGGAAACAGTGGTATACCCACTGAGAAACGCATTGTTTTTAAATAAACTCCTTTTAACTGGAACTATCGTTTTATTGTATACTTTATATACAATCTCAGCAATTCTTTTTACTACCTTATATTGCCTAATTAGTAACCTGGGTGCTCTTTTGCATTGCCTTCCAGCTTGTTTGGCTAAACTGTTTGCACATTCAGCTAATTGAGCTGACACCCTGCAGGAATCATTTTTACAGAACTGGATTGATTCTGTGTTGGGGATCTGTTTCCACTCAAGCCTCCTGAAATAACCAGGGTTTGTCTCACTGGGGGAACCGGTGTGCCCCAGCTCGCCTCTCACGCACCACTGGTGGTGCCTGCAAACACGTGAGTTGCCATTTGTCTGTTACTTGCAGCACTTCACATGTCCTAACATACTCACTCTATGTAGATCCCTTAATAGGGTGATTGCAGCAATACAGAAACCATTGCTAGACAGCCTGTTTCATCCTCTTGTGCATTGGTAACAATGTATATGGAATTTTACTGGGGAAAAGCAAGCAGGGAACTTGCCTGGATGTGCTAGTTTCCTATGCAAAATATTTGTATTGATTGATTTACTTTTGAGACATGGAGGATTTTAATCTCAGATTTTTTTATCTCCACCATAATTTTAATTAATTTTTATTAAATAAAATGTTAAATTTGAATTTTTGAATGTGGATATTCGAACCAATTATGAACATTTGAAAATGAACGTAACATTTGAAAACTGGAAATTAATATTTGATTACCGCATTTTAATGGATTTTCATTCTTATCAACATTCGATTGTCCACAGGACTATGTGTTCTACTAAACAAATTACACTTTCAGTACATTCGCTCCATTATACAGTACATATATAGAGAATTGCATTGAGCAATGATACTTTCTTATTGGACTAACTATACATTTATAAGTTGACAAGCTTTCGGAAGAGTTCCTTCCATTAACAAGTCTGAAGCAATACTGACCAATTCAATGGAATTTACAGATTATATCTCAAAACACAGAATAGCTAAGAAGACAGAAAGTGCAGGGAGAAGAGGAGGTGTCGTAAAAATCATGAGGGGGGCTTAGGTAACAGGCAGACAGTGTCCAGTGTAGGAGAACAGACAGGGGAAATATATAGCTATACATAGAGCATATACTGACATAAAGTTATATATCAACATTGAATCAATATCTATAAAGATGTGAAATTGTATATACAGGGGGAATACAAAAGTTAAAAAAAGACAAAAGTGTGGACATAGGCTTACCTGTGTACCTATGTATGAAGAATGTGGAATATACAATGTAATTGACTAAATGAAAGTACATTACAAAAAAATTTTGATAATGTGTTACGACACCTCCTCCTTTCCCTGCACTTTCTGTCTTCTTAGCTATTCTGTGTTTTGAGATATAATCTGTAAATTCCATTGAATTGGTCAGTATTGCTTCAGACTAGCTAAAGGAAGGAACTCTTCCGAAAGCTTGTCATCTTATAAATGTATAGTTAGTCCAATAAAAAAAGTATCATTGCTCAATGCAATACTCTTATTATTTTGATATCTAAATCTCTGGACTAACACGGCTACTCCAATCAACGTATATATATATACATATATATATATATATATATATATATATATATAGACACACATACTGTATACACACCAACACAAAATATACATACACACCCACACATAGTAAATGTATATACAGACCTATTGTATACATACCCACACATTTTAAATATAAATACACACCCACACATAATATATTTTTTTAAATATTTATATATATATATATATATATATATATATATATATATATTACACGTATATACACATACACAAATACACACACATAAACATACCTTTGAGCCTTTCCTAGTCTAGCATCACATCATATACCACATTCCTTTTAAAATCATCTTTACCCTGATATGCCAGGCATAAACTATAATGACCTGTTACAATTTGCTATACTCCAGTCACAACCAGTTCTTTGCAGCCACAACCAGTCACTGCCAGCTAAATAAAGTGCTACATCTTCCCATTGTGATGTCATAATTACCAAGGTAATATAAAGAGCTGCAAGAAGCAGCTAAATGAAGATCTTCTGGTTGAAGAAGCTGCTAAATGAAGATCTTCTAGTCAGCGTCTTAAAAGAATGTCTACAAAGAAGATTATCCGCAAGTAATTCTTATCATTATTTTCTCTTAGGTAACCATGTAAGAAGCTGTTCTGTTGGGGAGGAGGAGAGGGACGACGGGTGTGGGTATAACTACGATGCAGCCTATCAGATTCTAAACAGCCCATTAGCAGCTTAACAGCCCAACATCAGCTAAAGGGGAGGAGCGGTGGGTGGTTTAGGGATGGGGTGGTGGATGGGTACAACGCAAATGCCTTTCCTCTTGGTCCAAGTTGTATAACTGATCACCCTTTTTGTGGGATAAAGAAGAATTTTTTTTCCTTGTGGTAACAATTAGCAGTGCCCAGATTTTTTTTTTGTATTCTATGGACCAACTTTTTTTCCTACATGGGTGGGGCATTAGTATGTGTGTGTGTGTATATATATATATATATATATATATATATATATATATACATATATATATATATATATATATATATATATATAATTTTTTTTATCTCTTCCAAACCATTCTGGATATCAACACACTAACTAAACCTATTAACCCCTAAACTGCAGTTCACCGACATTGCAGACACTAACTAAACCTATAAACCCTAAACCACAGTTCCCCAATATCCCTGACACTAACTAAACCTATTAACCCCTAAACCCCCACCCCTGACACTAAACCTAATTAATCCCTAAACCACCCCCCCCCCCACATTGCAACAACCTAAATTAAACTATATTAACCCCTAAACTTAATACCCCCCAACTTTCACATAATTAAAAAAGACCTAAATTAAAGTTCCTTAAAGCTCTTTTACTAAAAAATTACAATGAACACCCCCTAACATTAAAAACCCCCACCCCCGCCAAACCCACAAAATAAAAAAACCTAAATAAAAAAATCCTAATCTACTAATCTAATGAGAGCTGCTTAAATCCTATTGGCTGATTTGAACAGTACCCCAATATAATAGGGGGCTCTTGCATTCAATCTTCAGTGTGCGGCGGTCGATCGCTTGAAGAGGACCTCCACGTTGGACCGATGGAACTCCGCCTGGACTTCCGCCTCCGCGCATCCACCGACCACTCTGCCTCTGCTGGGATGAAGCTAGAAGATGCCGGACCCACGATGGAAACAGATGGTACTGCCTGAATGAATGAAGATGCTTCGTCGCTGGGATGAAGATCTTTCACCGGACTTCAATAACTGAGAGTACCGATTTTGGGGTTAGTGTCAAGTATTTTTTTTTTTGGGGGGGGTGTTTTTTTTTTATATTAGGGCTTTTTTTTATTTCATTGGGCTATGCCCATACAAATACCCTTTTCATGAAAATGGGTAGATTAGTTTTTTTTTATTTTGTGGTTTTGGGGGGTGGGGGTTTGTAATGTTAGGGAGTGTTTGTTGTAATTTTTTAGCAAAAGAACTGTTAACTTTAGGGCAATGCCCTACAAAAGGCACCTTTAAGGGCTATTGTTAGTTTATTATAGATTAGGGTTTTCTTTTCTTTCCTAAGATATGGAGAGTCCACAACGTCATTCAATTACTAGTGGGAATATCACTCCAGGCAAGTATAAAATTTAAATTTGGCAGTTGGTTTTCTTTGCTTGCTTAGCTAGAACAGACTAACTGACAGACTGCTTGAGCATTTGTGTAAATTAAGCTCCGGTGTTGTAGGCAGAGGGAAAAGCACGTCTTTTACTTGCTGCATAGTTTCCTCTCTCTGCCGGTCATGTGACTTCTCTCTGCTGTCTGATATTCACGGAGCAGAGCGGCATCATTGAATTTTAGTCTTTTCAGTGTCAATCTACTATATGATCGTTTTAGAGACTTCTGGCAGCCAAATTGTGTATACGTGTTATGGTAAGGCACCTCAGCCTGTCTGAGGTGTAGGGGGCCTGATTGGTTTATTATTTTAAAGAATTTTTGCCTAACGTTAAGCCACTGTGGTATTAAAAATTCTTAAAGCTACAGTGTACTTAAAAAATGTCTACAATTTAGGCAAAATTTTATTTAGTATTATGGACATGGACCAAGACTCTGTGTCTTTTGACAAATGCTTGTTATGCCTTGAGGCACAAATTGTTTTGCCTATGCAATTCTGTGCTGCACGCTTAGCAATTTAAAGATAAATTGTAGCCCTCTAAGCCAATGTCTCTCAGGAAGATGCTGTTCAGGCAATGCCACAGCTTGTCCTCAAACGTCCCAAGCCTCTATGGCCTCACATACAGTGCCCTGCAGTTCCTCTCATCCTCCTGGAGGAGTTTATTTGCCTGCAGATTTTGCTGCACATGTATCTTCTGCCGTATCTGCAGCATTATCTGCTTTTCCTATGCTGGGAAAACGGAAGAGGGAAAATAAACATTCAGATAGTAAGGTTTCTGTTCCACCTACTGCTACGCAGTTTGCCCTCCCTCATAAGTCTGATGAGGAGGATACGTCGGTAGCCTCTGAGGGTGAAATCTAATATTTGGATAGTATTATTTCTTCATCTGATACTGAAGAAGTAAACTTCAGATTTAAGCTTGAACACCTTTGTGTACTGTTAAAGGAGGTATTGGCTACTTTGGACGACTCTGATACTTCTGTTGTTGTCAACCCTAAGAAGTCTAGTAAACTTAATAAATACTATAATGTTCCTTCCTCTGTGGAAGTTTTTCCTGTCCCAGAACATGTGATGGAGATTATTTCACAGGAATGGGAGAAGCCAGGGATTCCTTTCTCCCCGTCTCCTGTATTTAAAAATGTTTCCTGTTGCTGACTCCATTAAAGATTCTTGACGCACGGTGCCTATTTCTACTCTGGCTAAGAGAATTACGATCCCTATAGAGGATAGCTGCTCCTTTAAGGATTCCATGGATAAAAAGCTGTAAGCTTATTTGAAGAAGATGTATGTTCATCAAGGTCTTCAATTGCAACCTGCAGTGTGTATTGCCACAGTAACAAGTGCAGCTTTTTATTGGTGTGACACCTTGTCTGAATCAATTTTAGTAGAGACTCCATTGTAGGAGATGCAAGATAGGATTAAGGCTCTCAAACTAGCCAATTCTTTTATTTCTGATGCTAACATGCATGTTATTAGACTGGGAGCCAATATGACTGGCTTCACTGTCCAAGCCCGCAGGGCATTGTGGCTAAAACCTTGGTCAGCTGATGTTACCTCTAAATCCAAGCTTCTGTCGCTTCCTTACAAGGGTAAGACCTTGTTCGGACCTTGTCTGGCAGAAGTAATTTCTGATATTATGGGTGGAAAAGCTCATTTTCGTTCCTTTCGTAACTTCAAAGGTCAAAAGTCTTCCTCTCCCTCTTCCAAGCAGGAGCAGTCCACGTGTTTTTAGAAGCCCGATCAGTTTTCGAATAAGTGGAAGCAATCAAAGAAACCTTCAGCTGAGTCTTAGTCAGCATGAAGGGTCGGCCCCTGGTCCGGGATCGGATCAAGTGTGGGGGGCAGACTTTCCCTGTTTTTTAAGCGTGGAGACTTGATGTGCCAGATTCTTGGGCTGTGGACATAGTATCTCAGGGTTACAAAATTGAATTCAAAACTTTCCCTCCCAGGGGCAGATTCCACCTCCCAAGATTATCTGCAGACCAGGTAAGAAGAGAGGCATTCTTGAACTGTGTTCAGGACCTTTCCTCCCTGGGAGTGATTGTTCCAGTTCCAGTAAGGGAAAAGGGTCTAGGATTCTATTATATTCAAATCTGTTAGTGGTTCCCAAAAAAGAGGGAACTTTTCTACCCATTTTAGACCTTAAGTGCCTCAACAAGTTTCTCAGGGTACCGTCCTTCAAAATGGAATCCATTCATTCCATTCTTCCTTTGGTCCAAGAGGGTCAGATCATGACGACCATAGACCTGAAGGAATCATATCTTCATGTTCCCATCCACAGGGATCATCAGACATTCCTGAGATTTGCCTTTCTAGACAAACACTTTCCGTTTGGCCTTTCCACAGCTCCCAGAATTTTCTCAAAGGTTCTGGGGGCTTTCTTGGAAAGTGATCAGGTCTTTGAGAATTGCACTGGCGCCATACCTGGACAACATATTGGTTCAGGCGTTTTTTTTTTTTTTTTCTTGTTTTTATTTTTTATTTTTATTGAGGTTGAAATCACCAAAAACAAATACTGTTACAAATATCACAAGAAAAGACAAAAGGATACAGTGATCATAAGAATCTCAGCAATAAATCAAACCTGTTACATCACATGGCAAAGAAAAAAAGAGCAGACCTCACATTTTTTTTGTAACCTAAAGACAACATAGAGTGGAAAAGCACTGGTGTATAATAGTAGACAAAAGTATAATCTATGCTAGAAATCAAACACTGTAGTAAAGGAGAGGGAGGGACAATTAAATGGGAGGGGAATACACTTCAACATATATATAGCTAAAGGGTAGGGTAGATTCAATCTGACCAAAAAATGTTTCAAATTGTATGAACTAGTAAACCGAATTACATAGCAAACTTCACAGTATCTTAAGCAAACACTGTTAAAACATATACAATAATAAAGTATATCTAGTTGCATCAAACTGAAAAGTACATATATCTTATTGCTAAGTATATATGGCTACATTTAAACAAGTATGTATAAAGCAACAGCAAGATATAGTAAATGGTCAAGAGACATGAACTATTATATCAAACATTTTACATATCAATTCGCACAGTATCTTGAGCAAACATTGTTAAATCATACGCCCATAGTGAAGCATACCTTAGCAACCTTGAAATAAAGTGTAAATAGGGGAGAAAGGTGCGGTACACAAGAGGGAGGGGTAACATTGTGGTATATTACAAGGAAAACCACTTAAGGGGACCCCTAACACCTTTCCACGGCGTCAGGACCCCCCAAAAAGGAATGGAAAAAGGGAATGGGGAAGGGGGAGGGAGAGGGAGGAGAAGGAGAGGAAGGGAGAAAGGGGATAGGAAATAGGAAGGGGAGGGGAGGGGGGGCGGAGAGCAATGATATGACATAAGAATTCACCTGGGGGGCTAATAATTGTATATACAAAAGACTAATAAGGATGATGGTACTAATAGCAGTTTAGAAAATACTCCACACTCAACAAATTTCCAATATAGATGAGGGGGTTATAAAAAAAACAGATTCCACTTCACATGTACTCCATTATAATGGTGCACCCGTATCCATAGCAAAGAGGTATAACATAACCTGCAAGAGTATTGCGCAGTCATGTATATATTAATATAAGAAAAGGTCAATCCCGCTAGCCAGATGTGGGCCCTACACCCAAAAGCAGGAGTACCATATGAGGACACCAGTGTCCATAATCAAAGGGAGAATGATATAGTAAGCAATGTTAATGTTAATACCCAACTAAAAGTGTGAATTAATACAGAGCACCTGATGTATAATCGCTTGGAGTACACAAACAAAACCTCTTTATCACTAATTGAATGTATAAGGAAAATAGGCTTATTAAAGTGGTGTTTCCCCCCCCCCCCCCCTAATCAAGGGCAAATACCATTTGTAATAATGTTGCTAGAATTATAAGGGGAAATAGATGGGCAGGCACGGAGGAAGGCACAGAATAAAATAAGTTACCAATCGTTCACAAGAGCATCAACCTAATTATAGCCTATAAGAATGCAAAAACATGCGGGAAACCTGGAGCCAGCAGCTCCACGTATACTAGACTAAAGGTCTTGGAGAGGATAGAAACGGCAAAATTTAGTGGATTATATATAAAAAAGAAAACACTTTAAAGTTATGATGAACAAGTATTAATCAAACCATGCCTCCCCCCCAATGTTAGAATATGGTAAATGACTCTTCTGTCCAGAAATATTAATTTAAAGCCATAATCTGCTGTGTGACCCATAATAATGTGAGCAGCTCAAGTAATATAAGTCTGGAGGGCCTAACAACTAGCAGATAAAGAAACGTCTAAACTAAGAAAACATCAAGTACATCTGTTACGTGGAACAATATATACACAGACTATAATGAGTGAACACACAAGCTACAGATTGAAACTGAGGACAAGCCCAGAGGCAGAAACATTATGGAGCTAGTTAAGCCTTGTTCTAAAAAATTAACGATAATTTGTGACGGGCTATGTATCCTGTGGGTGGTCATATTAATATTGAGCCCCTGATATGCAGGAAAAAGCAAACATATATAAAGTAATCCAAACTATTACCTTAAATCGAACATAAATATACATAGGTCCGAGTTCTGCCATGACTATCCCATTTCATAACAGTTTATATGTAAAGTGAGACTGACTGACAACTATGCACACTAGCAGCAGTATACCATCAGGACGATCGTCACTAGCATACATATTCCAATGCGCTGAGTGAAAGCCAGAGTCAATCTGTAAGAGAACCACACCATGGGGATTTCTCCCCCGGCCATCCTTTCCCCCACTAAAGTCGTAAACAGTACAGATATAGGCTGTAGCTTCTCTGGGCTGTCGGTGTAGACTGCAGGCTGTTCCCCCACATGAGAGGTCCCTGTAACCGCCAAGACATGCTTCTTGGTTTGCATAAGCCGAGGCACTGACTGGGCTAGCCCTCTCACCTCAGGCCTCCGCATGTCCTCGCACCCTACCGTTTCTGTAGTGTCATCCGGTAATCGGTCTGATATCCCACTTGTGGAGGTGTGAGTAAGTCAAGTCCGTACCTGCTGAACTCCACCCTGATCTACTAAGTAGGGAGCCGGGGTGATCTCAGCGTGGGCCCTAGATCAATAGCGGAGCTGTGGGTACCTGCATCAGACCAGCCATAAGTTATATTAGAATGTACTGGGTGCCTTGCCCCACAAATGGCACTCTGTGTTTCGGTTGTTGCATTCCATGGTTCTTTACATTGCCGGGTTTCCTCGGGAGACACCTTGTCACTCCTATGTGAGAATGCCAGAACCAATACCTGCTCCAGCTTATAGAAATGGCTGCGTAGCAGATGTTGTACACTTTTTTCCCATCCAGAGTCCATATTGATTATGTCTGCGGCTAATGTTGAAATTGAAACACGTCTCGCCACCAGTATAAATGGCCTAGAGCTCTATGAATAAACAATCTCCAGATCAGCTTCTGCGTTAGGGAGTTGCAACGTGGAAGGAAAGATGGCCGCTCCAGGGCAGTCCGGCCACCAGTCGGCCTAAAAAAAAAAAGCCACTCTCACCACCTTGTAACCACCATTCAGGGTCTCAGAAAGTCCTGACCCTCCCTTAGGAACCAAGGATGTCTGAAATGTGAAATTATGCTGGGCTGATGGTCAATTCAATAAAATTTTAAAAGATTTCAGCAGAGCTGAAGTGAAGTGTGACCATTCAGTACCCAGGCTTGCTACGCCCCCCCAGGCGTCATCTTTTAAACAATCTAACTCTCATACAGAGATCTTCTCTACATTCCCATGGTTGGAAAATGAATCTGGAAAAGAGTTCTCTACTCTTGCCTCTCTCTTCAGTCTACTGTTTGCCCATCAGTGGCTCAATGTATGGAGGTAATTGGTCTGATGGTCGCTTCCATGGACATCATTCCCATTGCTCGATTCCATTTGAGAGCTCTGCAATTATGCATGCTCAGACAATGGAATGAAGACCATTCGGATCTGTCTCATAGGATAGATTTAGACCAGTCGACAATAGACTCTCTCCCATGGTGGCTTTCTCAGGACCATCTGTCTCAGGGCACATGCTTCCAGAGACCTTCCTGGGTGATAGTGACCACGGACACCAGCCTGCTAGGTTTGGGACTCGTTAAAGGCGCAGGGACTATGGACTAGGAAGGAGTCTGCTCTCCCCATAAACATCTTAGAGTTGAGAGCGATTTACAATGCTCTGATGGCTTGGCCTCAATTGTCTTTAGCCTGGTTTATCAGATTTCAGTCGGACAACATCACCTCACTGGCTTACATCAACATCCAGGGAGGAACTCTGAGTTCCTTAGCCATGAAGGAGGTGGCACAGATTATTCAGTGGGCGGAAGCTCACAATTGTTGTCTATCTGCCATCCACTATCCTGGAGTGGACAACTGGGAAACCAGTTTCCTGAGCAGACAGACATTTCATCCCGGGGAGTAGGCTCTCCATCCGTAGGTGTTCTCCAGGTTAACACTCAAATGGGTGGTGCCGGAATTGGATCTGATGTTGTCAAGCTTCCAAGGTACAGTTCAAGGTCAAGCTCTGATAGCTGCTCTGGCGGTTCCTTGGGATTTCAGTCTAGCATACCTGTTTCCTCCTTCCCCAGGTTATTGCTCGTATCAAACAAGAGAGAGCGTTGGTAATTCTAATAGCTCCTGCATGGCCTCGCAGGATCTGGTATGCAGACCTAGTGAAGATGTCATCTCGGCCGCCTTGGAATTTGCCTCTGAGGAAGGACCTTCTAACTCAGGGTCCATTCCTCCATCCAAATCTTGTTTCTCTGAAGCTGACTGCTTGGAGATTGAATGCTTAGTTCTGTCTAAGCATGGATTTTCTGAGTCGGTCATTGAGACCATGATCCAGACTCACAAGCCTGTTACTCGAAAAATTTACCATAAGGTATGACGTAAATACCTTTATTGGTAGGGTCAGGATTCCTAGAATTCTGTCTTTTCTCCAGGAAGGTCTGGAGAAAGTGTTGTCAGTCAATTCTCTGAAAGGTCAGATTTCTGCATTATCTATTTTGTTACACAAGCGTCTGGCGTATGTGCCAGATGTTCAATCTTTTTGTCAGGCCCTGGTCAGAATCAGACCTGTGTTTAAACCTGTTGCTCCTCCTTGGAGCCTTAATCTTGTTCTTAAAGTTTTGCAGCAGACTCCGTTTGAACCAGTGCATCCCATAGATATTAAATTGCTATCTTGGAAGGTTTTGTTTCTTATTGCTATTTCTTCTGCCAGAGAGTTTCGGAACTCTCAGCTTTGCAGTGTGATTCGCCTTACCTTATCTTTCATGCGGATAAGGCGGTTCTTCGTACTAAATTGGGGTTTCTTCCTAAAGTGGTTTCGGATAGAAATATGACGTTGTGGACTCTCCATATCTTAGGAAAGAAAACAAAATTTATGCTTACCTGATAAATTTCTGTCTTTCCGGATATGGAGAATCCACAACCCCACCCTTTATTAAGACAGTTATTTTTTTACTAAACCTCAGGCACCTCTAAACCTTTGTGTTATTCCTTTTCTATTTCCCTTTGGTCGAATGACTGGGGATTATGGATAGGGAAGTGACACTTAACAGCTTTGCTGTGGTGCTCTTCTCCTCCTGCTGGCCAGGAGTGATATTCCCACTAGTAATTGAATGACGTTGTTGACTCTCCATATCCGGAAAGAAAGAAATTTATCAGGTAAGCATAAAATTTGTTTTTTTGGGGTGAGTATTTTTTTTTTTTTAAACAGGGTATTACAAATGCCCTTTTCGGGGCAATGGGTAGATTAGGTTTATATTTATTTCTTTTGTGGGTTTGGTGGGGTGGGAGTTTGTACAAAAGGCCCCTTTAAGGGCTATTAGTTTATTATAGATTAGGGTTTTGTTTTTTTGGGGTGTTTTTTTTTTTTAAACAGGGTATTAGAATAGGAATAATTTTTATTATTTTGGATAATTTCGTTTCTTATATTTTTAATTGGATTTTTTTTATTTTTATGGTGTTTTTTTTTTTTAGATTATGCATTTTTTATTTTTAATGGGCCAAAAAAAAGAGTTGAATGCCCTTTTAAGGGCAATGCCCATACAAATGCCCTTTTCAGGGCAATGGGTAGATTAGGTTTATTTTTATTTTGTGGGATTGGGGGGTGGGGGTTTGTTATGTTAGGGGGGGTTTGTTTTTACTTTTTTTGCAATAGAGCTGTTAACTTTAGGGAAATGCCCTGCAAAAGGCCCTTTTAAGGGCCCTTAGTAGTTTATTATAGATTAGTTTGTTTGTTTTTTTCTACGGGGTATTAGAATAGGAATAACTTTTTTATTGTTTTGGATAATTTTGTTTGTTATTTTTTTGCAAAGGTAGTTTTTTTATTTTTTGTAATTTTAGTGTTTATTATTTTTTATTTTAGTAAGGTTAGGATTTATTAGTGTAAGCTTATTATTATTTATTTTTATTTCACATATAAGTTTGTATTTATTTTAACTAGATAGTTAGTAAATAGTTACTGTATATTGTAGCTAGCTTAGGTTTTATTTGACAGGTAAGTTTGTATTTATTTTTAAATAGGTAGTTAGATAATAATTGTAACTTTAATTTAGATCTATTTTAATTATGTTGAAGTTAGGGGTTTTTAGGTTTAGGGGTTAATATAGTTTAATTAAGGTTGTTGCGATGTGGGGGAGCGGCGGTTTAGGGGTTAATAGGTTTAGTTAGTGTTGGCAATGTGGATGTATGGGGGTTTAGGGGTTAATAGGTATAGTTAGCATTGGCGATGTCGGGGAACTGCGGTTTAGGGGTTTATAGGTTTACTGTCGGGGAAATGCGGTTTAGGGGTTAATAGGTTTAGTTAGTGTCGGCGATGTGGGTGGCAGTGATTTTAGATCATTTTGTTTCAGCAATCGGCGGCATATTAGTTAAGTTAAATGTTTTTTTTAAATCCTTAATTTTTTCGGATCCATTCTTTATTCATATACATGATTCTATTCTAAACCTTAGAATAGAATAATGAATATGAATAGAATGGATCCGAAATAACAAACGGATCCGAAAAAACTATTTAAAGGGGCAGTAAACTTACATACTAATGTTATATAATTCTGCAAATACACCTAGATTACGAGTTTTGAGCGCTATAGGGAAAGTAAAGAACGCAACAAAAGTTGCGTTATTTAACCCCCTGTAGTGCTGCCATTACAAGTTTAAAAAAACCTGACTTGAGCGGGGGATATGGAGATTTTGAGCTCCATGCCGCACCAAAAACAAGCAGTGTTTTGACGTGCTCGTGCACACTTTCCCCATAGACATCAATGGGGAGAGCCGGCAAAAAAAAAGTCTAACACCTGCGATCGCGGAAACAAAAGCTCCGTAACGCAACCCCATTGATGTCTATGGGTAAAAAGAAAATACAATTTAACCCTTTCCTGCCGGGGTTTAAGTGTCTACATCGGAGCAACTGTTCCAATGTAAACAATTTTAAATCTTGCGATCGTGCAAGTGATCATGAGATTTCAATGATGGGATCGAGTCAGGGGGGCGTCCCATTGATGCTAGGCACGTCCTCCAGACCGCGATCCCATCAGGGAAGCACCAGTGGCTTCAGGAAAGCCACCCAGTTAGGACGTTGTATTCCATCCATCGGCGTTAAAGCCCAGAAAAATTTGGACGGAATACAATGCCGTAACAGCATTAAAAGGTTAAACCTAACATAAACCCAGAGTCTAAACACCCCTAATCTGCTGCCCCTAACATCGCTGATGCCTGCCTACAGTTATTAACCCCTAATCTGCTGCTCCCGATATCGCTGCCACCTAAATAAAATTATTAACCCCTAATGTGCCGCTCCCGATATCGCCGCCACTATACTAAAGTTATTAGCCCCTATTCCACCACACCCCAACATCGCCGCAACTATATTAAAGTTATTAAACCCTAAACCTCTGGCCTCCCACATCACTATCACTAAATAAACCTATTAACCCCTAAACCACCAGCCCCCCACATCGCAACAACCTAAATTAAACTATATTAACCCCCTAACCCTAACGTAAACTTAGCCCTAACACCCCATAACTTTAACATAATTAAAATATAGCTAAATTAAATTTACAATTATTAACTAATGCCTAGATTTAGAGTTTTGTCGGTAACGACCCGCGTAGCTAACGCTGGCTTTTTTCTGGCCGCACCTTTAAAATAACTCTGGTATTGAGAGTCCACAGAATGGCTGCGTTAGGCTCCAAAAAGGGAGCGTAGAGGCATATTTAACGCCACTGCAACTCTCGATACCAGAGTTGCTTAGGACGCGGCCAGCCTCAAAAACGTGCTTGTGCACGATTCCCCCATAGAAAACAATGGGGCTGTTTGAGCTGAAAAAAAACCTAACACCTGCAAAAAAGCCGTGTTCAGCTCCTAACGCAGGCCCATTGTTTCCTATGGGGAAACACTTCCTACGTCTGCACCTAACACTCTAACATGTACCCCGAGTCTAAACACCCCTAACCTTACACTTATTAACCCCTAATCTGCCGCCCCCGCTATCGCTGACTCCTGCATATTATTTTTAACCCCTAATCTGCCGCTCCGTAAACCGCCGCTACTTACATTATCCCTATGTACCCCTAATCTGCTGTCCTAACATCGCCGACCCCTATATTATATTTATTAACCCCTAATCTGCCCCCCACAACGTCGCATCCACCTGCCTACACTTATTAACCCCTAATCTGCCGAGCGGAACGCTCCGCTACTATAATAAATGGATTAACCCCTAAAGCTAAGTCTAACCCTAACCCTAACACCCCCCTAAGTTAAATATAATTTAAATCTAACGAAATAAATTAACTCTTATTAAATAAATTATTCCTATTTAAAGCTAAATACTTACCTGTAAAATAAATCCTAATATAGCTATAATATAAATTATAATTATATTGTAGCTATTTTAGGATTTATATTTATTTTACAGGCAACTTTGTATTTATTTTAACCAGGTACAATAGCTATTAAATAGTTAAGAACTATTTAATAGTTACCTAGTTAAAATAATTACAAAATTACCTGTAAAATAAATCCTAACCTAAGTTACAATTAAACCTAACACTACACTATCAATAAATAAATTAAATAAACTACCTACAATTATCTACAATTAAACCTAACACTACACTATCAATAAATTAATTAAATACAATATCTACAAATAACTACAATGAAATAAACTAACTAAAGTACAAAAAATAAAAAAGAACTAAGTTACAAAAAATAAAAAAATATTTACAAACATCAGAAAAATATTAAAACAATTTTAAACTAATTACACCTACTCTAAGCCCCATAATAAAATAACAAAGACCCCCAAAATAAAAAAATGCCCTACCCTATTCTAAATTACTAAAGTTCAAAGCTCTTTTACCTTACCAGCCCTGAACAGGGCCCTTTGCGGGGCATGCCCCAAAGAATTCAGCTCTTTTGCCTGTAAAAAAACCCACATACAATACCCCCCCCCAACATTACAACCCGCCACCCACATACCCCTAATCTAACCCAAACCCCCCTTAAATAAACCTAACACTAAGCCCCTGAAGATCTTCCTACCTTGTGTTCACCTCGCCGGGTTCACCGATCGGTCCAGAGTCTTGATCCAAGCCCAAGCGGGGGGCTGAAGAGTGATGTCCATCCTCGGGCTGAAGTCTGGATCCAAGCGGCGGCTGAAGAAATCCATCATCGGGCTGAAGTCGGAAGTCCATCATCGGGATGAAGTCTTCTATCAAGCCGCATCTTCAATCTTCTTTCTTCTGGAGCGGAGCCATCTTCTTCCAAGCCGACGGGGAACATCCTCTTCAACCGACGACTAGACGACGAATGACAGTTCCTTTAAGGGACGTCATCCAAGATGGCGTCCCTCGAATTCCGATTGGCTGATAGGATTCTATCAGCCAATCGGAATTAAGGTAGGAATATTCTGATTGGCTGATGGTATCAGCCAATCAGAATCAAGTTCAATCCGATTGGCTGATCCGATCAGCCAATCAGATTGAGCTCGCATTCTATTGGCTGTTCCGATCAGCCAATAGAATGCGAGCTCAATCTGATTGGCTGATCGGATCAGCCAATCGGATTGAACTTGATTCTGATTGGCTGATTCCATCAGCCAATCAGAATATTCTTACCTTAATTCCGATTGGCTGATAGAATCCTATCAGCCAATCGGAATTCGAGGGACGCCATCTTGGATGACGTCCCTTAAAGGAACCGTCATTCGTCGTCTAGTCGTCGGTTGAAGAGGATGTTCCGCGTCGGCTTGGAAGAAGATGGCTCCGCTCCAGAAGAAAGAAGATTGAAGATGCGGCTTGATAGAAGACTTCATCCCGATGATGGACTTCCGACTTCAGCCCGATGATGGATTTCTTCAGCCGCCGCTTGGATCCAGACTTCAGCCCGAGGATGGACATCACTCTTCAGCCCCCCGCTTGGGCTTGGATCAAGACTCTGGACTGATCGGTGAACCCGGCGAGGTGAACACAAGGTAGGAAGATCTTCAGGGGCTTAGTGTTAGGTTTATTTAAGGAGGGTTTGGGTTAGATTAGGGGTATGTGGGTGGTGGGTTGTAATGTTGGGGGGGTATTGTATGTGTTTTTTTTACAGGCAAAAGAGCTGAATTATTTGGGGCATGCCCCGCAAAGGGCCCTGTTCAGGGCTGGTAAGGTAAAAGAGCTTTGAACTTTAGTAATTTAGAATAGGGTAGGGCATTTTTTTATTTTGGGGGTCTTTGTTATTTTATTAGGGGGCTTAGAGTAGGTGTAATTAGTTTAAAATTGTTGTAATTTTTTCTAATGTTTGTAAATATTTTTTTATTTTTTGTAACTTAGTTCTTTTTTATTTTTTGTACTTTAGTTAGTTTATTTAATTGTATTTATTTGTAGGAATTGTATTTAATTAATTTATTGATAGTGTAGTGTTAGGTTTAATTGTAGATAATTGTAGGTATTTTATTTAATTAATTTAATGATAGTGTAGTGTTAGGTTTAATTGTAACTTAGGTTAGGATTTATTTTACAGGTAATTTTGTTATTATTTTAACTAGGTAACTATTAAATAGTTCTTAACTATTTAATAGCTATTGTACCTGGTTAAAATAATTACAAAGTTGCCTGTAAAATAAATATTAATCCTAAAATAGCTACAATGTAATTATTATTTATATTGTAGCTATATTAGGGTTTATTTTACAGGTAAGTATTTAGCTTTAAATAGGAATAAGTTATTTAATAAGAGTTAATTTATTTCGTTAGAATAAAATTATATTTAACTTAGGGAGGTGTTAGGGTTAGGGTTAGAATGAGCTTTAGGGGTTAAAAAAATTATTAGAATAGCGGTGAGCTCCGGTCGGCAGATTAGGGGTTAATTATTGTAGGTAGCTGGCGGCGACGTTGTGGGGGGCAGATTAGAGGTTAATAAATATAATATAGGGGTCGGCGGTGTTAGGGGCAGCAGATTAGGGGTACATAAGGATAACGTAGGTGGCGGCGCTTTGCATTCGACAGATTAGGGGTTAATTATTGTAGGTAGCTGGCGGCGACGTTGTGGGGGGCAGATTAGAGGTTAATAAATATAATATAGGGGTCGGCGGTGTTAGGGGCAGCAGATTAGGGGTACATAAGGATAACGTATGTGGCGGTCGGCAGATTAGGGGTTAAAAATATTTAATCGAGTGGCGGCGATGTGGGGGGACCTCGGTTTAGGGGTACATAGGTAGTTTATGGGTGTTAGTGTACTTTAGAGCACAGTAGTTAAGAGCTTTCTGGGCTAATGCCGGTTTATAAAGCTCTTAACTACTGACTTTTTTCTGCGGCTGGAGTTTTGTCGTTTGATTTCTAACGCTCACTTCAGACACGACTCTAAATACCGGAGTTAGGAAGATCCCATTGAAAAGATAGGATACGCAATTGACGTAAGGGGATCTGCGGTATGGAAAAGTCGCGGCTGAAAAGTCAGCGTTAGACCCTTTAATCACTGACTCCAAATACCGGCGGTAGCCTAAAACCAGCGTTAGGAGCCTCTAACGCTGGTTTTCACGGCTACCGCCCAACTCTAAATCTAGGCCTAAATAATTCCTACGTAAAACTAAATACGTACCTTTGAAATAAAACCTAAGCTAGCTACAAAATAACCAATAGTTAAATTGTAGCTCGCTTAGATTTTATTTTTATTTCACAGGTAAGTTTTTATTTATTTTAGCTAGGTAGACTATTTAGTAAATAGTTATTAACTGTTTTCTAATTACCTAGCTAAAATAAATACAAAACCTAACCTGTCGTACTCTAAAACCTAACATTACAAAAAATTTAAAAAAAACTACCATTACAAAAAATAAAAAAAAATAAATGAAATTATTCAAAAAAATAAAGATTATTCCTATTCTAATACCCTTTAAAAAAATTAAAAAAAAAACACCCCAAAATAAAAAAGACTAATCTAGAATATACTACCAAGGGCCCTTAAAAGGACCTTTTGTAGGGCATTGCCCTAAGTAAAACACCCCCTAAAAAAATACATAACACAAAATTATCAAAAATAAAAAAAATATTCCTATTCTCATACCCATAAAAAAAACACCCCAAAATAAAAAACCTAATCTAGAATAAACTACCAATGGCCCTTAAAAGGGCCTTTTGTAGGGCATTGCCCTAAAGAAATCAGCTCTGTTTATTACATTTTTTTTACAAACCCCACTAACATTACAAACCCCCACAATAATAATAATAATAATAATAAAAAACAACTATTTAAAAAACCTAAACTACCCATTGCCCTGAAAAGGGCATTTGTATGGGCATTGCCCTTAAAAGGGCATTTAGCTCTTTTACTGCCCAGACCCTAAATAAAAAAAGCCCCAATAAACCTTAAAAAAGCCAATAGAATGAGAGCTGCTTATATCCTATTGGCTGATTTGAACATCCAATAGGATTTTAGCAGCCCTAATTCCTATTGGCTGATTCAAATTTTTCAGTCAATAGGAATGCAAGGGACGCCATCTTGAATCGCGTCCCTTGCATTGAAGATTCAGTGTATGGCGGCGACCATATGAAGAGGATGCTCTGCACCGGATGTCTTCAGGATGGACCCGCTCTGCGCCTCCGGGATCAAGAAAGAAGATGCCGCCTGGATGAAGATTGAAGAGGCCGCCTGGATGAAGACTTCTCGCCGCTTGGATCAGCACTTCCCCGTCGGGATGAAGATTGAAGAGGGGGTTAGTGTTAGGCTTTTTTAAGTTTTTTTTTTAGTTTAGGGTCTGGGCAGTAAAATAGCTAAATGTCCCTTTAAAGGGCAATGCCCATACAAATGCCCTTTTAAGGGCAATGGGTAGCTTAGGTTTTTTTAGAATTTGGTTTTTTATTTTGGGGGGAGCTTGGGTGGTAGGTTTTACTGTTGGGGGGGTCTTTGTGTTTTTTTTACAGGTAAAAGAGCTGATATCTTTGGGGCAATGTCCCAAAAAAGGCCCTTTTAATGGCCATTGGTAGTTTATTGTAGGCTATGGGGGGGTTATTTTGGTTGGGCTTTTTTATTTTGATAGGGCTATTAAAATAGTTGTAATTCTTTTTTATTTTGGATAATTTCGTTTGTTATTTTCTGTAATTTAGTGTTTGTTATTTTTTGTAACTTAGTATTTCTTTGTTTTTTGTATTTAGATACTTAGTAATATTTAGAGTCGTGTTAGTTTTTTTTAATTTGACAGGTAAGTAAGGTCTAAGAAATTTGCATATGAGCCTACCTAGGTTTAGCTTTCAACTAAGAATACCAAGAAAACAAATTCAATTTGGTGATAAAAGTGAATTGGAAAGTTGTTTAAAATTACATGCCCTATTTGAATCATGAAAGTTTTTTTTGGACTTGACTATCCCTTTAATCTATCTATATATTATTATTATATTTTATTTTTAAATGTGTGGGTGTGAATATATATTTATGATATGTGGGCGTGTATATGTATATTTATGATGTGTGTGTCTGTGTGTTTGTATATAAATATAATACACACACATATATATATATATATATATATATATCCACACGCATACACACACACTATATATAATACACCTATATACACACATATTTAGACATACAGACAAACCCACACACACAGAATATGTATATAGACATATAGAAACATCCACATGGAAAAAAAGAGAGAAAGAAAGAAAGAAAGAAAGAAAGAAAGAGAAAGAAAAAGAAAGAAAGAAAGAAAGAAAGAAAGAAAGAAAGAAAGAAAGAAAGAAAGAAAGAAAGAAAGAAAGAAAAAGAGAGAAAGAAAGAAATAATTTTTTATGGGATTTAAAAAATAAATGTTCACACACAGAGTTATACACATACACACACACAAACACACAGACATACACACATATATCTATGTATTGCTGCAATATGTATTAAAACAATTAAACAAACACATATTTCTTGAAACAATACTTCCCCACCCCAAACACAAAACTAGGTGCTGTAAGCCAACAGAACTAAAGGCAATAGCTAGCTAAATAAAAGAAAGGTTCATTGCTACCTCTAAACTGTAAGCTCCATGGACAGTCTCTTATTATGTCCCCTAGAATGTAAGCTCTTTGGGCAAAATCTCCTATTATATACCTGTATACTAAAATAACTGTAAGCTTCTTACAAATATAGCCACAAGAAAGTGCTGCCCCCTCCCAATCTGTCATCCTATGCAAGTGTCTTGTCTGCCTAGGCCAAAATACGCCTCTGGTTCCAAGGAGGAGACATTTTTGAAGGTCTAAGTAGTAGATACAGATCTAGTAGAATGGGTAGTTAATCTTTTTGGAGACTGATTTTAGCTATGATGCCAAGGCCACGGCTATAGTCTTTTGACCCTTTCTGGTCCTGAAAAGTGGACAAACAAGCTAGAATACTGACTAAAGTCTTTAGTAGCCCGAAGATAGAATGTTAAGGCTTTGATTACATCCAAATTATGAAGTAGGCATTCCTTAGGGTTGGAACGATTTGGTCACAGAGAAGGAACAACAATTTCCTGATTAATACTGTATTTCCTGAAGACACTACTTTTGATAGAAAATCATATTTAGTCTGGAGGACCGTTTTATCTTGCTGAAAAATCAAGAAGGGGTGACCAGAAGACAGGGCAGATAATTCAGGAACTCTTCTAGCAGAAGAAATGGGTATAAGAAAGATAACTTTCTTCCATGTTCCTGAAGGAAATATACCATTCTGTGGGTATGAGCAGTAGCCAGAGAAAGAGAAGGAGCTTGGACCAAGATATCATCCAAATAAGGAGCAACAGAGATTCCCTAAGCTCTGATCACAGCTTAAAAGGGCCCCTAAAACCTTTGTAACGATGTGAGGGGCGGTGGCCAGACCAAAGGGGAGTGCCACAAATTGGTAATGCTTGTTGATAAAAGCAACCTTAGAAACTGGAAATGATCCTTGTGAATTTGAATATGCAGATATGCATCCTTTAAATCTATAGTTGTCATACATTTCCCCTCCTGAATTGGAGGCAAGATAGTATCATTTGCATTTTGAAAGAGGGTACCCAAACAAATTTGTTCTATTTTTAAGTCCAGAATAGGACACAAAGTGCCTTCCTTCTTTGGGACAATGAAGAGGTTGGAGTAGAAACCCTGACCCTGTTGACATATTGGAACTGGTTCGATCAATCCCATATCCTCTAAGTCTTGAACATCTTGAACAATGGCAGCTGCCTTTACAGGATCCTATGGAATGGGAGTCCGATGAAACCGTTCCCATAGAGGTCTAATGGTCATGCAGATTTCTGATTTGATTTGTGCATTTTAACCTGTTTGTTTTTGGACCAAGATTATCCTGGATTCCAGGAAGGTTTGGAGGATTCAGACTTCTGTTTGGTGGGAGACTTTTGATCTCTAGGGGAGAGAAAGGAACAAAAATTATTATCCTGAGGAAGAAAAGCCCCCCTTTCCCACAGAGACAGTTTTGATAATAGAATCCAATTCTGATCCAAAAAGCATCTACCCTTCAAAAGGGACTGATAATAGCCTATTCTTAGAAACCATGTCTGTTGACCAAGATGTAAACCATAAAGCTCTCAGCAATGGACATATTTTTATATCAGTTTTGATGATGTCAAATACTGCATAACAAATGAAATCATTAGCCATATTAAGGACTTTAATGCAGTTGGTAATATCTAAAGAAGATCAGAAACCATCTGAGAAAGAGAATCACACCAGAAGGGCACGACAACTGCCACGCAGGCGATTGCTAAGCAGGTCTAATTTGAAGAGCTAATTGGGAGGATAATTTCCTAAGCAAGGACCCAAATATGCGATCAATTGGATCCCTAAATGTAGAACTAACATACTTTAGGAATAATAGTGCATCTAGACAAGGTGGAAATAGCTCCATCAACATTAGGAACTACTTCCCAGGCTTTTAAATTCTTCTTTTTAACCTGTTTGAAAGTGCAAAAGGAATGCCTGGTTTCTTTAATTATTTGGCTGTATAGTCTGTGACCAAGTCTGGTGCTTCAAAAGCCTTAGGCACTTTAGGCGGAGCTTTAAAACTTGATTCAACTTATTTACAGGTTTGGAATCCTCTGGATTTGGTTCTGATAGTTGCAAGGTATTCAAAACTTCCTGAGGTAGGAAGCGAAATGATCCACTTTAAATATAACATGGAATCATCCTCAGGCCCAGGCATAGGATCAAGGTACTCAGAAAAGACTTTACCCTCAGAACCTTCAGACAGAAACTCAGCTGAGTCACATATTTGTAAGGTTGTTAACTGAGCCTGTGAGAAAAGGACCCTGTGTATTACAAGTAGTGTTAGGTAAATCTCCTGATTTTCCCTTATAACTTAGTTTGGGGATAGCCGCTAAAATCTCTGTCATAGTCTTTTGAAGACTGGATTTAAACTCTAGTGAAAAGTTAGTGGAATACCCCTGGGCCACAAAAACAGACATGGGCACTAATTGTTTGCCAGGAGACATACTGACAGGATTATGCCTGTTAATTTGGTCCACTGGAACAGTTTTGCTTAATAAACAGGGAAAATGAACTGCAGAAAGTTTTTGGGCTACAGTATGTTTTCTAGGGATCCCTTCTAGTGGGTCAGTTAGGAAATATATCCCCTATGTTATGAACACCTATGGACTCTCCTCCTCTTACGAAAGAAAATCTGGTTTAAGTAAAAAAAAAATCTAATTTTTATTATTTAAAAAAATCAAATAAAAAAATACTGATTACATACATACATACACACACACACGTATATATATATATATATATATATATATATATACACATACATACACACATATGCATATATATACACATATACAGGTAGCCCTCAGTTTACGCCGGGGTTCGGTTCCAGAATGAATGGTTGTAAATCGAAACCGTTGTAAATTGAAACCCAGTTTATAATGTAAGTCAATGGGAAGTGAGGTTGATAGGTTCCAGGCCCCTCTCAAAATTGTTATGAGTAACACCTAATACATTATTTTTAAAGCTTTGAAATGAAGACTTTCAATGCTAAACAGCATTATAAACCTAATAAAATAATCACACAACACAGACTTCACTTGCATTTTTCTGCAAACAGTTCTTTCTATGCATTCCAATCTGGACTGATTTATAGACAGAAAGATCTTGTTCCTTTGAAATCTGCTCGATAGCTCAGGTCTGGTTAATCTGATTAATTTCAGCTTGCTTGGCTTTGCTGCAACATAAATAGACAGCTCCATCTACTGGATATTTTAATAAATGCACTGCTTCTCAATGCTTTTTAATAGCAGTCACATGCCTGCAAAAAAAGGTTGTTATTCTGAAACGGTGTAAATTGAACAGTTGTAAAATGAGGGCCACCTGTATATCTATCTATCTATCTATCTATCTATATATATATATATATATATATATATATATACATACAAAAAAAGTATATACACATATATATATATATATATATATACACACACACACATATATATATATATATATATATATATATATATATATATACACACACACACACACAGTATATATATATATATATATATATATATATATATATATATAAAAGTGGAAGAAATATGGGGTTAAACCCCAATTAATGACCTTCCACCTGTGCACGGAGAGTTAGTAAATTAATTTAATTATTAAAGAACAAAAGTAACAAGTCTTAAGAGCAAAGAGCTACCCCAAAGTATTAAGCAGACAGACAGCAAATACAATTATAATAGATTTTATCGTCATTCAAAAAGAAAAAAAGAAGAAAATATAAGCAGCAAAAGCAAAAGAGTATACATGTCATATGTGGCAACAAATAAAACAGAGCTGAAGTCCCACTGTAAGTATTTAGAGGCCTCTATTGCAGGGTATATAAGCATACATTTTGGCTAATACTGACAGCCAAGAGAGCTATTCCTTTATTAGGTCTCCAAAGAAATGAATCATGATGCAGGATCATAAGTATACAATAGCGTGACTTTGCTCACTTGATTGCAGAAATTATAAAGCACACTTGATAGACTAGCTGGACCAAGACAGCAATAACAACGATCACAAATGCACTTCAATGATTACACCTAAGATCGAATTTGGGATCAGTTTCAATATTAAAGTAACTGATCTAGCTTGATTGCAGAAGTATTCGAAACACACTAGATATTACTGGCTGAACCAGGACAGCGCAGACAGCGATTATAAGCACACTGCAGTAATACACCTAGGGTTTCCCTCAATCGGCGTGTTTCAACATAATGGCATAAAAGATCAGTTGATTTACCTGGTCTTGATATTTCATCTGTTGCTTAGACGTTGTAGTATAGGTTTAAGGCACTGAGTGGTATAGTCCATGCCTACCTTCTTTCTGCATCGTGTAGCTAGGGTTTACCCGTACGACTTGTTGCAACAAGGGGATTTCCAGCAGCGGCGGAGATCAGCTGTTCCCCCGCTGATTGACAAACAGCTACGCGCGTTTCACCCACAGTTCAACGGGCTTCTTCCGGCTGAGTTGTAATCCATTGCAGGGCTCTAGTGATTTTAAGCCTGTCTGAAAACTCCTCCTTTTCCTTCATTTACCTCCCAGGTGCGAAATAGTGTAGTTAAGTATATACTATGTTGCCACATGTTTATTCAACTGCATATATTCAATAATATTTACAAAATTATCAAAAACTTAAAACATGACTATTACTTATTGATACTAGTATTTATCTAATATACATTCAAATTATTATTCTTTACAGAGTTATTTTTATTATTGAAAAAGGAAAAGGTGAGAAAAGGAAACTACATACATTTAAAGGGGCAGGTATAGAGCAGCTTATTAAAGTTCAAGAATCAAACAAGGAATTAATGGCTTTTTCCTTAACCCTTGTCTTTTGTTCAGATCCATATCATAATTTTGTATATAAGAACAAAGAGGGGGATTTTTGTGTCTTAAAGGGACAGATATCCAACATTAATGTAGATATAATTTATTATTTTAAATTAGACATCTGATATCATTTTGTGCGTTTAATTTACTGCGCGAAATTATAGATACATCAATATTATTTAAACCAGTAATGACATTATAGTTAGAGATCATAGGTCTTCAAAGCTTTGAATCTTATTAAAAATGGATTTATACCTTTTAGTCAAATGTAATGATAAACCTAGACGTACATCAGGGTTCCCATTCTTTTTGAATCGCAATAATAGTATTAGCTTATGGCTAAGGTTTATAGACGACATTTTAGTCATCTGGGAAGACACAGAAGATAATTTAATAGTCTATCAAGTGTGCGATCTTAGGTGTAATCATTGAAGTGCATTTGCGATCGTTGTTATTGCTGTCTTGGTCCAGCTAGTCTATCAAGTGTGCTTTATAATTTCTGCAATCAAGTGAGCAAAGTCACGCTATTGTATACTTATGATCCTGCATCATGATTCATTTCTTTGGAGACCTAATGAAGGAATAGCTCTCTTGGCTGTCAGTATTAGCCAAAATGTATGCTTATATACCCTGCAATAGAGGCCTCTAAAAGGGTTAAATACCAACTGACTTTGAATACTTACAATGGGACTTCAGCTCTGTTTTATTTGTTGCCACATATGACATGTATACTCTTTTGCTTTTGCTGCTTAGATTTTCTTCTTTTTTTCTTTTTGAATGACGATAAAATCTATTATAATTGTATTTGCTGTCTGTCTGCTTAATACTTTGGGTTAGCTCTTTGCTCTTAAAACTTGATAATTTTGGAATCCCATTGTGCTGGACTAAGAGTTACTTTTGTTCTTTAATAATGAAATAAATATATATATATATATATATATACACACACACATACACACACACACACATATATATATATAAATATCAAACAGGATCCCACACTCACTGCTTTAGTCCAGCTTCCGGGGTGCACTTTAAACCATTGATATATAAAGAGAAATAAGAAAGGCACTCTCCGTGTACTTTAGTATAATAACTTTACTTGGATGAACGTTTTCGGGGTCACCCCCGTCCTCAGACCTAGGTCTGAGGACGAGGGTGACCCCGAAAACGTTCATCCAAGTAAAGTTATTATACTAAAGTACACGGAGAGTGCCTTTCTTATTTCTCTTTATATATATATATATATATATATATATATATATATATATATATATACATATACATACATACATACATACACACACACACACACATATATATATATATATATATATATATATATATATATATTGCTACGGAATCTGTTGGCGCTCTACAAATAACGATAATAATAATAATATCACTCACACACAAAGAAAATCCAGAAGCTAGCACTCATGTTTCACACAGTTCATTCCGGGGTGCTCGTTAAACCCAATCATGTGTGTGATAACTCAGAAACCACTCTCTCCAGACTTATTCCATTCTACCAATTTATTGTTTACGTGACGTTTCAGGGTTTCCGCCTTTAACATACATAAATACAAATAATTACCACATACCTCAATATATACCCAGTGTCACCCCATCGTTGAACAGCTCTGCCAAACCAGTAACTCCCCCGGCGTCCCATCAGCACAACTGCGCATTCGCAATAGAATCCATGGAAACCTAAGTTTCTATATACTTACAGATGCAGTTACTTTATGTCACATATCCAAATCATCCTATTTCCTGTTACATTACGAGTCACCTAGTCATATAATTTTTAGCTGTATGCCTATAATTTAGTAAATGTGTCACACAAAGCAATGTAAATCAATTTGTGTATTCAGCCATTTCAGAAATTAGAGTGTCCAGGACATAAAACCATTTGAATTCCCTCTGCAGCAATAATTTGGCCCTGTCAACACCCCTAGCTGAATCCCCATTATATGTTGTGCAACCTGCACACCTATAGCACCCATTTTTACTAGAGCTTAACATGTTGTAGGCATATATGCTGCAGGTAAGTCCGTGCTCATTAATATATCCCATAGTGAGCTTCCTCTATGGTAACTGACGCTGGTGGTTTGGAATCTTTGGAATGTCAGCATGCGATTTCTTATCTGGGCTGTATCGTGTCACAAACGTCATCCTTTGTTCCTTATTTACAGTATCCTCCTGTGACATGGAGCATGCCTCCTGATATGCCTTGTAAATTACATTGCCCTTATATTGTCTTTGTGTGAACTTATCATACATTTCCTTCAGTTGTATTTGCCTGCCTGTCTCTGTGGTGTTGTTCCTAACCACACAATGGAATTGGGAAAAAGGTAATGATTTTTTACTGCCGGGTGGATGGCAGCTTGTGTACAACATTGAGTCTAAAGAGACTGATAAGAACTCAATGTTGTGTTGGCACCAGCAGTGGTGTGGTGAAAGGCTGGAGGAGACCATTCAGTTAGCTTGCATCAAAGAGTCCTGCAGGGACAGCAGCCCATTGAGCCTAAACAATTCATAGCCTCCCTAGCGGTGTAAGAAATTCAAACAGAAAACACTGCCAGTCACTGCTCTGCGCTGCTTAGGTTTAGAGCTTTTATTGTAGCCCCTAAACTTACAGTCCCATGTGTTTTATAGAGATGTCACTGGGGCAGTGACATATCTGTCTTTTCAAATCTGAGTGGCTGTCCAATTCTTATAAAATGTATAGCAACCAATATAATACAATATATTCAAACAAACATGTATTTGGGTAGAAATGTATTTTTTAGTATATAAAATTGTGGTTATGAAACTAAACACCAGCAGGCCCATTTATCAAGCTCCGTACGGAGCTTGAAGGGCCGTGTTTCTGGCCAGTCTTCAGACTCGCCAGAAACACAACTTATGAAGCAGCGGTCTAAAGACCGCTGCTCCATAACCCTGTCCGCCTGCTCTGAACAGGCGGATAGGAATCGCCGGACATCAACCCGATCGAATACGATCGGGTTGATTGACAGCTCCCTGCTGGCGGCCGATTGGCCGCGAGTCAGCAGGGGGCGGCGTTGCACCAGCAGCTCTTGTGAGCTGCTGGTGCAATGTTAAATGCGGAGAGCGTATTTCTCTCCGCATTTAGCGAGGTCTTGCGGACCTGATCCGCAGTGTCGGATCAGGTCCGCAAGCCCTTTGATAAATGGGCCTGATAGTGCACACCTGTCTTTATACACATACAAATAAACTTCTTTACAGAAGGGGTGGTAGATTCATGGAGCAAACTTCTATTATAGGCGGTTAGTATGAAGATCATATCTAACCTGTCCTTATACCTCCCCAATAGGCAATGTTTTCAGGATTACCTTGAATGAGAGCAGATAAAATAACCATGTTTACTGATCAGCTGAATATTTCACCTGCACTCCAGTTCTGATATCCTCAAAATGTGGCCTGTTATGGAGCCCTGAGGTCAGGTTTGAAAACCAGTGGTATAAAGCTATCATACTCATGCTTACTCTTCAAAATAAATATGTACAGTATTTATGACCTTTTCAGCTGCAGTAAAAATGTGCGTTTATCTGTATCTGCACATAAATGCAATAGGCTTTGGAAAACATTTTTTGTTTTCTCAAGTGCTTTAACTCTGGAACATGTTGACAGATAATCATATAGAATCACGAATCATTTTGCGTTCAGTGTCCCTTTAAGTTTCCTTATTTATCTATTTGACTGCTAGTGATATCTGCATTGCGTTGCAGTCACCCTTTGTCAATGGGTTAATGTAAAAAATATCTGTCACCATATAACGTTTTTGGTACTTTTTTAGTTTTGTATGCAGAAACTTTGACATAAATCCATCATTATGTCTTACTGCTGTCGACGGGGGGGAGTGCAAACCACAGGAATGTATAATATGGGTTTTATGCTGCTACTGTCCAGGGGGTGTTACACTCAGATGTCCCCACACAGCCAGCTCAGCATATACAGCATGGATTTCAGACAAATATCTCCAGTGTAAGGTGAAACTCCTCATCCATGCAGCCAGTTCTTAGATAAACTTTCTCACAACTCCAATGTTAAGTCTACAGCATTTTCAACTCATAACCCTGTTTTTTCAATCTTATATTTCTCAAAAACTACTAAACCTAATCACTTAAAGGTTTTATAGTGATTCCTAGTCTAGATCTAACTAGTCTACCAAATTTCAGCAAATGACGTTATTGCACTCCAAAGATAAGGGCATTTGAAAACCTGAATTTATAATGGCAATAAGATTTGAACTTAAACTATGGGGACAGAATTGTGTCGATATATATTTATTTAACCCCCCCAACTTAATTGCTTAATTTATGTTTTACATATAAGGTGGCCCTTAAAGCAGGTTTTTTTTCCTTCAATACTTGTGAAGCAGTTCAGCAGCATTAAAGGGATATAAATAAAACTTTAGCTTGAGATCATGACTTCTTGTTCTTGAATTTTCCATTTTATGTAAAATACCCACAGTCTCAGTTTTACTAAGCCCTTTAACGTACTTTGACGTCATATCACCTCTTTCCATTCTCTCCTCTATGTTATACATATTTAGGTCATTGAGCCTATCCTGGTAAGTTTTATTTTTTAGACCATGTACGATTTTGGTAGCCCTCCTTTGCACATATTCAAGTTTGTTAATATCCTTCTGAAAATATGGCCTCCAGAACTGCACACAATACTCAAAATGAGACCTAACTAATGATCTATAAAGTGGTATAAGAACCTTACTATTTCTGATGCAAATACCTCTACCAATACATCCAAGCATTCTGCTAGACCTACTCACTGCATTACTACATTGTTTACTAAGTTTTAAATCATCTGAAATAATAATTCCCAAGTCCTGTTCCTTATGTGTAACAGTCAGTAAAGTGTCATTGAGTCTGAAATTAGCATTTGGATTTTTCTTGCCTAAATGCATTATTTTACACTTTGCTGTGTTAAACTTTAGGTCCCAGTCATTTGTCCAATCCTCCAATTGTTGTATATCACTTCTCATTTTGTCTACCCCCCCCCTGGAACATCCACTCTGTTACAAATTTTTGTATCATCTGCAAACAGACATACTTTCCCCTGTAGCCCTTTGCAGATATCACAGATAAATAACAAACCAGGCCCCAGAACTGACCCCTGAGGAACACCACTAGTAACAGTCCCCTCTGCTGAATGAACTCCATTTACTAAGACACTTTGTTTTCTGTCCTTAAGCCAGCATTCCACCCAGTTCACAATTTTTGAATCTAGACCAAGGAGATACAGTTTGTGAATTAGTTTATTGTGTGGGACGGTGTCAAATGCTTTGCTGAAATCTAGATATGCTACATCAACTGCTCCACCCTTGTCTAATACTTTTTTTTACATAATCAAAGAAGTCAATTAGATTAAATAAATGAATAAGAGAGTAGTCACAGCTAAAAGTAAATGCTGTGAAAAAGAATGACAAGGCAGCACACAAATTGCATAAATAACGAGTGGTTTATTTGCTAAACCTACACATGTCAAAAACAAAATTCACAAAACCCTTAATTGCAATAAAAAGAGTGACTATTAAACCCAGGCCTGGTTAGTACTATTATCTGACACACTACCGTAAAACTACGGTTATTACAAATAATGTTCGAAGTATATAACATATCTTAAACTATGCGCTGCTATAAATAAACATTGTGTGAAAGATAAACTGTTGCAACATAATTCAAAAAAGACACAGATTAACAATGTCCATTTTAACAGAGCACTTAGTGTGAAACACACGCTCTGTGAATGAAATGTGTTACAAAGAAGCAGTTCCAGCGTTACTGATTGGGAAACCAACTGTAATAGAATTACTGAGCGAACAGTCTCACCACATTCACGGTGCAAAGTTCCAGTATTTGCTCCAACACTAGCTTGTATAATTACCACTTGATCACTCCAAACTTTGCATGTTTCTCATGCCGGATCCTGGTAATTCTCCAAACAAAGCGGTTTGTGTTAAGGCTCCGTTACGGTTAATGCCTCCTTGTATTTACAAAACCGGAACTTCCATTCAAGACTGCTGCATGCTTGTCAGTTGTTAGAACCACATGAAGTAACTCGGTATGCTTCAGACCAGCTGCCAGGGACTTAGCACACCACTTCAAACAGTTGCCGCTTCACAAAATGTCAGGCATGATGCGTTTCGCCCCTCCCCTTAGTGGGCTGACTTTAGGGCTTCATCGGATGTTTGTTTCTGGTGATAACACCCCTTTTATAGCTCAATAGCTAATTTAAATTTTTAATTGATGACAGTTTTGGCACCATATTGCAACCTCATATTCAAAGATAAACGAAAAACTTTTAATTGCACAAACACCATATTTGTTGAATAATTACATGTTATGCAACATATGTTTGGGTTTATTCTTTTTCATTCCGGGATGGCAGAATCAGAACTACACAATGTGTTTACCATTGCAATTTTTTTACATCTCAAAACTTTGCTTATCTTTTAAGCCAAACTAATGACTATTGCATACACAACTGAAAAAAATGTAAGTATAGAGATACCAAAGGTTCTTTAGCATTTATCCCCTACTAGGGAAAAGTTCTACAGAAAGCATGAGAAATCTATTTTTTCATTAAGGCCATTTGGAGCCAGTGTATTTAATCGATAAATCCATCTGGATTCATTCCTTAATAGCATATTGTCAACATCACCACCACGGCGGTGCTGTTTTATGTGCTGAATGCCAGTTACTTTCATAATAGTAAAATCAGAATTATGATATAATTCAAAGTGTCTGGCCACTGGGCTATCCTGCTCTTTGTTCTTAATGTCATCCCTATGCTCTCTGACTCGATCTTTCAGATCACGCTTAGTTTTCCCTATGTAAAATAGGGGGCATGAGCAGTGCAAGAGGTAAATGACACCTGTAGTGTTGCAGGTTATCCACTGTTTTATATTGTATTGTCTACCTGTTAAAGTTTCAAATTTACATGTTTTTTGTATAAACCTGCAATACACGCAATGCCCACAGGGGCTACAGCCTTGCCATTTGCCTCTTGTGCTTAACCAATTGGTTTTCGGTTCTCTTATGTATTCACTTCTAACAAGCTTATCCTTAAGACTATCAGCTCTGCGTGCTGTCAACAAAGGGAAGTCTCCTACATAATCTTTCAGTTCAGTATCAATAGTCAACATATGCCAATATTTATTCATTATGTCTCTAAGTTTGCCCCAGTGTGCATTGTACTTAGTTATGAGGCGTACCTTATCACCATTCCTTTTAACTGCATTATATTTGTAGAGCAGATCATTTCTTATGCTATTTCTAGCCCTCGTCCAGGCCCTTTTAACCTGTCTCTTAGAGTATCCTCTTTCAAGGAACCTAGACGACATCTCTTTGGCCTGTGATTCAAACTCCTCTAAGTCGGAACAATTCCTTCGTAACCGAAGGAATTGGCCAACTGGAATGCCAGTTTTTAGGCATTCAGGATGATGGCTGGTAGCATGTAAAAGGCTATTAGTGGCCGTTGATTTTCGATGGACCTTAGTGGTTAGACGTCTACCTTCTTTCCTAATTGGTAGATCTAGAAAAGTTGCTTCATCTTTACTCATTTCACATGTAAGAAAGATGTTGTACCCATTGTCAGTGTTCAAAATACTCAAGAAATTCTCTAACAACTCTTTGCTGCCCCGTCACAGGAGTAGAATATCATCCACATAGCGAAGCCAGAGTGCCACATGTGCCTCCACTAGGGATTCAAAGCACGAAAAAACCTCTCGTGCCTCCCATAAGCCAAGATGTAAACAGGCATATGTGGGGGCACATGTGGCACCCATGGCCGTGCCTTGGAGCTGTCTATAATATCTTCCATCAAATTGGAATATATTATTGTTCAATATGAGTTGTAACAAAGAGATTACAAAATCAGTATGTTTTTGAAAATCATGCCCTCTTTGTTCGAGAAAATATCTGGTTGCTCTGATTCCCACATTATGGGGGATCGAGGAGTATAACGACTCGACGTCAAGGGTTACTAACCATGTGTCTTCATCAACGTCAATGCCATCTAATTTCCTAAGGACATCCGAAGTATCCTGGACATAGGAGGGCAGTGAACTCAGGAAGGGTCTCATAAAGTAGTCTATATATCTACTCGCTCCTTCCATAGGCCCCCTATGCCCGAGATAATTGGTCGTCCCAGCGGTTTGCTCATGCTTTTGTACAGCTTGGGGATGCAGTAAAAGGTTGGCACAATTGGAAACTTTTTGAACATGAATGCATGTTCTTTAGTTGTTATTAGCCCCTCTCTCAATGCATCATTGAGAATAAACAAAAGCTCATTACAAGATGTGTCAAATGCAATTCTGTTTGTCAATTCATACTGTGTAGTATTCGATAATTGCCTCTGGATTTCTGTCACATAATCATGATCATTCATGACCACCAAGTTACCACCCTTGTCGGATGATTTAAAAATGAGTCCCTTACTATTGAGTAATTCTTTGAGAGACCTTCTCTCATTTATACTCAAATTATCCTGAACAACTTCACATCCTTGTAAATCCCCAATCTCTTTTTCAACGCATCTTACAAAGTTTTGAATCTCTGGAGCTGTTGAGAGTGGGGGCATGTATTTTGAAGTCGGTCTAAAATTGTATTTTTTAGGGTGTTGAGTGATATCAACATCCTCATTTTGCTCCTCTAAGAGTGACAGTAAATCATCCAGGGCAGGTTTGTCACTTCTGTCCAGAGGCACATCCGGACCCATTTTTCTATTCATCACTTTTTTAAGTACCAACTTCCTGGCAAATAAATTAAGATCTTTTATGAATTCAAATTTATCCAGATGTGCCGATGGACAGAACGACAAACCTTTACTTAGCAGTGACATTTGTGTGAGGGAAAGGGGAACGGAAGATAGGTTCACAACCCTGAGGGTGTCAACACCCCCAGATCCATGTGAGCCAAGAATAGAGGTTATACCCTCTGATTCCTGGTTAACATCCGTGTACCTCTGTTGTTCTTGTATCTCCCACCACCTCTTCTCCTGTTTGAAGAGCGTCCACCTCCCTCTCTTTCTCCTGCCCCCCCCTCCTTGTTTTCCGCCTAAAGGGGGCAGGTCTGAAGAAGAGCCCACCACAATTTCATTTTGCTCATTATCTGAGTTGTCAGTCCCTGAGTCATATGAAAACCTGCTGTTATTACTATTTCTGTAGATATAGATCTTGTTTTTCCTTTCATCATCCTGATCTCTCATTAATTTTTTCCTCTTTCTGAATTTCACTTCATTTTGTAATTTATCTAGATTCCTTTGGATCTCTTTATTTAGTTTTTCGAAAGCTGGATCTACAGAAAAAATATTTACAGCTATGTATGCCTTTTCTACTTCTATCTTACTTTCTTCTAACTTAATTTTATCCTCTGATATCATTAATTCCATCAGTTCAATTGTACATTTAGTTAGAATTGCATTCCATTTTGCAACAAATTCATTATCAGCATTTGGTCCTCTTAAACTAATGCCAGGGTCCAGTTTAATCCTTAGACCTCTTGGTATTAGTTTTTCTCTAACATAGTTCTCAAGGCTAGCAATCTCCCATTTAAGTTTCAATTCTTTAATGGCTTTAGCTTTATATAGTTTAAATGCTGTAAACACATCCTCACTTTTTTCATCAATGTTTTGCTCATCAATGATTATTGTGGCTTTAAAAGCTTCACTCACATCACTTTGCCATCTTTCATCAGTAATTTTAAATGCCATTCTGCCACCCCAGAATGAAAAACAACAGAGTTCCTGACAATATGGAGGATACCAAATAATAAATAAACTCCACTCGGTTCGTAATCAAAGATAGTTGCTCAACTGAAACAGCATTAAATCAGCTGCATATGTCCAAATTACTAATTATTGAAATGTGTGCACTCTATCTTGATCACAAACAAAAACAATTTTGGTGCTAGCAGTCATAATGAAATATTAAATAAATGAATAAGAGAGTAGTCACAGCTAAAAGTAAATGCTGTGAAAAAGAATGACAAGGCAGCACACAAATTGCATAAATAACGAGTGGTTTATTTGCTAAACCTACACATGTCAAAAACAAAATTCACGGGGGCGGAGCCAACACCGGGAGAAGCTGGTCGCACTTCCACAGAGCTCCTGCTATACTTTCTAATAGAGCCAGCTAAATTATACAACCTTGCCCTTTTTTTCTTAATTATTTTTATTTTCCCTGTTCTTATATATAACTGGCTCTTCTATCTGATGTACTTTGGGGTCTGACGCTTCCATAAACACATCATCCTGCCGTGTTAGAGAAGACCGGGCATCTATACACCACAAGCATAGCCCTCTCCAGGGGGACCCTAGTACCGGATACTCTCCGGCAGCTAACATACCAAACAGCATACTAAACACAACGGGGTGAGTTTACCAGACAGCTTTGTACCCAGAGGTGCACAGCTGTTCTGCCCGCTCACTCTTTAAATCACAGAGTCAGCGCGCAGCCCCGGCATCTTCAGCCGCACGGAGGCGGCGCCATCTTAATACCCGCTGCAGAGCCACGTGGAATCGTCACAATCACATTTACGGAACAACGGCTCCTTCTCTGACCAACTATTGAGCAACTGGAATAACCACCGCTTACAGGACTGTCCATTCCAGAGCTCCCGATTGAGGCCCAGAGAAGGGAGTAGAGAAAAAGTTACAGTGCTCCTGACCGTGAGTAACACAGAACCACATCTGTTTAGCGGGCACTAGTAGGGAAGTCTGGGCCTACAGTTAGATAACTTTGTTTCCCTCTTTGCATACATGTACCCATAAAATACTGAGTCCAGTAAATAGCCTGCTCATATAGAGGGAGAGGAGCACAAAGGCTTAGCATATGAAGGAAAGGAGCCTCTCCAAGCAAACAGAAAATATAAAGTTTTCCACGCTTCTGACAGCCCTTCATATTAGGGCCCTGAACTACGCTATTTCTGCTTCCCCTGTTACCAGCCACAGCTTTAACCCAAATAGAGCAGATCTCAACAACAATTATCTCCCTGAGCATAATCCTAATTTTTGGAACTGCAGTAATTTACTATCAGATTCGCCTACAACCTTGCACACTACTTATCCAACAGGTAGAGGAGGTTCTGTGTGGGCCCCCAGTACATCTCTCTCAGCCAGTGTATGGAAGAAAGGGGAATAGAGTTAACAACATTTGTCAACTATAAACACTCAAATTCAACTGCTTTAGAGGTGCATTACCCACTCTGACACCCAGGCTAGCTATATATACAAGCTTTTGTCTCAGACTGCCACATTGGCACAATTTTTAACTTCTTTTTATGGATTAGTATTTACTGTATTGCCTACGCATCCTGTGTGACCGGCTGCTTTTGCATCACCACAGCAGGCGCAATCTATCACTCTAACTGAGATTGGATTGGTATTTACCGTATGCTATTTTAATAGACTGTGGACTTTTGCTTATATACCACCGCCAGTAAAAAGCTTACATCTAACTTCAGCCTCAATACTGCTATGAATTTTTTCAGTTTGGAATCAGACTAGATTCATTATTTGGCAGCAGAGACGGGTCCACCTTGCTGTGGGTGCTTCCTAAATCTTCCCCCTGAGGGGCCTCACCAACAACAACTCCCCTAGTTTGCACTCACAGACTTTCTCTATACAGGATCCTAAGAACATGCAGGGCTAAATCCTGCAGTGACGGTGTGGGTAGAACCCCCTCCAGACCCCATTATTGAAGTGGAAACCATACGACGTACTTTTCAAATCCCCTACGTACGGTACAATATAGTGTGAGTGTATAGCCAGGTGTCTCTATTTAATTTCACGAACATGTCGCAAGCTATGGGGAAGAAACAGAAACGTCAAGAAAACCCAAAGAGAACTCTCACAGATCACTTCCATAGCAGAAACACCTCAGACCAAGATCTATCTGAAGAAGAATCTAGAGAAGTCTCTGCAATAAGTGGTAAAAGTCACAAAACAGACGTAACTAGAAGAGACCAACCAGCATTAACGCAAGCCACATTCCTGGATACAATCAAGTCCCTATCAGACAAGATGGATACCCACTATACGTCTCTACGTCAGGAACTAAGGCAGTCAGTAGGCGAATTGAGGCGAGACCTCTCATCTCTTGGAGAGCGTACTGAAACGCTTGAGAAGAAGCACGAGGACTTAGCAGTTGATCACGCAAACCTCCTTGCCTATTCCCAGACCCTGGCGGAGCTAATTACAGACCTGGAGGGCAAACTGGCAGACCAAGAAGATAGATCCCGTCGGAATAATTTAAGATTCCGTGGTATCCCAGAGGCCATAACCACAGCCAATTTGCAGGACTATCTGAACGGACTGTTTAAAGAGCTACTGGGTTCACCTCAGGCACAAGATCTCCTGCTCGATAGAGCTCACAGAGCTTTGCGACCACGCAATTCAAATGCTGATACTCCTAGAGACGTTATTGTAAGACTCCATTACTACTCCACCAGAGAGAAAATACTTAGAGCATCTTTCTCCAATAAATCCCTACAAGAACCATACCACAAAGTACAGATCTTCCCGGACCTGTCACAGCACACTTTGGCAAGAAGAAGAACATTTCAACAATTCACCCAAATTCTTCGACACAATAACATTAAGTACAGGTGGGGGTTCCCGGTAAAATTGTTTCTTCAACACCAAGAACGCTCATATGTGATCACTTCTCCAGAACAAGGTATGACACTCCTTCGCTCCCTGGGTCTATCTTCTACCCAGGAGCAACAGAGAAAAGCCACAAATCTCTGAAACAGATAAGCGCAAACAGACTCAAGTGTAGGTAGATACAACAAACACACCCCACTCTCTGAATTGTACTTACAAAATTGTAATTTATTCAGGCGGTTTGTTAAAATAACATATGATCTCCACGGCAGTTAAAACATAAATCTTTGCAAATGAACATGAAAGTTTCTGAGCCAAAAGTGTTCGTTTTGAGTTAATGTCCGTTGTAGTGACTTCAAATAAAAAAAACGCTTGTATTAGAGAGCGTCAATGTAGAAGCCGGTAACGTCACTGGAACAAAGTACGGATCCTCATGTAGTCCAAAAGCCTCAACGCGTTTCAACCGCCACCGTGCGGTCTTTCTCAAGAGGTAAAAGTTCATGTCCCTTCTCACAGTGCAGGTTATTATATAGCCAGCAAGCTTATTTTATTGGATGGAGAAAGGTCTCTTTATATAACTAGCCTGCCTGCTGTGTTTGTTGTGGGAAGCAAGCTAGAGTTACGATGCATATTAAATAAGTGGCACATATTATAATAATACGATTAAAAACATAACTATGCTAAAATACTATAAAATGGTATATAAATTATACTACAACAAAATAAGTTAATAAACCAAATGATGTCATTACTAAACTACAATAAACTAGATTTTCACAAGCATATTTTGCCAATTGTCGAAAAAATGTTGAAGGATAGTACAAAATAAAAGACAAAGAAAGAACAAAGTTATTATAACAAAAATCTATTAAAAACACAAATATTTAAATTTTATACTATTGAAAACATATATAATAATGTACTGTTAAACATATAATTACTAAATTTTACCGAAAAATGTAAAATAATAGACCGCAAAAAAAACTATCACTAATAGATTCAAAAACCAATGTATTTTCACAAATGTTTTTATAGCCATTAATAGTACGGTGTATATTGTGCATAGATCAAAATCTAAACCAATGTATAAGGGAACAGCCATTGTATCCTATCTACTCTATATTGATTATTACTATTAGCACCCATAAGTTATGCCATTAAAATACATAATAATACTGATTTGAAAACATTTAAGTATTATACTACTTAAATGTTATTTGGATACTATTTAAATATTCTGGACATAAAAATATTCATATTCAAATTAATCAAATCATGTAATTTAAAATATATATTAAAAATACTAAAAATCTCAAAAATATTTAAAATGTCCAAAATATACATAATAAAAATATATCATTAATAAATAAATTGATTAATTAATTCTTTGTCACATACATATATAAATATACATACACAAATGTATAAATAAAGGGAGATGTGCACACATATAAACATACATGTGTATATAAGTACACCTATCCCAAAAATTCTCTGAAACACTGTACACTAAAGGACCTTATCCTAAACTGAAAGCTATAAATAGGAAAACTTACATGAAGGCTGCTAAATCTAAATCAACATTGAGACCACCTGGACACAGACAGTTCAACTTCTGTATCCAGAATGTCTCACGTTTACGTAATGTAAGTAATCTGTTAGGGATGGAGGGGGGAATCCAGTCAATGACCTGTACCTTGAGTGTTCGGGGGTCTCCACCATGAGTGACTCTAAAGTGAAGGGGAACACTGTGCTTATCCATCTCATTTATAATATTATTGAGATGTTCTGACACTCTACGTCTGATCTTCCTTTTCGTGCGGCCCACATACATAAGGCCACACCCACACGTTAATAAATATACAACATGAGTAAAATCGCAAGTGCAACGGCATTGAATCTTAAAGTTACGAGATTTATCACTATTTGTGAAGTTGGGATCTTTATTTACATGTTTGCACATACTGCAGTTTTGTTTACCACATTTATATGTGCCTTCCTTCAAACTTAGCCAATTACTCTTATTCAGGCCCATTATATCTGGGATTGGATCGATAACAGATAAAGTTTCTAAATATATTGATTATTTTTTGCAAGACATTGTTAAGAACACCAGGGCCTACCTTAAGGATACTACTAGTGTAATTGGGATCTTTGAAGGAATTGAATGGAAAAGTAATTACTGTTGGATTACAAGCGACGTATCAGCGCTATACACGTCAATACCGCATGATAAGGGGATACATGCTGTAGAAATGGAATTGATAAACTGGGGATTCAATGTAGTACAGCAAAAATTCATCTTGCAGTGTATACAATTCATATTGGAACACAATTATTTCGCCTTCGAGGGTGTGTATTACAGACAAATCAGAGGAACAGCGATGGGCACAACCTTTGCCCCATCTTATGCCAATCTGTATATGCACACCTTCGAAGGCGAATTCATTTGGAAGACCCATCAGTTCAGTAAGAATATCGTTAAATATTACAGATATATTGATGACGTGATCATCCTATGGGAGGGGGATCTCGGTATAGTGGACGAGTTTGTCAGATATATTAATAATAATAATTATAATCTTAAATTCACTGAAAATCATTCTCGTACTGAAATTGAATTTCTTGACCTGCGACTTTTTGTAAATAGTGACAACAAAACAGCAGTTACCAACTATAGGAAACCCACCGAAAGAAACAGTTTCATTGATTATAAGAGTGCCCATCAACGCCATTGGAAAGATAACATCCCTTACAGCCAGTTTCTTAGATTGAGAAGAAATTGTAGCTCTATTAGCGACTTCAATAAAGAAGCAGACATTATGGCGAACAAGTTTTTAGTTAAAGGATATGATCCCGTCAAAATCAATGAATCTAGAATTAAGGCCACGGGGCGTACTAGGGATTCACTGTTAAGAACAGATCACATGAGTTCGACAGGTAGACTCCATAAACAAAATGCACAGGACCAGGATTCCATCCGATTCATAACTACCTATAATGAAGGCCATATGATTGTCAAGGAGGCCTTTAGGAAACATTGGGGCATACTAAAATCAGATAGTATGCTAGCACCATCATTATCAGAACATCCACTAATCACCTTTAGGAAGGGTAGAAACTTGAGAAATCTGTTAGCCCCTAGTAAATTAAAAACAGTGAAAGGAAATAAAACAACATTGAATAAGAGTAATTGGCTAAGTTTGAAGGAAGGCACATATAAATGTGGTAAACAAAACTGCAGTATGTGCAAACATGTAAATAAAGATCCCAACTTCACAAATAGTGATAAATCTCGTAACTTTAAGATTCAATGCCGTTGCACTTGCGATTTTACTCATGTTGTATATTTATTAACGTGTGGGTGTGGCCTTATGTATGTGGGCCGCACGAAAAGGAAGATCAGACGTAGAGTGTCAGAACATCTCAATAATATTATAAATGAGATGGATAAGCACAGTGTTCCCCTTCACTTTAGAGACACTCATGGTGGAGACCCCCGAACACTCAAGGTACAGGTCATTGACTGGATTCCCCCCTCCATCCCTAACAGATTACTTACATTACGTAAACGTGAGACATTCTGGATACAGAAGTTGAACTGTCTGTGTCCAGGTGGTCTCAATGTTGATTTAGATTTAGCAGCCTTCATGTAAGTTTTCCTATTTATAGCTTTCAGTTTAGGATAAGGTCCTTTAGTGTACAGTGTTTCAGAGAATTTTTGGGATAGGTGTACTTATATACACATGTATGTTTATATGTGTGCACATCTCCCTTTATTTATACATTTGTGTATGTATATTTATATATGTATGTGACAAAGAATTAATTAATCAATTTATTTATTAATGATATATTTTTATTATGTATATTTTGGACATTTTAAATATTTTTGAGATTTTTAGTATTTTTAATATATATTTTAAATTACATGATTTGATTAATTTGAATATGAATATTTTTATGTCCAGAATATTTAAATAGTATCCAAATAACATTTAAGTAGTATAATACTTAAATGTTTTCAAATCAGTATTATTATGTATTTTAATGGCATAACTTATGGGTGCTAATAGTAATAATCAATATAGAGTAGATAGGATACAATGGCTGTTCCCTTATACATTGGTTTAGATTTTGATCTATGCACAATATACACCGTACTATTAATGGCTATAAAAACATTTGTGAAAATACATTGGTTTTTGAATCTATTAGTGATAGTTTTTTTTGCGGTCTATTATTTTACATTTTTCGGTAAAATTTAGTAATTATATGTTTAACAGTACATTATTATATATGTTTTCAATAGTATAAAATTTAAATATTTGTGTTTTTAATAGATTTTTGTTATAATAACTTTGTTCTTTCTTTGTCTTTTATTTTGTACTATCCTTCAACATTTTTTCGACAATTGGCAAAATATGCTTGTGAAAATCTAGTTTATTGTAGTTTAGTAATGACATCATTTGGTTTATTAACTTATTTTGTTGTAGTATAATTTATATACCATTTTATAGTATTTTAGCATAGTTATGTTTTTAATCGTATTATTATAATATGTGCCACTTATTTAATATGCATCGTAACTCTAGCTTGCTTCCCACAACAAACACAGCAGGCAGGCTAGTTATATAAAGAGACCTTTCTCCATCCAATAAAATAAGCTTGCTGGCTATATAATAACCTGCACTGTGAGAAGGGACATGAACTTTTACCTCTTGAGAAAGACCGCACGGTGGCGGTTGAAACGCGTTGAGGCTTTTGGACTACATGAGGATCCGTACTTTGTTCCAGTGACGTTACCGGCTTCTACATTGACGCTCTCTAATACAAGCGTTTTTTTTATTTGAAGTCACTACAACGGACATTAACTCAAAACGAACACTTTTGGCTCAGAAACTTTCATGTTCATTTGCAAAGATTTATGTTTTAACTGCCGTGGAGATCATATGTTATTTTAACAAACCGCCTGAATAAATTACAATTTTGTAAGTACAATTCAGAGAGTGGGGTGTGTTTGTTGTATCTACCTACACTTGAGTCTGTTTGCGCTTATCTGTTTCAGAGATTTGGGATTCTACTTTACTTCAGGAGGCACGCAGGACACCTTCGGTCATTTTTGCAGCAACAGGTCTCGTATATAATAATCATTACACAGTTGTACTTATTTGCACCTATTGTGTTTTTTGCTCATTGTCTGATCTTTAGGAATTTGTATAATAATAATTAGTGATTCCAAACTAACACACGTTAATCTATATTTTTTTATATTATATTTATTTATTGCTTTCATTAAGTATTAATTTTTATTCTAATTCTTATTGTTATTTATCCTTTTGGTGTTTATTTTGTTACATCATAGCAATTTTGAATCACCCCTGGCAGCTAGCGCTGTTTAATTATTGTGCTTTGTAGAGAAAAGCCACAGCAGCAGCTGATACTCTGAATCCATCTGTGTCCGAATGGAGACCTCATCAACTGAGAACATCACCCCCACCAGACAGACAAGCCCGAGATTCTTAGGTAATACTTAAATTTTCTATATATATATGTACCACCAATCCCCTCGAAATATGCCCATCCATCAGAGGCAGTCTTCCAACACCGAAAGACTGAACTGACTCCAGAATCACCTAACACTTGGCCCCCCTTTCTAGGAGGCTCCCCATTTTCTTCTTTTGTCAATACCTCTCCCATAGGAGGTACAACAAGACTCAGGCTTAACTGGGCCCACACACGGGTACATATCTTACTCACATGAGAGCCCAGTGCCTGACTTTACGAGTTTATAATTACTCTGTGATCCCTCCTGCTTTGGTGGTACAGAGGACTGTCTCTCACTCATGTTTGTTTAAGACACAAGTTAACTATGTTTTACCCTTTAGGTTGTTCTCTTGGTTGCACCCATTACTTGTAAGACTTCTGAGAAACAGCAGGTTATGTAAATGACACGTCGGGAGCAACTAAGTAATTGATGTTAAGTTAATCTAAGTTTATGTTTAAGTTAAAAATACCTACTACAATGTTTTTAGTCCTACTGATTTGCTCACCTTTCTATATGTCTATTCCTTGCCCTATTACATATGACTTATCTCTCACGCACTCTTCACTTCCACTACTCACAAACTATGATTCTATCTGGAGGGGGGTTCTAACTCCACTAACTCCGTCCATCCTTACTTATCTCGGACAGTATTAGATTGGATACTCTTATCTGTATCTCCTCCTGAACCCCTCACTTGGCTAAACTATTGACATTAAAATTTAATTTCTATCCCCTTTTTTGGCTCCGCCCCTCTCTTTCTCTTTTTCTTCTTTTTTCTCCTCCCCCCTCATCCCTCCCTTCTCTTTTTTTACCTTTCAATTAGGGCCCTCTGCCTTAATTCTTTTATTTCTTCTCTCGCCTCTTCTTTCTTTTTTCAAACCTAAGTGGCTCTTGTCCACTGTAGTGCTTTACTTACTTACCTTGCACGAATTATAATTACACCATTAGACTAATATTTCTACTTCGACCATCTTTCAGACTCTACCCGTGCAGCCTTTCACCGCCAAGCCCAGGGGTGGGAACCACTAACTCACTGTCCTGCCCTCTTCCCAATCTTTGTGTTTGCTCAACCTACCCCTCTTGTGCCTACCTCCTCCTGTAACCCAAATTTAAGAATGGAAAATCTTCGGTTTCTATCTCTTAACACACAGGGACTTAACTCCCCAACTAAACGTAGCCTACTTTTGAATCACCTACAAAAAAATAAAATAGACATCGCCTGTATACAGGAGACTCATTGGACACGAACTGCTTCTCTATCTCGTATATCTAAAAGATTCCCCATAGTAATGGAGGCCTCCTTTGACTCAAAATCCAGAGGGGTAGCAATCTTTATCAGTAAAAATGTAGAATACGAATCCATATATCTAGATGTAGACCCCCAAGCACGTTATCTCATACTAATATGTAAAATCAATACTCATATAGTCACCCTTGTAAATCTCTATGCTCCTAATACCAGACAAGTCCACTTTCTCAGAAAAGTCCTCCGACGTGTGTCTGAGGTGATACAAGGAGAGCTCATAATTGCAGGAGATTTCAACTTGGTTTGGAATCATGTCCTAGACAGAAATGGTCCCAAAGTTTCCACACGAAATAGATCTATAAATTCACTCTCAAAAACTTTTCAGACACTCATGAGCCAACACAACTTGTATGACGCATGGAGATCATATCACCCGCAAGAGAGGGATTACACCTTCTACTCCCCTGTACACAAATCACATACCAGAATAGACTACTTCTTTGTCCCACCGAGGTCTTTAGATAAAATCTTACATACCAAGATCATTCCAATAACTTGGTCAGACCATGACGCCTTATATCTATCATTTAACACCCATACTGCACCCATATCACATCCCTCTTGGAGACTCAAAGACTGGTTATTAACAGACACTTCAATAAAGCTAAAATTACACGAGCTAATCTGTAACTTTCTAGATCTCAATGACGACAAGCTCACTTCCACTGAAAACTTATGGGCTACACTCAAGGCTTTCCTTAGAGGCCATCTCATACATTTGGACAACACAAAGCGTAGGGAGAGAGACACCAATTTATCCGAGCTAATAGTCCAATCCAAAATCATAAGGGAACAACTACATAGCTCATACTCTGCTGTTCTCAATGATCAGCTTTCCGCGCTAAATAAAAAGATACAAGATTTAGAACTTATTAGAACACAGGCCATGCTGGAAAAATTTAAGAAACTCTATTACCATTTTAGTAACAAACCCTCTTCCCTATTAGCTCAGAAGCTTAGGCAATGCACGGCACAGTCAAGAGTCCTTGCGGTCGGGAATGAGGTAGGCGAATTAGTTCATTCACCTAGAGACATAGGACACGCGTTTCGAGACTACTATCTTAAACTTTACAATCTAGAGACGGCTCGAGACAGCACACCTCCCACCAACCCAGTGATAGACACCTTCTTATCTTCGCTACAACTTCCTACCTTAAGACCAGAAACTAAGATAGCACTAACGACCCAAATAACTATAACAGAGGTCACGCAAGTTATTAAATCCCTAAAATTAGGAAAATCACCAGGCCCAGATGGTTATACCGCTAGGTTCTACAAAAATTATCAAGATATACTAGCCCCTATTCTTTGCAGAATGTTCCAAGAGATCATGCAAAAGGGATCTTTTAATCCCGAATTTCTAGAAGCTACAGTAGTTACCATACTGAAATCGGGAAAATCACCAGAGCAGTGCAGTAGTTATAGGCCTATATCCCTTCTCAACATTGATGCTAAATTATATGCTAAACTCCTTGCCATTAGAATCTCAAAAGGGATCACACAAATAATACATTCTGACCAGGTAGGTTTCATTCCCGGCCGTGAAGGCCCTGATGCTACTAGGCGCATTCTTGATGTCTTTGGGCTAGCATCCAGGAGAGAAGAGCCCTTTATGGCTCTCTCCCTGGATGCAGAAAAAGCCTTCGATAGGGTTAGATGGGACTATCTGTGGGAGACGATGAAACACTTTGGCTTCCCGGCCCCCTTTATCAAAGCTATACAGGCCCTCTACTCTTCCCCCACGGCTAGAATTAAGGGAGTGGGTTTTCATTCAGAACCTTTTTCCATAACCAACGGTACCCGTCAGGGTTGCCCTTTATCACCCTTGCTTTTTGCCCTAGCAATTGAACCCCTGGCTCAGGCCATTAGATCTAACCCACTGGTCAAGGGCATCTCCTTAGCAGGCTCCGACCATAAAATATCTCTATACGCAGATGACATCACCCTCTTCCTTACCTCCCCAACAACCTCACTTAAAGAACTCTTAAACATCATTAAGACATTTGGTGAAATCAGCTTTTACAAACTTAATGTAACAAAGACAGAGGCACTTCCCCTTAACCTCTCTACTAGGGAGCTTGGAACTCTGCAGAGCGCTTATTGCTTCCAATGGAACACTTCCTCCATAAAAGTCCTGGGAGTACACCTGGCCCCAGACATAACAACCACCATAGCCAAAAATTATACAGAAAAGCTCCCGGCCCTTCGAAGACTCCTGGATTCCTGGGAATTCAGAGAGATCTCCTGGTCGGGTAGGATCGCGGCCATTAAGATGTCTTTTTTACCAAAAATCACCTATCTCTTCAGATGCATCCCCTATAATATCCCGAGACCAGTCCTAAACAAATTACAAAGCCTTATTACAACATATACTTGGAAAGACAGGAGACCGAGAACAGCTAGACATACCCTAGAAAGGCCTACTGACCAGGGAGGACTTGCACTTCCCAACATTATCACATACTATAATGCAGCCAGACTTACACACTTACTCGCGTGGAACGACAAATCTCAAGCACCAGGCTGGTATCATATAGAGGCCTCTCTATTCCCATGCCATCTTATGCTCTCTGATCTGCTCTGGATCCCCTCCCACCATGGACAAACCCTGAGAGACATTCATTCCATCTTCCATGATGCCCTTCTCTTTTGGGAACAGATTCGACACACTCCCTTCATAGCACCCCACCCCTCACCCAACCTCACCCTCTCTGCAGCCATATTTGCCCTACCAGATGCACACCCAGAACTCTGGCAGCACTTGCATATTACATCTGTGACAGATTTTTATGACTCTAGCACGTGGACTTCACACCATCAGCTTTGCACTAAATTCCTAATACCTCCGAGACTACAATTTGAGGCCTTCCGGCTTAGCTCCCTACTACGCTCATGGGGCTACCCTAAGCAGCATCTTAGACCCCTCTCACTCTGGGAGCAAGCTTGGACGAAGGCCCACCTCATTAAACACCCATTATCCTTCCATTACAACCTACTGTCTAGCACTAAAGCGCAACAAAAGATCCCTCAGATTCTGGCATGGGAGAGAGAGATTGGTTTCATAGTGGACACTGCCATTTGGCACAAAAGAATCCAGATAACTAGAAAACTCTTACACTGTGCCACGTTATGGGAGTTATACTATAAGCTACTAGTGAGATGGCACCTGGTCCCATCCATATTACATAAAATTTATAGTTCACATTCCCCCATGTGTTGGAGGATGTGTGGACAGACGGGCACGCCCTTACACATATGGTGGTCTTGCCCAAAAATACAGCCGCTATGGAGAGAACTCTTTTGCACTCTTCACACCATAAACATTAATCCTCCTTATCTACCAGAAATCACCCTATTACATATACAAACACCTAATCTGAATAAGACTTCTGAGGCTTTAACAATTTATGTTTTCATGGCATTGAAATTAGCGATTGATAGAGAATGGAAAAAAAAGAGACCTCCATCCTTCGCACAAGTACTGACAATCATCAGATACATTAGGATAATGGAACAATACTCTCACAGAGTGCTAGATAAAACAGATTCCTACAGTGACACCTGGTCTCCTTGGCTAACAATCCACCCAGATTGTGACAACTCTCGTATTCCCCCTCACACCTAAATTATCCCCTCCACCTTAACCCCAATCCTGTCCCCCCCTCTACCTACCTCCACCCCTGGGCTGACACTGTTGACATGGTTGAGAATTACCTTCATAACTCCAACACCTTCCAAATGTTCTCTTCTAAATATTACCCTTAGACCCTTCTGACCTGATGGTGTAAATATCATTAATAATACATCCTATCTATCTCTTATCATAGAAAAATAAGACATCCTCTGGTATTAACACCAACACATATATAATGGACTGACACGCACAAGAATATAAATACAGATATTCTGGCAGTAATGTTTTAAGTAACCTGAACTGTATTAGCTGTACTCCAAACTTTTCAAATGATTGTAAGTGCAGTCCATGGTATATTGGACAATGTTGTGTATGTTAACATTTTTGTTTTACTTTATAAAAGTCTTAATAAAAAACCAAAATTTAAAAAAAAAAAAAAAATTCACAAAACCCTTAATTGCAATAAAAAGAGTGACTATTAAACCCAGGCCTGGTTAGTACTATTATCTGACACACTACCGTAAAACTACGGTTATTACAAATAATGTTCGAAGTATATAACATATCTTAAACTATGCGCTGTTATAAATAAACATTGTGTGAAAGATAAACTGTTGCAACATAATTCAAAAAAGACACAGATTAACAATGTCCATTTTAACAGAGCACTTAGTGTGAAACACACGCTCTGTGAATGAAATGTGTTACAAAGAAGCAGTTCCAGCGTTACTGATTGGGAAACCAACTGTAATAGAATTACTGAGCGAACAGTCTCACCACATTCGCGGTACAAAGTTCCAGTATTTGCTCCAACACTAGCTTGTATAATTACCACTTGATCACTCCAAACTTTGCATGTTTCTCATGCCGGATCCTGGTAATTCTCCAAACAAAGCGGTTTGTGTTAAGGCTCCGTTACGGTTAATGCCTCCTTGTATTTACAAAACCGGAACTTCCATTCAAGACTGCTGCATGCTTGTCAGTTGTTAGAACCACATGAAGTAACTCGGTATGCTTCAGACCAGCTGCCAGGGACTTAGCACTCCACTTCAAACAGTTGCCGCTTCACAAAACGTCAGGCATGACGCGTTTCGCCCCTCCCCTTAGTGGGCTGACTTTAGGGCTTCATCGGATGTTTGTTTCTGGTGATAACACCCCTTTTATAGCTCAATAGCTAATTTAAATTTTTAATTGATGACAGTTTTGGCACCATATTGCAACCTCATATTCAAAGATAAACGAAAAACTTTTAATTGCACAAACACCATATTTGTTGAGATGTAAAAAAATATTTGAGATGTAAAAAAATTGCAATGGTAAACACATTGTGTAGTTCTGATTCTGCCATCCCGGAATGAAAAAGAATAAACCCAAACATATGTTGCATAACATGTAATTATTCAACAAATATGGTGTTTGTGCAATTAAAAGTTTTTTGTTTATCTTGATCAAGATAGAGTGCACACATTTCAATAATTAGTCATTTGGACATATGCAGCTGATTTAATGCTGTTTCAGTTGAGCACCTATCTTTGATTACGAACCAAGTGGAGTTTATTTATTATTTGGTATCCACCATATTGTCAGGAACTCTGTTGTTTTTCATTCTGGGGTGGCAGAATGGCATTTAAAATTACTGATGAAAGATGGCAAAGTGATGTGAGTGAAGCTTTTAAAGCCACAATAATCATTGATGAGCAAAACATTGATGAAAAAAGTGAGGATGTGTTTACAGCATTTAAACTATATAAAGCTAAAGCCATTAAAGAATTGAAACTTAAATGGGAGATTGCTAGCCTTGAGAACTATGTTAGAGAAAAACTAATACCAAGAGGTCTAAGGATTAAACTGGACCCTGGCATTAGTTTAAGAGGACCAAATGCTGATAATGAATTTGTTGCAAAATGGAATGCAATTCTAACTAAATGTACAATTGAACTGATGGAATTAATGATATCAGAGGATAAAATTAAGTTAGAAGAAAGTAAGATAGAAGTAGAAAAGGCATACATAGCTGTAAATATTTTTTCTGTAGATCCAGCTTTCGAAAAACTAAATAAAGAGATCCAAAGGAATCTAGATAAATTACAAAATGAAGTGAAATTCAGAAAGAGGAAAAAATTAATGAGAGATCAGGATGATGAAAGGAAAAACAAGATCTATATCTACAGAAATAGTAATAACAGCAGGTTTTCATATGACTCAGGGACTGACAACTCAGATAATGAGCAAAATGAAATTGTGGTGGGCTCTTCTTCAGACCTGCCCCCTTTAGGCGGAAAACAAGGAGGGGGGGCAGGAGAAAGAGAGGGAGGTGGACGCTCTTCAAACAGGAGAAGAGGTGGTGGGAGATACAAGAACAACAGAGGTACACGGATGTTAACCAGGAATCAGAGGGTATAACCTCTATTCTTGGCTCACATGGATCTGGGGGTGTTGACACCCTCAGGGTTGTGAACCTATCTTCCGTTCCCCTTTCCCTCACACAAATGTCACTGCTAAGTAAAGGTTTGACGTTCTGTCCATCGGCACATCTGGATAAATTTGAATTCATAAAAGATCTTAATTTATTTGCCAGGAAGTTGGTACTTAAAAAAGTGATGAATAGAAAAATGGGTCCGGATGTGCCTCTGGACAGAAGTGACAAACCTGCCCTGGATGATTTACTGTCACTCTTAGAGGAGCAAAATGAGGATGTTGATATCACTCAACACCCTAAAAAATCCAATTTTAGACCGACTTCAAAATACATGCCCCCACTCTCAACAGCTCCAGAGATTCAAAACTTTGTAAGATGCGTTGAAAAAGAGATTGGGGATTTACAAGGATGTGAAGTTGTTCAGGATAATTTGAGTATAAATGAGAGAAGGTCTCTCAAAGAATTACTCAATAGTAAGGGACTCATTTTTAAATCATCCGACAAGGGTGGTAACTTGGTGGTCATGAATGATCATGATTATGTGACAGAAATCCAGAGGCAATTATCGAATACTACACAGTATGAATTGACAAACAGAATTGCATTTGACACATCTTGTAATGAGCTTTTGTTTATTCTCAATGATGCATTGAGAGAGGGGCTAATAACAACTAAAGAACATGCATTCATGTTCAAAAAGTTTCCAATTGTGCCAACCTTTTACTGCATCCCCAAGCTGCACAAAAGCATGAGCAAACCGCCGGGACGACCAATTATCTCGGGCATAGGGGGGCCTATGGAAGGAGCGAGTAGATATATAGACTACTTTATGAGACCCTTCCTGAGTTCACTGCCCTCCTATGTCCAGAATACTTCGGATGTCCTTAGGAAATTAGATGGCATTGACGTTGATGAAGACACATGGTTAGTAACCCTTGATGTCGAGTCGTTATACTCCTCGATCCCCCATAATGTGGGAATCAGAGCAACCAGATATTTTCTCGAACAAAGAGGGTATGATTTTCAAAAACATACTGATTTTGTAATCTCTTTGTTACAACTCATATTGAACAATAATATATTCCAATTTGATGGAAGATATTATAGACAGCTCCAAGGCACGGCCATGGGTGCCACATGTGCCCCCAAATATGCATGTTTACATCTTGGCTTATGGGAGGCACGAGAGGTTTTTTCGTGCTTTGAATCCCTAGTGGAGGCACATGTGGCACTCTGGCTTCGCTATGTGGATGATATTCTACTCCTGTGGTGGGGCAGCAAAGAGTTGCTAGAGAATTTCTTGAGTATTTTGAACACTGACAATGGGTACAACATCTTTCTTACATGTGAAATGAGTAAAGATGAAGCAACTTTTCTAGATCTATCAATTAGGAAAGAAGGTAGACGTCTAACCACTAAGGTCCATCGAAAATAGCCTTTTACATGCTACCAGCCATCATCCTGAATGCCTAAAAACTGGCATTCCAGTTGGCCAATTCCTTCGGTTACGAAGGAATTGTTCCGACTTAGAGGAGTTTGAATCACAGGCCAAAGAGATGTCGTCTAGGTTCCTTGGAAGAGACAGGTTAAAAGGGCCTGGACGAGGGCTAGAAATAGCAGAAGAAATGATCTGCTCTACAAACATAATGCAGTTAAAAGGAATGGTGATAAGGTACGCCTCATAACTAAGTACAATGCACACTGGGGCAAACTTAGAGACATAATGAATAAATATTGGCATATGTTGACTATTGATACTGAACTGAAAGATTATGTAGGAGACTTCCCTTTGTTGACAGCACGCAGAGCTGATAGTCTTATGGATAAGCTTGTTAGAAGTGAATACATAAGAGAACCGAAAACCAATTGGTTAAGCACAAGAAGCAAATGGCAAGGCTGTAGCCCCTGTGGGCATTGCGTGTATTGCAGGTTTATACAAAAAACATGTAAATTTGAAACTTTAACAGGTAGACAATACAATATAAAACAGTGGATAACCTGCAACACTACAGGTGTCATTTACCTCTTGCACTGCTCATGCCCCCTATTTTACATAGGGAAAACTAAGCGTGATCTGAAAGATCGAGTCAGAGAGCACAGGGATGACATTAAGAACAAAGAGCAGGATAGCCCAGTGGCCAGACACTTTGAATTATATCATAATTCTGATTTTACTATTATGAAAGTAACTGGCATTCAGCACATAAAACAGCACCGCCGTGGTGGTGATGTTGACAATATGCTATTAAGGAATGAATCCAGATGGATTTATCGATTAAATACACTGGCTCCAAATGGCCTTAATGAAAAAATAGATTTCTCATGCTTTCTGTAGAACTTTTCCCTAGTAGGGGATAAATGCTAAAGAACCTTTGGTATCTCTATACTTACATTTTTTCAGTTGTGTATGCAATAGTCATTAGTTTGGCTTAAAAGATAAGCAAAGTTTTGAGATGTAAAAAAATTGCAATGGTAAACACATTGTGTAGTTCTGATTCTGCCATCCCGGAATGAAAAAGAATAAACCCAAATATATGTTGCATAACATGTAATTATTCAACAAATATGGTGTTTGTGCAATTAAAAGTTTTTCGTTTATCTTTGAATATGAGGTTGCAATATGGTGCCAAAACTGTCATCAATTAAAAATTTAAATTAGCTATTGAGCTATAAAAGGGGTGTTATCACCAGAAACAAACATCCGATGAAGCCCTAAAGTCAGCCCACTAAGGGGAGGGGCGAAACGCGTCACGCCTGACGTTTTGTGAAGCGGCAACTGTTTGAAGTGGAGTGCTAAGTCCCTGGCAGCTGGTCTGAAGCATACCGAGTTACTTCATGTGGTTCTAACAACTGACAAGCATGCAGCAGTCTTGAATGGAAGTTCCGGTTTTGTAAATACAAGGAGGCATTAACCGTAACGGAGCCTTAACACAAACCGCTTTGTTTGGAGAATTACCAGGATCCGGCATGAGAAACATGCAAAGTTTGGAGTGATCAAGTGGTAATTATACAAGCTAGTGTTGGAGCAAATACTGGAACTTTGTACCGCGAATGTGGTGAGACTGTTCGCTCAGTAATTCTATTACAGTTGGTTTCCCAATCAGTAACGCTGGAACTGCTTCTTTGTAACACATTTCATTCACAGAGCGTGTGTTTCACACTAAGTGCTCTTTTAAAATGGACATTGTTAATCTGTGTCTTTTTTGAATTATGTTGCAACAGTTTATCTTTCACACAATGTTTATTTATAACAGCGCATAGTTTAAGATATGTTATATACTTCGAACATTATTTGTAATAACCGTAGTTTTACGGTAGTGTGTCAGATAATAGTACTAATCAGGCCTGGGTTTAATAGTCACTCTTTTTATTGCAATTAAGGGTTTTGTGAATTTTGTTTTTGACATGTGTAGGTTTAGCAAATAAACCACTCGTTATTTATGCAATTTGTGTGCTGCCTTGTCATTCTTTTTCACAGCATTTACTTTTAGCTGTGACTACTCTCTTATTCATTTATATAATATTTCATTATGACTGCTAGCACCAAAATTGTTTTTGTTTGTGATCAAGATAGAGTGCACACATTTCAATAATTAGTAAGTCAATTAGATTAGTCTGACATGATCTCCCTGAAGTAAAACCATGCCGATTTTGGTCCTCTAAATTGTTTGTCTTTATGTAAGTCATAATTCTTTCTTTTAAGAGGCTTTCCATTAATTTCCCTACTACTGAAGTTAAACTAAATGGCCTACAGTTACCAGATTCTTCTGCCCTTTTTATGAAGAGGTATTACATTTCCTATTCTCCAGTCATCTGGGACAGCTCCTATTAATAGTGACTGATTAAACAGATCAGTTAATGGGACAGTTAGCACTGATCAAAGTTCTTTTAAAACCCTTGGATGAATTTTATCAGGACCCACTGCCTTTTTAACATTTATTTTTGATAATGCTAACAAAACCTCATCCTCTGTAAAAAGATTACTGTTAAGCTTGTTTCTATTTTTCGTAGCATCCCTTAATGTAGACATTGTATATTCACAATCTTTTGTAAAAACAGAACAGAAGTAATCATTGAGACAGTCTGCAATCTGCTTATATCCTTCTATTATTCTACCATCAACTGATTTCAATTTTACTATTCCTACCTTATTTTTTCTTCTTTCACTGATATATCTAAAGAATGTTTTGTCCCCATGTTTTACTGTCTGTGCTATCTTCTCTTCTGCATGAGCTTTAACCTTCCTAATTAACTGCTTTCATCATCGGCTTGTGTTTGTCTGTAATTTTTATAAGCTATCTTTTTTGTCTTTACAGCATGTGCTACTTCTTTGGAAAACCAAATTGGTTTCCGCTTTCTTTTACTTGTACAGACATGTATAATACAGTGTGCGGTTGCATCTAAAATGGCACCTTTCACAAATTCCCACTGTTCTTGTAATAAGAGTTTTCCCCTTTAAATTGTTTTTTTTAGGTATTCTCCCATTAATGAAAAATCTGCCTTCCTAAAGTCTAAAACCTTTGTTTTAGTCTGGGTGGACAGTTCCTGCACATGAATACTAAACTAAACAGATTGATGATCACTGGATCCTACGTTCTCACCTACAGACACATATGAAACTGTATCACTGTTTGTAAGCATTAGATCTAATATAGATTCCTTACGAGCTGGTTCCTTAACTAATTGCTCAAGTGATTCCCCTAGCAGAGATTCAAGAATATACCTGCTTCTAGCTGATCTAGCAGAAGGAATCTTTCAGTCTATATCTGGAAAATTAAAGTCCCCCAGTACTATAACCATACCCTTCATGGTCATTTTGGAAATTTCTTCTAATAACAGATTGTCCAGTTTTTCATCCTGCCTATATACAACCCCTATTCTAAGCACATTTTTATCTCCAATTTCCAAAGCCAACCAAATACTTTCCACCTCATCATTTGTTCCTACAATTTCAGTAACCTTTATATTTTCATTTACATACAGAGCAACTCCTCCACCTTTCTTTCCTACTCTGTTCTTTTTAAATAACCTGTATCCAGGTATGACCATGTCTCAGTCATGCAAATCATTGTACCATGTTTCTGTTATAGCTACTAAATCCAAGTTGTCCTTAGTCATTATTGAAATGAGTTCAGGTAATTTATTGCCTAAGCTGCGAACATTTGTGCTCATGGCACAAAGTATTTTTCTACTAGAAATTCTAGAATTGTTACTTGGACTAAGCATTTGAACTCCTCTCCCAGATACTCTGTTCCTTTAACATCCAAATGCAAGTCATCTCTCCTAAATACAAAAAAAAAAGGGGGAGAGCCCCTACTCGATATGCTCCTATAAATAAGTAGATTGCCTGAAACAATTGCACCAGATCCGCTGCAGAAAACAGTCTCAATATATTTCAATGTAAATGTATGCAGAACAGCTTCTCTGTCTTTCAGGATACCAAGAAGTGATTAACCCTCTCTTTGGGATGTAATAATATCGATGTATGTTGAACCAGTTCAATGCCCGGTATGCCAGTAGATGTATTATAAAATATACACGTAGTAAAAGCCTGTGGTCCCCTTAAACCACTATTGCACTTCTCACACTTAGATCTTTGCAAAGTCACAATTACCCCTCCATTGGCGGTAATAGGTAGGTACACACTGATATAACCCAAACAATCCAAATCACAGTGAAAGTGTAAAAAATAATAACAAGTTCAGAAGTTCCAGCTTGGGTCCCAAACACTCACCGGCTAGCGTGCTCTCCCGGGCAACGGCCCGTCCACCTTCTACGGAGCGAGCATCCTCGCTGAATGCCGGGCATCGTGTGTAAGTTGGGCGTGACTCAATCTTATCTCCTGATTGGTCCGCTTAGAATTACGTACCTCCTAGGCTCGCCTGTTGTAATCCATAGGTGAAATACCGGCGTCCGATACTCTGAGGGACAAGCAGTCCTCCTTTTGGCTATACCGGGCAAGGTCTCCGTTGACAACAGAACTTATCTTCCACTTCTCGTTAATCCCTTTATCCAAGACAGGTCCGGCGGGCAATGCAGCCAAGGTGTTAACGAGTGGCAAAACAGGAAACCACAAAAAAGAAAAGAAACTTTCGCTAAACAGCTTTAAGATAAAAAATAAACTTTTATTTAACTTTGCTAAAATATAATATCATTGAGAGAAGGGATAAACACCCCTGTGTACAGACTAACGCGTTTCGGCTAGGAGACCCGTACTCATAGTCCTTGATCTCCTAAATAACCTAGTATCTTTCCAAACAGAGCTATAATGGCCAATAAAAACAAATCCTCGTTCCCTGCACCACTTATCTAACCAAGAATTAAATGTTGTTATCTGCTCCATCTTTCCTGCTTCCTGGCCATACACAGGTAAAATAGCAGAAAATTATAGAGTTGATGCCACATTCTCTAAATGATTACCTAGGTCACAAAACTCTTTCTGAACAGCAGCAACATGATTACTAGCCAGATCATTTGTTCCTAAATAATCATATCTAACTCACTTTCCTTTCCTGCTGCCTTAACAATTCTCAAAATACGATTCTTATCACTGTGAGCAGTAGCTCCTGGAAGACATCTAACCTCCCTTGAGATATATATATATATATATATATATATTTATATATATATCGATTGTGTGAAACGGCACTCGCCAAATAAACATCCACCAGGTGCTCGGCAGGGCAAAATACACACAGTAGAATAGAACTGGGTCCAACGGACGGCCTCCGTTGTTGAATGTGATCCAAGAACAGCAGTCACACAGGAATTTTTCAAAGATCCGATTTATTAAGCAAAAGAGAAACCAGACGTTTCGGCTCTACCGTGAGCCTTTCTCAATGGTATACAGACCGGATGTATACCATTGAGAAAGGCTCACGGTAGAGCCGAAACGTCTGGTTTCTCTTTTGCTTAAAAAATCGGATCTTTGAAAAATTCCTGTGTGCCGGGTGTTCTTGGATCACATTCAACAACGGAGGCCGTCCGTTGGACCCAGTTCTATTCTACTTTATATATATATATATATATATACACAGTATGTTTTTATCACTTTAAAAGACCATCAAATACAGTAGAATTGCATAATTAACAATATAGAATATCACTTTCAAACAAGCTGCCAATTTTTTTTCTGACAACTTTCAAAGTTTGTATTAATTTCCCTGTTTCACATCATGTGACTGTCATCAGCCTATCACAAACCAATGTATGTTTATATGTAAAGTCTTGCACATGCTTCTTAGTTAGTGTGTGCGTAAAAAGGACTATGCACAATATAATAATTAAAGTAAATTAGAAAGTTTTTTTGTTTTTTTTTAAACTGAATTATTTTTTAAATTAAGTTTGATTTTGGCTTTAGCAAAAGTATACTGTAAAATTGTCTTCCCTTTAATGAGTTTCCAATGGCTTGTTAAATCAGCTGCATAATTTAAAATGCATGGTCAATTGTTCCTTTGGGTTTGTTTTTGTATACAAAATAGCTGTTTCGGCTATATGAAACCACAATCCAATAAAATGGGAGGAGCTTTTGGGGAGATTAGACCTCAATTTTCTATCTGTCTAATGAAACAAATTCCTTCTTATCTTGTTTATCACTGTTTACTTAAAGACCAATACTTATGGAGAACAATGGAAAAATTAGCATTTTCATACCTCTCAGTAGGGATGGGCGAATGTTTTGCAACATTCGAAAAACGGCACAAATTTTAACACGTTTGTTTGAATTGAATTTCGAATGTTTACATAACATTCTAACATTCGATTTTCGAATGTTTGGTTTTGAATTTTACGATTACATTCGAAAATATTCTTTTTGAAAAATTCGAATTTAAATTGTAATAGTATTTCTAATGCTTTTTCTTTAAATGTAATATTCGAATTATGCAATATTCGAATTCGAAAAATTCGAATTTAGATTGTAATAGTATTTCTAATGCTTTTTCTTTAAATGTAATATTCGAATTATGCAATACATGTATTCGAATTCGAAAAATTCGAATTTAGATTGTAATAGTATTTCTAATGCTTTTTCTTTAAATGTAATATTCGAATTATGCAATATTTGAATTCGAAAAATTTGAATTTATATTCGAATTCGAAAAATTCGAATTTATATGTTTGTAATAGTATTTCTAATGCTTTTTTTAAATGTAATATTCGAATTATGCAATATTCTATATGGAAACATTCGAAATGATATATTTGTATCTATTTATGTATGAATTTACTAGATTCCCGCCCTACCACATGAACTATTGAACTTCTGAATAGTATTTGTTAAATAGAATGTTAAATTCGAAATTTCGATTGTGGACATTCGATATAATTATAAACATTCAAATTCGAAAGTGACATTCGAAAACTTTAATATTCGTTCTTATCGACATTCGGATTTAGATTTCGAATTTTCGGTAATAACATTCGTTCTACATTCGAAATTCGAAAATTTACACATTCACCCATCCCTACCTCTCAGTCACAGCCCCCACTGTGATGTCATCTAAAACTTCTTGTTTACATATTATTTCAGTATAAGCAATAATACAACGGGCAAAATCAGTTATAGCAAATGTCAAAATAAAGGTGATGGAGCTATTAGTAAACTTTTTAATACACTCAAGTAAGTAAAACTGATTGTGAACATATAAAAGGGGAGAAATACAATACACTATCCCTTTGAGTAATTCATTGACTGGTAATCTTTACTAATATTTTACAGCTTGGACTTTTCCTCAGAGTTTAATCTCACTGCAATTATAACTTTCCCTCCGGGAATATCTCATCAGTTGTCATTCATTGGAACTTTAAATATATTTAGATAGTAAGCTTATGACCATACAATGTCAGGCATCTGTGTAATGTTTTACTAGAAGATTCAGTCTTAAAAAATCGGATGAGACATAAAATGTTGAAATAAAAGTAATGCTTGTCTAATCAACAGACAGCTGTTTCTAGGAAACAGAGCTATTCAATTGGCAGTTCTCATTTTATAAATGAAAGAAAGCTCAAATTAGGTGCTGCACTCCTAAAATTACTGTTATTGTCACAGATGAAGTTTGATTTCATCTCAAATTAAATAGTGATTTTTCAAAGGCTTAAAATTTGTGAAGGAATAAAGTATTTTTGTGAAAATTTGGCAGCTAGCATTCACTACCTATAATTTTAGTATATATATCTATATAGGAGAGGGAGAGTAGTCAAGCGCAAAGAGAAGTATGGGGAGAACACCAATCACAATTCTTCAGATTAAAAAGGCACAATCAATAAATACATTAAAAAAACCCCAATCAATTCACATGTGATTGTGTACATATGTCAGATAAAGAATCATAAGTGAAACAGATAAAGTGAATACATTCAAAAGAACATATATTTAATTCGGCAGTTCATCCAATATAAGCAGAGTTCAAGAGTCACAGTCCAAGAGTGTTGTGGAGGACAGTCTAATTGCACACACCCCAGTCTCCCCCCCCCCCCCCCCCCAGTAGTTGATCTTACTTACAGGAAAAACCCTCAATCATATGAAATAAGGTAGAGCCCATGGGGGAGGCCAATTACCTCTGATGAAGAAGTCTTTAGAACTTCAAAATGCCTAAGGTTCGTGGTGGGCACCCTGGTTCTACCTCGTGATCCACAGACGTGATTTTCACTTGTCACATTTGAGTGCTACACTTACCTCATAGCATTGAGGTTTGCTTTTGTAAGGACCTGTCTTTAAATGTGTGTGGTCTGTTTAGTAAAATGTTGATACACTATTAGGGTGCTTTTTGTTGACTTTATATCCCTATCTCTAAATTGTATTGACTGGTGGTCAGGAAGTTACGCCAGAGTACAGAGGACCAGCTCTTCGACTGATGGTGATTTCTTTCAGATGTGGATGTCGTTCCTCTCCCATGGGCTCTACCTTACTTCATATGATTGAGGGTTTTTCCTGTAAGTAAGATCAACTACTGGTAGGAAGACTGGGGTGTGTGCAATTATACTGTCCTTTACAACACTCCTGTCACTCTTGGACTGTGACTCTGTTGAACTCTGCTTATATTGGATAAACTGCAGATGAAATATAATTTCTTTTGAATGTATTCACTTTATCTGTTTCACTTGTGATTCTTTATCTGACCTATTTACATGTGAATTGATTGGGGTTTTTTAATTCAAAGGGACAGTCTACACCAGAATATTTATTGTTTTAAAAGATAGATAATCCCTTTATTACCAATTCCCTAGTTTTGCATAACCAACACAGTTATATAAATACACGTTTTACCTCTGTGATTATCTTGTATCCAAGTCTCTGCAAACTGCCCCTTATTTCAGTTCTTCTTACAGACTTGCATTTTAGCCAACCAGTGCAGGCTCCCAGGAACTCCACGTGCGTAAGCACAGTGTTATCTATATGAAACATTTGCATTTTTGGTTCAGAACTTGGGTTGCGCTAGCTGATTGGTGGCTAAATGTAGCCACCAATAAGCAAGCACTATCTAGGGTGCTGAACCTAAAATGGACTGGCTCCTAAGCTTCACATTGCTGCTTTTTAAATAAAGATACAAAGAGAATGGAAAAAAAAGTTATTATAGGAATAACTTAGAAAGTTGTTTAATTGCATGCTCTATCTGAATCATGAAAGAATAAAATTGGGTTTAGTATTCTTTTAACAATCTTTATTTTTATTAAACTCTTTAAAAAGTACAGTGTCTAAGAAATAGTTTTTTGTCAGATCATATGTATATGCACTTTGGATATCATCTGTGTTTCCCTGGAAGTCAAATAAACTTACTCTTGACACTCTAGCCTCTGCAGTTTAAATGTAATATTACAACTGCTTTACTAGTATAAAGTTTGGCAGTTATTATAGTCTTATAGTCTCCATCAAAATATATTTATTAAAGGGACAGTCAACACCAGCATTTTTGTTGTTTTAAAAGATAGATAATCCCTTAATTACCAATTTCCCAGTTTTGCATAACCAACACAGTTATAATTATACACGTTTTACCTCTGTAATTACCTTGTATCTAAGCCTCAGCAGACTGCCCCCTTATTTCAGTTCTTTTGACAGACTTGCATTTTAGCCAATCAAAGCTGTCTCCATGGTAAATTCATATGCATGAGCTCAATGTTATCTATATGAAACGTGAACTAATGCTCTCTAGTGGTGAAAAACTATCAAAATGCATTTAGATTAGAGGCAGCCTTCAAGGTCTAACAAATTAGCATATGAACCTCCTAGGTTTAGCTTTCAACTAAGAATACCAAGAGAACAAAGCAAAAATGGTGATCAAAGTAAATTGGAAAGTTGTTTAAAATGACATGCCCTATTTGATACATGAAAGTTTTTTTGTTCTTGACTGTCCCTTTAAGCCTCTCGGCTGACAAAGGGTTTTTTATGGAAGACAAGAAGTTTACATTCTCTGACACACACATACACACACTGTTTGGTTAAGGGGAGAATAGTCACAATGGCTGAGGTAAATGCATTTTCAGACTCCATTTTATTTAGTGAAAACACCACTTAACATAAAGGATACCTGCCCCTTTAAAGGAATATAAAACCTAAAAAATGTTCTTTCATGATTCAAATAGATCAAAAAATATTAAACAAATTTCCAGTTTACTTTTATTGTTGAATTTGCTTAATTCTCTTGTATCTTTTGTTGAAGGGGCAGCAATGCACTACTGGGAACTAGCAGAAAGCCAATGGACAACAGGCATATATGTGTAGCCACCAATCAGCAGATGCTGAGCCTACCTGGGTATACTTTAAAACAAAGGATACCAAGAGAGCAAAACAAATTAGATAGTAGAAATAAATTTGAAAGGTATTTAAACTTGCATGCTTAATCTGAATCATTAAATAAAACATGTGGGTTTCATGAAGTATAAGTTGAGCTAACAAAAAACCATAAGCAAATAAAAAGCCTACTCTATTCAGCAGCCTACCTAAAGCTCTGAATTTCCCTAAAGCTCTGAGACAACCTAAAAGGCAACGCCAGCAGTGATAAAACCATCCAGCAAGTTTAACCCCCTAGTATCAGGCAAAAAATACTATCCAGCTACTATATAGTCTCACAAATTATATATATATACTTACACACCTGGATATTTTTGCAACTGCTTGGGTAAGCATTTCAAAAGCCCATGGTCTGCGTTATTTTGGCAGGCAGTGAAACTGCAAGTTGAACAAATGAAAACATTGCTTATTTCAGCTCCAACTAAAGCTTAGTGTCTACTGTATGGCAGTTTGTCTGCTTACCATCAAAACAACATCAGTCCCGTGGCTCCTGCCTCCTCTGTCTCTCTCTGGTTTTGTTTTCCAGTACACATTTGGCTCACAACAAGCAGCTACAGGTGGTCTTAATGGCTCTGATTTGCAGTGTGAAAAGCACAGTAGAAAACAGACTTGCTTCTAAAAGGATGAATCGTAGTTACTTAGCAGAGGTGCCATTAATAACTGGCAATGCCAAATACTTACTACTAAAATAATGTGCATGCTGCACTAAATAATGTGTGTGTGTGTATATATATATATATATATATATATATATATATATATATATATATATATATATATATATATATATATATATATCAGAAGAGAGAGAACAGCACTCCTGAGATAGAACAAAACCTAGAATAACTTCCATGCCTGTTCATTTTTATTGCAACTCAGGGAGCACATTCTTTTAGCACACGATGCCCCTTCACAGAGAAAAGATATCCTGTAGCATATCAGTCTGACCCTGCCCAATGACAGTCCTGCTCCAAAATACCAGGCAATTCTTCTCTGAACAAGAGAAACAACCACCTCAGACGATTGTTTCTGGGTTGTTGTTTCTCTTGTTCAGAGAGGAATTGCCTGGTATTTTGGAGCTGGACTGTCATTGGGCAGGGTCAGACTGATATGCTACAGGATATTTTTTCTCTGTGAAAAGGCATAGTGTGCAAAAAGAGTGTGCACCCTGAGTTACAATGGAAATTTACATACACACACACTACAGAATAGTTGTATTACTGTATTTTGTATGCACAAATCAAATAAGTAAGATCTATTCATACAAATCTAAAAAGATGTGGAATTATGTTAACAAACAATAATAGTGGACTATAATTTTGGACTGAGAAGAATAGATAAAGAGCTTAAAGGGATACTGCACTATAAAATTGGTTTCCCATTTAAGTGCTTTCAACGACTTGTTATACCAGCTGCAGAGTATAACGTGTAAAAATGTGCTCCGTTAGGTTTACTTTTTATGTGAATAGCTGTTTTTGTTTATTAAAAACAACCAATTTAAATAGACTGAATTTGCAGAAAGAACAGGTACTCTTATCGTATCTATTATAGTACATGTCT